>NW_026931985.1:0-497906 GCF_032062105.1 Saccostrea cuccullata
CTAGGAGCAGCAATTATTCAACAGAGTGGAGTTGTTGCATACGCCTCAAGAGCCCTTACCCCTGCAGAACAGCGTTATGCACAAATAGAAAAAGAAATGCTTGCGGTAGTGTTTGGCTGCGAAAAATTCCACAAGCTTCTGTATGGCAAAAGTGACGTGACAATTGAATCTGATCACAAACCTCTAGAAACTATTATGCGCAAGCCGATACCTTCTGCACCGATGCGTATTCAGAAGATGATGCTGAAACTTCAGCCATATGAGTTTCGTCTTGTCTATGTGAAAGGAAAAGATCTAGGACTTGCGGATTGTCTTAGTCGTCTACCTCTACCAGATACTTGTCAGTCAATGGATGATGAAATGATGGTTTTCAAAACAGATACATTGACGAGCAGCAAGCATGATGTGATTGCAGAAGCTATCAAACGCGATGATCAGCTGCAAATGTTGAAGAAGGTCATTAGTGATGGATGGCCTGACAGAAGAGCTGATGCGCCATTAGAGGTTTTACAGTTTTGGGACTTCAGAGATGAACTCTCAACATATAATGGTGTGATTTACCGTGGAGAACGCATTGTAATTCCAGTAGAGCTGAGACCATCTACATTGAAAACTATTCACAGCTCGCACATAGGGATGCTGAAATGCAAACAACGCAGAACTGGTTTTTTGACCTGGACTGAATAAGCAGATAGAGGACGTGGTGAGCCGTTGCAGCACATGTCTATTTCATCAAAACAGACCCCAGAAGGAGCCTATGATGATACACCCCTTACCTTCCTTACCATGGAGCAAGGTAGCCACGGATCTGTTTGAATTAGATGGCTTTCACTACTTAATTATGGTGGATTACTATTCTAACTTCATCGAAGTGGCATCACTAAAACATGACACCACTTCAAGGAATGTTATCAAGCACCTGAAAGAAAACATTGCCAGATATGGCATCATTGACACTTTGATCAGCGACAATGGTCGTCAGTACACTAGTGCTGAATTCCTGGCCTGGCAGAATCTATAAAGAACAGGAGAGGTGAAGCACGTTATGTTTATTTGGCGGGTTTCAGTAGTTATATAGTCTAACATACAACATATGCATTATTACATATACATGCACGCATTATTACATATACATGCACTCATTTAGTCTAGGGGATTTACAATTACTAATTTACTACAACTTCAAAATATCACTGACTAGAATAAAACATGTGGCTAGCAATTTCCGTTTGATAATTCATCAATAAAATATTCAATAATACCATATCTAATGTCCAAAACAGCCAAAACACATTCACAACAGTATTTGTTTACGTTTTGCCTCAAACCGGAAACAGATAACAAACTCTAAAACATGACTCTAAACCGAGCAAAACAACTAATTCCGGAAACAAATGAAATTTTATACATTCGTTAGAAAATCAAATCTATACGTTTAGGAAATACTTTCTGTGATTATAAACATGACAATTCTGTACATATAATCTATTCACCATTGTTTAAACTCAAAATAAAGACTTTACACTGAACTCGAACCACGTGACTAGACCATGCTGCTGCATCAAAATATTCACAAATACATTGAAATTCACCTAATTGCAATATTTCGAGAAACAAATGTTTAATATCAAACATATTATATATCAAGAAAACAGCTACAAACATGTTAACATGTATAAATTTGAGTTCTTACCTATAAAGAACAGGAGAGGTGAAACACGTTATGTTTATTTGGCGGGTTTCAGTAGTTATAAAGTCCAACCCAAAATATACCCCACATTCCGGATTTATACAAATCCAAGAGTTACCTCTCTTTGATCATAAATTCTATAACAATATGATATATAAAGTATATAAACTGATAGATTATACAAAAAAAATGGGGGTGGCTGAAACCCAATATAAACTACGTCACACACTCCCCTCCAAAATTGAATGTCGTCCCGACATTAACAATTACAATGAAACACTCTTTGTAATTAAAATAAAGCAACATTATCCGACTTCTGTTTTCCACAGAACAATTCATTATCATTACATAGACCCTTTAACACCACACATATGCGACTTGCTCTATTATACTCAAATGTCTACAACTGGCCAAACTGCAGACAGACACTCTAAAATGTCCTAGTATATATAAAACTAAACACTAAGGTTACATATACTCTGCCGCATACATATACATGGCCCATATAAGAACCATTAACTTATAAAGTTTGACAATACTTGATTAAAGCTATAATCAGTATGTGATTCATATCACTCAAAACATTATACATATACTAGTACAAAAATATTTCACAAGGGCAATTACCCTTAGAGCTGTAAAACATGACAGTCTACTAATATGTGAAAAATCTACACAAAAATTTCAAAATCTGGTGTAATGGTCTGTACATATGATGGTTTCCCTAACTGATCATATGTAAACTTCCTGGGAGGTTTGGTTGTTCTCCTAGGTCTTTCTGAATGATCGTCTTCAGTCTGACTGGTTTCGTCAACACCTGGCTCCTCATGTCTTTCATCAGAGTTTGGGTCTTCCTGATCATTCTGAATATCAGATTGTCTATCTGAACTATGGGCTGACTTGAAACTGTCACCAGAACTGTCAGAAATCACAACAGGTTCCTCCGAATGAGAGTCACTAGGATTCTCTACTTCAACCACCGAGTCTGAGCTATCGTATTCTGTAACAAGCTAATTCAGAGAATTCGTGTCCCCCGCTTAGGGAAAAAGTCGGCTACCCCTCAGTGAATTTGTAGAATTACTAAATGTATACATGTATACTGAAGCAAATAAAATACATGTATGTCAATATGCATATAAAGATTTGATTGCTTATTCTTTATTATGTGTATAGAAGATTTTTTTATATGGAATGTTTATCACACTGTAATGATGATTTTATAACCTCATAAATTTTTCATTTCACATGCTGAATACTATCATTTAGTAAAAAAAAAAGTATTTAAAAAAAAAAAAAAAAAGAAAGGATGACCGAATTCGATGGGGACCTTCACACTTGAAGCGAGAGACATAACCACTAGACCACGGAATCGCTTTACTCGGTGTGAAGTATATACTAAAGTCACATACATGTATATATTCATGACTGGTATTCTCAAAATTTTACACAATCCATGGTGTTTGATTTATTTAGCCTTTATTGTTCTAATAGATGTAATAAGGATGCCCCTGCGCTTAGCGACGTAATACTATAAATACTAATAAAACAAATCTTTGAGAGGGACGAGAGACGTCCTAGGGAGTTTTGGTATAAAATTACATTGCATAAGCTCAAAATCTTCCTTACACACAGACAAATGTATAAATTTCTTGAACTTTGACCTGTTGACCTCAAAATCAATAGGGGTCTTCATTAGGCCACAGGGAGTTGTTATATAAAATTTCATTGCAATCCTCGAATGACAGTCAGAATTTGCTTATTTATGACCTTGACCTTTGACCTTTTGACCTCAAAATCAATAGGGGTCTTCTTTAGTCCACAGGGAGTTGCTATGCTAAATTTCATTGCAAAAGCTAGGGTTCTCGAGATATCGTGTGGAAAAAAAAGCGTTACAGACAGACAGAAAGACGGACGGACGGACGGACGGACAGACGGACGGACGGACAAACCCAAATTAATATCCCCCACTTTTCAAGCGGGGGACAATATGCTGTTGAGGCACAAACGGTTCTGCATGTGGATTTAAAGAGATCCCTCCAAAATCAATTGATCCATCCGAATCAGAGGAGCTGCCATCAGCATCATAGACTGGAGCTGCTGGTTTGGGGGTTTGTTTTAACCGGTAGGGTTTTTTCTTCTCCTTATGTCCGGACTCTACAGGTAGAGAATTGCACTGCCTTAACAGGTTCCTGTGAAGTCTCCTGATACCACCCTGTCCTGACTTCTTCCTCACCTCGTACACTGGTGTATCCTCATTTACTTGCTTAAGTACCACATACACATCCTTCTCCCAGTATGACCTTAATTTCCCTGGCCCTCCTTTTTCCAAAAGGTTCTTCACCAGTACATGGTCTCCAGGATACAATCGTGCGCTCAATAGTGCCTTGTCATACTGACACTTTCCCTTCTCAGACATCTTCGTTGCTTGCTGCGAAGCAACTTTGTAAACCTCTTCCATGCGAGCCTTCCACTGAGTGACATACTGTGAGTAAGTCCTCTTTGATTCTGAATGCTGTAGCTCTGGGAAAACGAGGTCAATGGGCAGTGTTGGATGACGTCCAAATAACAAGAAGAATGGTGCATATCCAGTTGATTCATTCTTCGTACAATTGTATGCATGAACGACTTTGTTTAAATGAGATTTCCAGTCAGATTTGAAAGATGGTTCTAGAGTTCTTAACATTTGTAACAACGTTCTATTGAAACGCTCCACTTGGCCATTTCCTTGGGGGTGGTAGGGGGTTGTACGAGAGTGATGAATTCCACACAACTTCTGTAACTCAAAGAAAAATCTGTTCTCAAATTCACGTCCCTGGTCATGGTGAAGTCTGCTAGGCATTCCAAACCTGAGCACAAAATCATTGAACACTTTTTCTGCTGCGGTTTTGGCCGATTTGTTCCTAGTGGCATACACCTGGGCAAAGCGGGTATAGTGGTCCATCACCACAAGAATATATTCATATCCCCCTTTGCAGCGCTCCAGATGGAGGAAATCAATTGAGACCAGTTCCAATGGACAAGTCGTAGTAATGGGTTGTAATGCTGCTTTGCGTGGAAGATGTGGTCTTTTGTCCTTGATACAACAACACTCCTGAGTAACATATCGCTCAATCTCTGAACCCATGTGCGGCCAGTAGAATCGATCTCTTGCGCTACTCAATACTCTCTCTGCTCCTAAGTGTCCTAGATCATCATGTAAATATTTAAGGGCTAATTTCCTGTAACATTTTGGAAGTACAAGTTGTTGTATTTGTCCTTCTCGAGGTAGTGAAATCTCCCTCCTAAGCAATCCATTGACCATCTTCAACTTTGGCCATTCTCTTAGTAAACACTTGGAAGCAGGGCTCCAACCTTTGGTTACTTCCTTTGAAGGTCTTGTCCCCTTTTGTACAAAAGGAATTATAAGCCCAATGTCTGGGTCCTTACTCTGTTCCTGTGTTAAGGTAGCACTGCTTATAGAAGAAAAGGTTCCACCCTGAAGTTTCTCTTCCTCCGCTTCAGCCTCTTTCACTGGTGCACAAATACTGCTACAAACAGTCTCGTCTAATTTTACTGCTGTAACTATGGCATCAATGGTGTCAGGGGAACAAATCTCTGTAAACTTGGATACGTCAAGCGGCATGCGACTGAGTCCATCTGCATCACTGTTTTTCACACCGGGCTTGTAGTGGATATGGAATCGGAAATCCGCCAACATGGAAACCCACCTTAATCTCGTAGCATCTAGCTTTGGGGCGGTGAATATGTATCGCAATGGGTTATAGTCACTGTACACTTCAAAATGAGTGGCATAGTAAAGGTAATCTCTAAATCGCTCTGTCACTGCCCACTTGAGTGCTAGGAATTCTAATTTTCCCGAGTGAAGGTGGTAGTTTTGTTCAGCTGGTGTCAGTGTCCTTGACGCATAAGCAACTACAGCCAGCTTGTCATTATCCTGTTTCTGATAAAGGATAGCTCCCAAACCCATTTGTGATGCATCAATGTGGAGGGTATATGGTTTGCTGAAATCAGGGTAAGCCATCACTGGTGGGTGAAGTAGGACATCAATGAGATCCTCCAAGATACTTTGGTGTTCAGCTGTCCATGTAATCCGCACTGATGAACTCTTCTGTCCTGATTTCTGGGACTTGGTTTTCTTCTGCTTCTTCCCCAATAAGGGTGCGTCTTTGTCATCTTTCAGTAAATCGTAGATGGGTTTTGCTCTACGGGAGAAATTTGGGATATAACTCCGGTAATATCCGATAAACCCCATCACTTTCCGTACATCTCCAACTGTTTGAAACTTCTGATCCTTTAATTTCACCACTGCTTCCTGGTCATTTGGGTCTACGGTATGACCCTGTGTAGTGACAAGGTGACCTAAGTAACGGATCTGTTTCTGAAAGATGTGGCATTTACTAGGCTTCAATTTCAGTCCTTTCTCCTTCATACGACGCAACACACACTGAAGGTCATTCAAATGAGCCTCAAAAGAGTTACTGTACACCAAAATGTCATCTAAGTATGGGAGACAACACTTATCTCTGAGTCCTTCTAGAGCTTCATTCATGTATGCTTGGAATATTCCAGGAGCACCTGTGAGTCCAAATGGAATACGATTCCACTCATACTGTCCCCATGGTGTCACAAATGAAGTGTACTTTCTGCATTCCTCTTTCACAAAACCCTGATGGTATGCTTTGCTTTGATCCAGGAGTGAGAACCAGTGACTTCCTCCTAAGGAATCAAGTGCATCTTGTACTCGTGGAATTGGATGTTGGTTGTGGACAGTTTTCGCATTTAGCTTCCGATAGTCGACGCATAAACGGAGTGATCCGTCCTTCTTCCTTACACACACAATTGGACTAGAGTAGGGAGAAGTTGATCGTCGAATCCAGCGTTTCTGTAACAAGTTGGCAATGTAATCCTTTACTTCTTGGTACAGAGGCCTCGGTACAGCCATGTAAGAACTATGTACAGGTTCTTTGTCCATCAGTTCCAACTCCAACTGCAGGTCCACGGCACAACCGATATCATCATCATCACAAGTAAACGCCTCACATTCCTCCCTCAAAAGTTCCTGAACTTTCACTTTCTGGTCTGGGTTAAGGGAACAGTTTGAGAGGTCAACAGGTGGATCCCACTTATCACTGTTTTTAGTACTCACTTTATTCACTACTGTCTGAACACTGTTAGATCCTGTAGTCTCAAAGTGAATTGACGAACAAATCCTTTCTGCGTGTCCTAAGGGGGTACCTTTTGGGATGACCACGTCCGTTTTGGATGGATTAGCCAACAACAACTTGATGTGTCTAGTACGTTTTGGCTTCACGTCGATAAACATTTCCTGTGATGTAATTCCATATGCATCCAATTCTTGAGACGGAATGAAGACAGCCTTAGTGCCATGCTGAAGTTGTCTGGCCTTAAATGGTACTTTGATGAAGACCAAAGACTGTCTTGGTACAGTTATATTCCTGCGTCCTACCTTGACCATTCCCAGTGCTCTGTCTCCCGTGTCTTTCAACTCTCGATAAAGGGCGTTGACCTGAGCCTCATCAGCTGCTGGAAGAGTACGCTGTAACAAGTCAACAGCATCACTTCTAGGTAAAGATTGTAACAGGTATTGTATAACATTATACCCCAGAATGGGTTCATTCATACCAGACACATTGGTGATAAGAAAAGGTACATGAATTGGGCTTCCTTGTTCTACGAGTTTTAAACTGACAGTGAGAACACCTTCAAAAGGTATATCTGAGCCAGAGGCAGACACTAATGAAAAATTCTCTGCATGTAAAAACTCTTCAACACTCTTTACACTTTCAACTAAATCTGGACAATAATTCATGACCCATGACTTACTTAACAATGAAACTTGGGCCCCTGTGTCCCACAATGCTTTCACAGGTTTCTCATTCAATAAAACAGATACATGACATGGCTTACTGACAAGTTTCACAATGTTTGGCCCAATATCATACACATCACCTTTGATTTCATTTACAGACATTGTAGGAAAATTGTTGGGTTGACATTCAGCAAAAAATTTTGTGTTCATATAATTGACAGCATTACAAATTTTACAATGTTCAACCCAATGTGCCTTTTGACAATTGACACTACAATAGGTGGCTAAATGACAATTTGCACAAACTTTGATAGTTTCACTTGACAGTCGACAATGACAAGATAAGCAACTCGCGGGACATTTCTGTTGCTGGGCCGCCAACTGTCCCTCTAAGACGACCCGCTGCGGTTTCCCGAAGGCTGTGGTTTTCTGTTAGGGCACTGCTGACGACGATGACCGGATCCACCACAGGTCCAGCAGTGGTCACAACGTCTGCCGGTGGTTTGGCAGTCTGCACAACTTGGTCTGCTTGTGTTTACTTTTTGTGTCCTCACGTCACCTTGGGAATGTCCGACCAGTTCCTTCAGTTTATTCATCTCAAGCCGTAAGGATTTGATTTCACTGGCGAGGTCATTTTTCACGGCCTCCTTCACAGAGTTGATCTCACAGGTAGACACTGAGTGTTTAGTCTGGAGCTTGTTAAGTCTCTCACTCTCTTGTATAAGAATCTGATTCAGCTCATGCATCAGCTCCGCATCGGATATAGTCACTTTGTCCAAATGTTTCCTCATCTCATGTCGTAATGTTGTGTCCCGTAACCCTGTGTAAACTGTTCTTCTGAATAGACCAGCAACCAGTTCTGGACTGTATTTGAGTTCACTGTTATCTTCCTGCGAAGCAAACAGAATCCGGTTTCTGAGGTCCATCACACGCAAAAGGAAATCATTAGGGTTCTCCTTCGGATTTTGGGTCGCACTGGCGAGTTCACTATACAACTCAGTAGCATTTTTTTCTGCGTAGTGTCCTCTTAGAATACTCCTCAGAGTAGCCAGATTTATGTCAGGTCGTCCATCAAGGTAACTACAGAGACTCGAGGATGGAACAACTGCCTTGATCACCCCATCAATGATGTCAACCTCCGAATATCCCTTCTGTTTACCAGTTTCGATTTGTCGAATTAGGCTTGTGTAAGAAATCCCTGCCTTACAATCAACCTGGCCACTGACTTTAAAGTCCTTGTGTAGCTTTACAGCTGTGGGATTTTCTTTCTTGACTTCCGGTTTCTTTTCCTTTTCCTCTTCAGAAACCCCAAGAGACTTACTGTCCTTCACACTTTCAGTTTCTGATTTCATACCCACAGTTTTTTCAAGTTCTTTCTTAGCTGCATCTGCTAAAGTAAATTTTACTGAAAGCAAGGTGGTTCCAGACTGTGTGCCTTCCATCTCCTTCATGAAGAATTTATCTGCTTGCATAGCCACCACTAGTCGACCCTTGGAAGTATCAACAGTCTCCCCGAATTCCTCCAGAATTCCCTTCAGTACATCCAGTGGTGCCATCATCAGCTTTGATCTCACCTCCAACATCTCCTCTGTCAACTCTGCCATGATAAGATCCCGGACGAGCCCCCAAAATGTTACCCTGGCCTGGCAGAATCTATAAAGAACAGGAGAGGTGAAACACGTTATGTTTATTTGGCGGGTTTCAGTAGTTAAAAATCAAACATACAACATATGCATTATTACATATACATGCACTCATTTAGTCTAGGGGATTTACAATTACTTTTTTACTATGACATCAAAATATCACTGACTAGAATAAAACATGTGACAAGCAACTTTCGTTTGATAATTTATCAATAAAATATTTAATAATACCATATCTTTATGTCCGAAACAGCCAAAACACATTCACAACAGTATTTGTTTACGTTTTGCCTCAAACCGGAAACAGATTACAAACTCTAAAACATGACTCTAAACCGAGCAACACAACTAATTCCGGAACCAAATGAAATTTTATACATTCTTTACAAAATCAAATCTATGTGTTTAGCTAATACTTTCTGTGATTATAAATATGACAATTCTATACATATAATCTGTTTACTATTGTTATAACTCAAAATAAAGACTTTACACTGAACTCGAACCACGTGACTAGACCATGCTGCTGCATCAAAATATTCACTAATACATTGAAATTCACCTAATCACAATATTTCGAAAAACAAATGTTTTATATCAAACATATTATATATCAAGAAAACAGTTACAAACATTTTAACATGTATAAATTTGAGTTCTTACCTATAAAGAACAGGAGAGGTGAAACACGTTATGTTTATTTGGCGGGTTTCATTAGTTATAAAGTCCAACCCAAAATATACCCCACATTCCGGATTTATACAAATCCAAGAGTTACCTCTCTTTGATCATAAATTATATAACAATATGATATATAAACTATATAAACTGATAGATTATACAAACCAGAACTCTCTGTCGAGACTGTAGCTCTACTTAGTGTAGTCTCCTTGTGTGCAAAGTTATATTGAAATCAGACAAAACTGTAGAAGGAGTAGCGTTTTAAAAGAATTTCACAGAAAATTCTATTTTTAGTAACCATGGCAACACCGTTCATCGAAATCAAAAACCGATGCACTATTCTATGTATCTTAGTGTAGTCTACTTGTGTGCCAAGTTATATTGAAATCAGACCAAAACTGTAGAAGGAATAGCGTTTTTAAGGAATTTCACAGAAAATACTATTTATAGTAACCTTGGCAACACCGTTCATCGAAATCAAAAACCGATTCTCTATTCTATGTATCTTAGTGTAGTCTACTTGTGTGCCAAGTTATATTGAAATCAGACCAAAACTGTAGAAGGAGTAGCGTTTTTAAAGAATTTCACAGAAAATTCTATTTTTAGTAACCATGGCAACACCGTTCATCAAAATCAAAAACCGATGCTCTATTCTATGTATCTTAGTGTAGTCTACTTGTGTGCCAAGTTATATTGAAATCAGACCAAAACTGTAGGAGTAGCGTTTTAAAAGAATTTCACAGAAAATTCTATTTTTAGTAACCATGGCAACACCGTTCATCGAAATCAAAAACCGATGCACTATTCTATGTATCTTAGTGTAGTCTACTTGTGTGCCAAGTTATATTGAAATCAGACCAAAACTGTAGAAGGAGTAGCATTTTTAAGGAATTTCACAGAAAATTCTATTTTTAGTAACCATGGCAACACCGTTCATCGAAATCAAAAACCGATGCACTATTCTATGTATCTTAGTGTAGTCTACTTGTGTGCCAAGTTATATTGAAATCAGACCAAAACTGTAGAAGGAGTAGCGTTTTAAAGGAATTTAACAGAAAATTCTATTTTTAGTAACCATGGCAACACCGTTCATCTAAATTAAAAACCAATGCACTATTTTTTGTATCTTAGTGTAGTCTACTTGTGTGCCAAGTTATTTTGAAATCAGACCAAAACTGTAGAAGGAGTAGCGTTTTAAAGGAATTTCACAGAAAATTCTATTTTTAGTAACCATGGCAACACCGTTCATCGAAATTAAAAACCGATGCACTACTCTATGTATCTTAGTGTAGTCTACTTGTGTGCGAAGTAATATTGAAATCAGACTAAAATTGTAGGAGGAGTAGCGTTTTGAAAAATTGTTTACAGACAGACGGACAGACAGACAGACAGACAGACGGACGGACGGACGCCGGACGCATTACTATCGCATAAGCTCTTCTGGTCTCTGACCAGTAGAGCTAAAAAAATGGGGGTGGCTGAAACCCAATATAAACTACGTCACAAACTTGCTAAAGAAATACCGCGAATCAGGAGATGATGTGTACCTAGCCCTTTTAGATTTAAGGAACACTCCTCGGGATGAGCAGATAGGATCACCTATGCAGAGATTGATTGGTCGACGAGCAAAAACGCTACTCCCCATAATTGATAGTCTGAGGAAACCAACGACCATCAAACCGGAAGCTGTTTCATCAAAGCTGATGGCGTATCGTCAGAAGCAGGTTTTATTATGATCATGGGGCAAAAGAGCGTGCCGAATGTCAGCCCAGTGACACCCTTCGTATTCATAGTCCGGATGGATGGAAGCCGGCCGAGTTCGTCAGAAAGTCAGGTGAACCTCGTTCTTATGTTGTGAAGGCAGGAAGTGGCCGACTTTACCGTAGAAACAACAGTATGCTTCTCAAGACCAAGGAAGAGCCGCATGTGATTTCAACCCAAGAGTGTGACATACCACCGGTGAATATTCCATTGTGTGCACGACCGAAAACTGAAATAACAAAAACATGTGTCGTACCGAAGCAATCTGCTTCACCTCCAAGTAAACCGACCGTTGACAGTGAACAGATCCAGAGAACCAGATCGGGACGAGAGATAAAGAAACCGAAGTATCTGGAAAATTATTTGACTACCTAAATTGTGTTTAATGAAGTTGCACATGCTACTGTGGCTTTCTGAGATGTTTAATGAACATATGTGAAATCTCAATTGGCACATGTATTATTGGTTTCATTACGTGTTCTTTTAATATTTGATATGTTTTATAAGCAAAATTACTAAAAATGTTTCAGGTCAAGCAATTTGAAAAATTCAGGCAATGTGTGTTCTGTGAAATTCAATTCTAATTGATAAGATGGTGTATTAGATTTTTTATTTAAACAAAAGAGGATGTAATAGAATTGTCTTTTGTACGAATTATCTAATTTTTTATGTTGTGGAACTCTCCTGGTTGGGGAGATAATAAATTAGTAATCAGCGTGGCTGCATGGTTGTGACATCTATTACAACGCTAACTTGTTCAAAATTCAATTTCCGCCAACTATCGTACACGCGAAATATAATACATTTACATTTTCTCATGAAAGCCGACATAAGACATCACTGAGTCTGCACCATATGCCACAATATTGATTAAATGAAAAGACCTAATTACAACTAATCTATAGGAAAAACAGAATAATGATTTTTCACTTTCACAAATTTATGTAGTTTTATTCCACAGTCATCAGCATATGACGTTTGTGCTTCCCAAATGCTTTTATACTCTGGAGCTAATTCACTTTGATAGAGGCAGAGACTACTGACAAAAGGGATGTTACAATGTAAGATCTTTATCGTGCCAGACCTACTGCGACACGGGACCTCATTTATACGAGGGGTGATCAAAAAGTTCGCGAACTAATTGAATAACTTTTTAAATATTTTTCTAAGTGAAATTTGGAGTTAAATTTGGAGTTTATTCTTTTTCAAAGTAAGCCCCACTAGCTTTTATGCATTTTTCCCATCGGTCTGCCCATGCGCGAAACACATGATTTAAGCCATCACGTGACATGACTCTTAGCACCTTGATCATTGCAGTACCAAGATCTTCCCTGAACTCATATTTTTCTCCCCGTAGGTTATCTTGCAAAACTGGAAATATCCAGGGGCTCGTTTCTCAAAAAGTCGTACATTTTGGCCTAAGTTAGTCTGACTAAAAAAGTTACGCCAAAAATTAGACGGGTCTAAATCGCGTTTCAGAAAGCGGTGTAAGACTGGGCCTAAGACTAAGACTCTCCGCTAGGTACTAAGCATGCGCAGACCGTATTTTATTTGGTTTAGAGACTACAATAACATGTGGCGGATCACAATTGAACCTGATTACAAAAAGTGAAGCACAAAAAGCACGAACGAGCTTGCATGTTTTCCCTGGCTTTTCATCGTCTTTCAGTCAGATATAATGCATGCGCAAATCCATCTGTATTTTCAAGGTCAGAGCATTTACATACTAGACAGTAGTAGCGGATTCCGAAATCTTGACAAAAGGGGCAGATAGGGGTAGGGTTAGGGGCCTACAGTCACACACAAAAAATGACTGAGCAAATCTTTTGTTATTATTTTGGACACAACCCCCGTCCCCCTCTACATACACAAATTTTATATTAAATAGTTATATGTATTTTGGTAAGTTCAGATAAATTTTAAAAGTGAAATACATACTTTAGAAAAATATAAACCTGTATACCGGTATTATACGTACTTGCGAAAATTTGGAATAAAAAGAAATTTTCTTATGAGTAAAAGCCATATATGGTAAGGGGCTGGAACAGACTCGTAGCAATATATTTGATAGTCGTGAGGAGGGGGGGGGGGGGCAAAGAGTATCTCAGGGAAGTTTTTCTCTAGTTAAAATTTTAAATACGCACAGAGAGTGAAGGACCGAAGTCCCCGACCCATATAGGCATACTATGAAAAATTTAACAATTTTGAAATCATATTATTATGATAGTGATTAAAACATGGATAAGAGCATTTTGCAAAAAATTATCAGTTGTCTTAAATTTATAATATCAATCCATTTATTCAATACGAATTAAACATACTGGCATTTCACCTGATACATGTATACCTACAGTGTATATTTATAATACTAGTATTGTATTTTGGACACATAGTATTACATTGATATCGATATAATAATTTACATGGTCCATGTAAAAATACGTATATATAGCACTTGCAGTATCAATGATGGCTTGCAAAAGCTAAATTAGTTTTAAATCTATAATTCTTGTGAACCATATTACCGACAAGAAATCTAGAATTTTTTGTAAATTTCTCCATTTCAATTTTCCATTTCAATTTTATTTAGATCGGGAAAGGTACTAATTTTAACATCACCATCTTTTCCTTAAATATATCCATTCCTTTTCATTTTTTATTGAGGATATGTTCATACTTTATTTTTTTTATTGATGAAGAATGTATATTGAAAATGTAATCTAGACTTAAAGATATTAACAAGTCGCGATTTACATTAACAATAAAAACATTTATTTTTACAAAATTTGATAATTATCATTATTATACAAATAGTTTTGTTTCAAATATAATATAAATTATTTTTCTCTTAAAAAATCTATCAAACAAAAAAACCCTTTTAGGCAAAATTCGTCCGAGAAACATGATAGATTGTCAATTAATCAAAAGCACCTTTACGAAAAAATAATAGACCCATCTACACATCTCACCTCCCGACAGTGACTCCAGTGAAATAGGAATGGACAGTCTTATGGACAGAATACTTTAATTATAATACTGGAACATTTTACAAATTCAATTTTTTATGTTCTTAAAATGTTTAATTAATTACGTGTACATACAGTTGAAGGGGAGAATTAAAGATACATTAACTTAATTTAAAGTACATCAATATTTGATGGCATAGTTACCGAATATTTCTCATTATCTAATATACTAGTATAAAAATGAATATTGTTTGAGGATTCTATTGAAACATTATCCATTTCAAACAACAAAAAATTATCCAGGACCTACAGCATGTCGCATCGTTTTTAAAAAGGTAATGGGGAAGGGGATGGGGGTGGGGGTGGTAAGTACAGATAATTGAGTGATCAAAATATTCAGCCGAGAAGAGAAATGATGGAAGTGGAAGTCAGTCCATAAATTATACAGCTTTATTGAAACAGAAAACACATTACTGCATTAAAAACGGTAGGGTTGCACCCCACCCCCTACGCGTGCCTGCATTTAAAAAAAAATTCTGGCACTTCTTTAGGAAATCTTACCCAACTTGTATTTAAAATTCTTAGTTACAAATTTCTAGTTCACCCCATCCTTTCAGAAAAAGTCTGCATCTTCGATGGATTTAACTACCTTTCTAATTTTCTACATAATACAGTATAATTTTCACGATTTTTGGCATATCATATAATTATGTACATGTATATGAATAGGTATTATATCGTATACGCATAAAATAATCATTCTTTTAACTCTTTATGATTAAAACACATGCCCTTTTTCCAAGTTGTTTACAGACTAAGAACTTACGCCTACTCACGAGCAGGCCTAGATTTAAACCATAATTTAGTCTCGACTAAGTCTCCGCCTTTTTGTGAAACGCTACTCAGTCCGACTTCCGGGTTTAGTCACTGATTTAGTCCGGACTAAGCTTACGCCTGGTCGTAGGCCTTTTTGAGAAACGAGCCCCAGAAGTCACAAATTGCCAAATCTGGGCTATAGGGGGGATGGGTTAGGTTTTCTATACACAGTGTTTCCATGGTGTCCATCACAACCCGACTTTAATGGCTAGGTGCGTTATCCTGGTGCAGAATGAATCCAGATCGTATCAGATCTGGGCACTTTTTCTTCACTGCTGTCATTAAATCTGATTTGATAGCCCGTGCATAGTAGTCCCCAGTAACTGAAGTTTTGGGTGGTACCATGTGATTTAGAATTATCCCGTTGATCTCACAGAAAACAATGAGCATAACTTTTCCTGCTGACTTGGTTACGCGTGCTTTCAATGGTGATGGCGAGGAAGGATGCTTCCAAATTGAACTTTGTTGTTTACTTTCTGGTTCATAGAAATGTACCCAAGTTTCATCACATGTAATGATTCTATTCATGAAATAATTTTCTTCTTTTTCATATCTACTAACGTAAGACCGTCATGCATTCACTCTTACCCTCATTTGCTCTGGCAGAAGGAGGCGAGGGACCCAGCTAGCACAAACTCGCCGCATTATAAGCTTACTCGTTAAAATCTCTTGAACTGTTCCATAAGACATGCTAAGACCATCAGCTATTTCCCTAATCGTAACTTTTTGATCTTTCATCACATACTGTTCAACCTCAGACACGTTTATCTCAGTACTAACGTTCAGCGGGCACCCAGATCTATCATCATCTTTCACCGTTTCCCTTCCCTCAATAAAACGTTTCATCTACTTACTTTTGTACTTTTTGCAAGCCCACTATCCCCGTAAACTTTATGTAAATCATCGTATATTACCGTGAAGGATTAACCTAGTTTTACATAAAACTTTATTATTATAGTTCTTTGCTCAAGCACGATTGACTCATCCATTTTCGTCAAAGTCGTCTCTATATTGACGTCATTTTTACATCATGACGTCATAATTGAGGCAAATTGCATACTCATACGGCATAAAGCACGTGTTTAGGACTATATTTGTGCCAAAATTCATTCTTGTCACACTGTGGTTAGTTAGACAGAGAATTAGTTCGCGAACTTTTTGATCGCCCCTCGTATAGTCTCCAAAGGACCGGTCTCCACGTCCCACGGTGGGATTCGAACGTAAGGATCGAACGTTAGGGACCATAGTGATCTAAAAACTGTTTTAATTTTGATTCATACCCAATAGAACAGAGTCATTTGGTAGAATGCTTTCACAGGTGTAATGAACGGTCAAGGTAGCATAGTGGTATAACGTTCGCTTCGTGATCGGGAAGCCCGGGTTCGATTCTCGTTCGCGGCGCGTCGTAAAACCTAAGACGTAAACATAGGTAGTGACTGTTTCTTTGCCAACCGCTCCGCACTAAACGTGAAAGTCACGGGTCTTTCGGATATGACCTTAAAAACATAGGTCCCTTGTCACGGTAGGCGTTAGCATGTTAAAGAACCATCACTGCTCAATGGCCCTGAGTGCTGTGTACAAGTCTAAATTTTAAGCCCTTAACGGCAAATTGACGTCTCCATATGATTGAAAAATTCTCGAGTGGGACGATAAACAATAAACAATACCAGGGACGGATCCAGCAATTTTTGAAAGGGGGGTTCCAGGGTTGTGCCCCTTTAACCCCCCCCCCCCCCCCTTACACACTCTCAAGCAAAGATTCACACACATGTATGGAAAGAAAATTATAACTTTGTTTTACGTCTTTTTTTTTCTTCGAAAAGGTACTGTACCCCCAGTGCGAATTAAAAAAAAAAACTAACACATTTCAAAAACTACTGAAGCCTTAAATTAAATGGATTTGCAGCATTTCTGAAGAGTATAAAGAATTTTCTTCTAGAATTTGAAAAAAAAAATTTGGGTGGGATGTGGATGGGGTGTAAACAAAGAGTTACAAATTAGTTCCTTCAAAAGATATATGATCAAAAACGGTACATATATTATTTAGCCAACACAGCCTCAGATCGCGGGAATCTAATATCAAATTAAACCTCGCATGTTACATATCATATCTGGTATATAAAATAAGTAGAATATTTTCTACCATTCTCTCATAAAAAAGTAAAAGTGAAGGTGAGTGGAGGAAACTAAATGTGTGAGACTCTATCTATTCAATACATAAGTTAGACGTACAAATATTTAATCTCGGAAAACGTTTTATCCCAGTCTCTCTTTCTTTCTCTCTCTCTCCCCACTTGGCAAAAAAATAAAGGGGGGTTCCAACCCCCGGAACCCCCCTCTGGATCCGCCAATGAATACAATCAAGGTGTAATAATAAATATTGTTACGTAAAAGAAATTTTAAAATGTGTATATTTTGTTTATTTAATGAACTACTATGGATACGCAACCAATTTTGTCCTATATTCGGCACTTACGACTTTTGAGCAGTGAGGGATCTTTTTCGTGCCAGCGACCTTGGTTTTTACAGCTTCATCCGATGGACCAATCTACACGTCCCACAGTACTGAGGGATTTGACCCCGCGACCTAAGGATTGACGCCTTACTTCGCGACTTTAGAGCAGACGCCTAATCACTGCGCCACGTGGGCGACCTTAAGGATGCTTTAAATGTTAATAAATATAGGTAAACTTGTTTTATTCAGACACCATCAGTTCCAAAGAATTTGGCAGGATTAAATTGATTGATTGCACATAATGTTTAACGTCCCTCTCGAGAATTTTCTACTCGTATTAAGACATCATCACTGGAGAGTGGTCTTATACTCGGCGCTCTGGGCAATGAGCAGGGAGGGATCTTATTCGTGCTAGCACATACTGCGACACGTGACCTCGGTTCATATGGTCTTATTCGAAGGACCGGTTTCCACGTCCCAAGTGGGATTTGAACTTGCAATGTTTAGATCAACCCCTTACTTCGCGATTAGAGCAGACGCTTTAATCACTGCGCCACGCGAGCGACGGCAGGATTTGGTAAGTTAAGATTCTGGATTCAACAAGATATTAAAAATTGAATGAAAGGGACTGAAAGTTGACATCACATTAAACAAAAAATTCGAATTAAACAATTTCACCGTGCCATAGCGTTACTATGATGCAATTATTCCGTAACGTATGATGAAACGATTCCTTATGGAGTTTTTACATGGAGATTTGACCAAGGTAAGTTAATGTCGTATTTGTATGCCTTAAACGCAAAATAGCCCTAATTGTGTTAGCCGTTGCATTATAGGAATGACACAGGTATCTGTTGACATAACGGACAATGTCCATTGATGCGCCGTTTTCTTAAACACTTTGCTCTTTCATAATAAAGAGGCTTAAAAGTTCGATTTATTCATAGAACTTTTTTTTCCAATCAAGTTACAAGATCAGCTACAAGTTTACCATAATGAAAATTCGTTGTTTTTCCATTTCACTCAAGAATTATGATGAAAATATTTATTTAATCGCTTTAAACATGGGTTTTTAGAAGTAACGTATGATGCAACGATTCCCATCATCAGTAACGTGCGATGCAACTATTCTTTAACAATCGTATTATTAGACCAATATGTTGGATTTCTTTATGACCACAGGCTTTACTCAATGTCCAATCATTATCTAATAATGCACACTGGGGACTTTTTGCAGTGTTTCTGTTTGGGGTATCAACAAGTCGATTTTTGGATTTAAATGGGATAGAAAATTTTCTTCTTTTCGGGTTTGGTTAAGGGGATGAAATGGCTTTATTCTTGCTGTAATTTGTAGCCGGGCTTTGCTGAAAGCAAAGTCCTGGCTATAGGCATCATGATCGACTGTCTTACTATAAATAGCACATTAAACAAAAAACCAAACAGCGCCAAAGCAGACGCTTCCGATAAACAAAATAGTTCCAATGCAATTTTTAACATCCCAATCATTGGAAAAGTTAATGATCAATATATTTGCTTGATAATTAAACTGAAAGAGAAATTAGATATTTGCTTTATTGGGATAATCGTGATATAATAATTTGTGCATATACGCTGCTGAATGCATATTGTAAGCGAATTATTTTCAATAGCGCGGGATTCTCGAAATGTTGAGAGTTTCGTTTCATGTCGTTTTCGTCGATGTTATGTTAGTGGCTATATTCTGTTTTGATTTTTAGCAAATTAATAGTATAGTGAATTGGAATTTTTAGAATTAACATGCGTGGAGTCGCATGACAATATACATATATCAGTGTTTCTACATGTAGTTGGCGATAAAATTAGTTTTTATGAAACCAAAAGAATGTCTAGAAAATACACATGTGCAATATTTTAACTTATCCAAGACTGAATTTTTAAATTATGAGAAAAAATGCGCATTGAATAGAAAATATGCGAGAATACCTTGGAAATAAAATTTTAAAATCAAACATTGAGGTCTCGACTTCTAATTTTGATTACTGGTATATGAGATATTGATTTAAATCATAATCATACAAACTCTACCTGTTAAAAATCAATGGTAAAAAGGGAAAAAAATTAAATTTGTACTAATTTCGGATCAGACAATATACTCGAGCAATTAAAGCCCAGCTTTCAGTATTTTCAATACTTTGATTTCTTTTAGCCGTTCTATAGTCAAGTTTTGTTTGTTTCTTAACCATTTCGTATTCTGTAATAAAAAGAAAGCAATGAGTAATTTTATTACCCTACTTTGAAACGTGTCCTAGTAAAGAAATCCAACATATTGGTCTAATAATACGATTGTTAAAGAATAGTTGCATCACACGTTACTGATGATGGGAATCGTTGCATCATACGTTACTTCTAAAAACTCATGTTTAAAGCGATTAAATAAATATTTTCATCATAATTTTAGAGTGAAATGGAAAAACAACGAATTTTCATTATGGTAAACTTGTAGCTGATCTTGTAACTTGATTGGAAAAAAAGTTCTATGAATAAATCGAACTTTTAAGTCTCTTTATTATGAAAGTGCAAAGTGTTTAAGAAAACGGCGCATCATTGAACATTGTCCGTTATGTCAACAGATGCCTGTGTCATTCCTATAATGCAACGGCTAACACAATTAGGGCTTTTTTGCGTTTAAGGCATACAAATACGACATTAACTTACCTTGGTCAAATCTCCATGTAAAAATTCCATAAGGAATCGTTTCATCATACGTTACGGAATAATTGCATCATAGTAACGCTATGGCACGGTGAATTTGGGATTAGTCAAGTTTCTACATGAAGTTGAAAGCTTTCCCAATAGCAAGTTCAACTGGACCTTTTTGTCGTTCAAACAAGGAAACGGAAGCTTATCAATGCCCTAAACTTGAAGTACCTTAAAGAGCGATAACACCCATACAAGACTTTGAATTGCAATGTGAGTCTCTTCACGATATAAAACGTGGACATCTCAAAGATTTCTTTCGGCATAAGAATTCAGCTTACTTATACGCATTCTCTGAGTCTGTTAATCTTCATATTAATTGGCATGAAAAGTGATTTTCTTCATAACTTATATAAATTAAAGGACTGTATGAGCTAGGTTTCAGCAAATTAGCTATTTTTCCTGGATGGTTTCCATGTCTAAATATTTAAATTCGCTTTAGTTTTTATGTTTAAGAATCATACACATTAGACCTGCTTTCAGCTGCACAGAGATTTGAAAGGGTCGCATATTAGACCTACATGTAGTCACGGAGTAAAAGATAGAGCTTTTAAAAGATATTAAAAAGTGAACAGGATGCACGATGACATTTTGTTGTTAAGACTTCCGTCTCATAGACAATAATAAAACCGAACTCTGTTCAGATTCCTCTCCACTTCTCATGCATGGCATTTCATGACAGTTTAAAACTAAGAACGCATATACGCGATTCAAACATAGCTCTTAATCAAGTGCGTTAGCGTATGTGTTTGTGAGATGGCTTACACACGAAATTGTGCATAATTATTTATAATCTTTTAAGACCCACAAACAATGATGTGGACTACACAAACAAATGTAACGCACCCTAAAAGAGTTGCATCGCAGACATCTGGATCACACACTATGGATTGGTGGGGACGCAGATCTTCCCGATATCAACTGGGCATGTGAATCTGTTGAGGAATATGACTATCCAACTACCATCAGTCAACAGTTTATAGACACATTTAGGGATCTTGGATGTCTGCACGTCATCGACTTCCCAACAACGTGGTAACAACATTCTTGACAACCTTGCAACAAATAGACCATCCTTTCTTAATAAAGTAAGACCAATTCCAGGACTTAGTGATCACGAAAAAGTATTAATTGACATCAACTCAACGCACTGATGCTATTAGTTTTGATTTGACAAAGAACCTTGCTAAATTTCAGCAACATGCTATCAACAATGCACCAGTAGATGTGAAGTAAAATGAACATTTTCACTCATTCCATTAATACACATGTACCATCAAAAATCACTTCAAGTCGTTTCAATAAGGGGCTTAACCATGGTGTGATAAAAACATCCGGAGACTCCGTAGAAGGTAACGTCGTGCACATAGGAGGGTCCGCATAACAAACACCTAGAATGATTGGAGAAAATATCGTGAGGCCCAGAGTACCAACAGGAAAGAGTGTAAAAGTCATACCACAAATATATTAACAGTATGTTAGGAGAGAAGGGCCATTCAAACAAGAATCTATACTCTTACATCAAGAGTAAGTGCTGTGACAGTTCAGGGGTCTCCCCCTTGCGGAACGAGGGTTTGCTTCACTTTATAATTAGTCCAAAAGATAAGGCAGAGATCTTGAATCAGCAGTTCTCATCTGTCTTCCATCCAGAGAGTCACTTAGTAACCTACCGGACTTTGGCCAATCAACTTACCAAGGGGTAAATAACATCAAAGTCACAGAGAAAGGTGTCCTCAAACTATCCTTAACCCAAACAAGGCTAGTGGACAAATTGGAAGACAGCATATGTCCCTCCAAAGAAATTCAAAGAAGACAAATTCAAAGCATCTACATGTAAGTACCGTCCAGTGTCTCTCACATCTGTATGCTGCAAGACCTTGGAGCATATAGTCCACAGCCATGTCATTAATCACCTTGAGAGAAATAACATCCTCTCAGACCAGCAGCATGGTTTTAGGAAGAGACGATAATGTGAAAGTCAGCTGATAACAACTATCCATGTCCTAGCAAGTAGCCTCGACAAACGCCAACAGGTATAGATGCAGTCTTACTCGACTTCAGCAAAGCCTATGACAAATAAGTCCCCCACCATCGATTAGCCTTCAAACTGGAGCACTATGGTGTAAAAGGACAGACCCTGGAATGGATCAGCAATTTCCTTGCTGACAGAAGCCAACAAGTAGTTGTTGATGGAGAGATGTCATCAGCTGCTCCTGTAACATCTGGAGTACCCCAGGGCACAGTGATTGGCACACTGCTGTTTCTGTTTTTCTGACCTACTATCCCGAGTCAAATCAACAACAAGGCTCTTTGCTGATGATTGTCTGCTGTACCGTAAGACAGCTAATGAGGAGGACACAATCACTCTCTAGGTACAAGTATGGGAGTCTGAGTGGCTGATGAGCTTCAACCCAGAGAAATGTGAAGTTATACGCATCACCAACAAACGGCGTAAAATTAAGACCAATTATTCCATCCATGGCCAAAATTTGCAGTTCATCACCAAAGCAAAGTATCTGGGCGTTACCATCGATAACAAGCTCAATTAGGGACCACATATTAACAACATCACAAGAAAAGCCAACAACACCACTGCTTTCCTGAGTCGTAACCTTTCTGGATTCCCACGGTCCATCAAGTCAACCAGCTATAAGACCCTAGTGAGACCATAGTGTCAGCTGATTCTCTCGAGGCCTTCAAAGCGTAAATGACTACATTGACAAACCATCTAGTCATTTACATCCTGTAAACAGCTATAACACTAGAGGACGTACTTTGAAGTTTCTACAACCATTCCGCTCTGCACTCCTTCCAGGATGAGTAGTAATTTTAAAAACTGAAGGCCTTTTTTATCATTTTAAAAACAGATTTTAACGAGGTTTTCCTCAGCATGATTTAAATCTTTTAAACATGTGCAATAATGTCCAACTTTGGCGCCAGGCACATTATTGGAGGAAGAAGAAGAATTAAGATCCTCTCTTCTATCGGTCTTTTCTTTTGCTTTTGTGACTATCGTAATGTTAACAATCTAATAAATTATTTTGAAATCATTTGCTATATAAGTACCGTTTGAAACATTTCAAATTCCTTATGGTATTTAATCTTGTGATAACGGTGAACATAATGTTATGCTCACAATTTAAAAAATATACATCGTTTTGATGTGACATTATAAATTCATAATTACAACAGTTAAAAGTAGCGGGGAGTGGGGGGGGGGATATACTTTCAGCTAGGACGGCCACTACCTACAACCAAGCCCCGAAACCCCCATCCCAAAATCAAATAATTTGAGATGTTACGCCAGAAACATTTTTTTTCTCTAAGTGGCACATGCATATTTTTTTAAAGAACACTTTCTAAATATTCTAGGCCTACACATCGTATCGGCAAAAATATTTAGGAGCCCCCGTTTTATTCCATGAACAGGGAAAAACTTCATTAAATTCTAATATAAGATGTCATAATCATACTTAATCATAATGAACGTACAAACAGTTTTTTTTCCCATCCTGCATCGCTCTGCAGGCGCTTTATTTCATTGGTCAATTTACCGAGGCGCTATTTTTCGAGGATTGAGAAGGACGAAGAAGAAGGTGTAAGCAGCTGGTAAATGTGAAAAGTTAATGACGTTTTCACCACCCAGTGTCTTTGAGACTGTGATAAATGCAATGAACAACAACCAAGGATTGGTGTACGTATATTTTTGTTAATTTTTTACGGTAAATAATTGTAATATTTGGCAACAACAAATCTTCACTATCGGAGACAACTTTTGTTCTGACGCCATTTTGAAAAGTTGGATATCTAAATTTCTTAGACTTTAGTACATATATTGCAAGAAATGAAAGGGAAATTTGAGTGATATGACATACTTAATTTACTTCCATGCAATAAATAGGCAATGTATTGTAGGCCTCAAAGCACCGTACATGTATGTGTTCCATGCTGTACGTTGTAAAACGGCGACGTTTCGCCTTTTAATAAAATGAATGCTCAATATAATAGTTCTCTCTCTGTTTGTACAAATGATCTTTCAAAGCGGAATTTCTTGTTTATTTTTTAGCTCTACTGGTCAGAGACCAGAAGAGCTTATGCGATAGTAAGGTGTCCGTCGTCCGTCCGTCTGTCTGTCTGTCTGTCTGTAAACAATTTTTCAAAACGCTACTCCTCCTACAGTTTTGGTCTGATTTTAATATAACTTGGCACACAAGTAGACTACACTAAGATACATAAACTAGTGCATCGGATTTTGATTTTAATGAACGGTGTTGCCATGGTTACTAAAAACAGAATTTTCTTAGAAATTCCTTTAAAACGCTACTCCTTCTACAGTTTTGGTCTGATTTCAATATTACTTGGCACACAATTAGACTACACTAAGATACAAAGAAAAGTGCATCGGATTTTGATTTCAATGAATGGTGTTGCTATAGTTACTAAAAATAGAATTTTCTGTGAAATTCTTTTAAAACGCTACTCCTCCTACAGTTTTGGTCTGATTTCAATATTACCTTGCACACAGGTAGACTACACTAAGATACATAAAATAGTGCATTGGTTTTTGATTTCGATGAACGGTGTTGCCATGGTTACTAAAAATAGAATTTTCTGTGAAATTTCTTTAAAACGCTACTCCTTCTACACTTTTGGTCTAATTTCAATATTACTTTGCACACAAGTAGACTACACTAAGATACATAGAATAGTGCATCGGATTTTGATTTCAATGAATGGTGTTGCTATAGTTACTAAAAATAGAATTTTCTGTGAAATTCTTTTAAAATGCTACTCCTCCTACAGTTTTGGTCTGATTTCAATATAACTTGGCACACAAGTAGACTGCACTAAGATACATAAAATAATGCATCGGATCAGGGACCTATATACTAACGGGATAGGCAACTACCGCAAATCTCGCGATATCTCGTAAGTCGCGAGATTTCGTAAGTCAACTTTAATTAACTATATTTCTAACGCTATCGCATATTTGAGATCAAATCCTTTAATTATCTGTCAAAAAATCATTCAAAATTTGTTTTAATCACGTATTATACTCCTTATCTTAGTAGTAATTTTGTTTTATGCAAAATCAGCACATGCCCCGATCGGCCATATTTCCGAGAAATCGCGGATTTCGGTCTTTGTTTTCCTTATATTTAAATTATATTATTATTATCATTTAAAATTTATTAATAAATCAATTCCAATACATAAAAGGAATAAATGATAATAATCAGAAAACACCCTGTTTACTGGGAATAAATGTTAATTGAAAAATTTGTAGTGTCTTGCGTGATGTTTTGGGTATAAAAACATGGCGATGAAGGAGTTGCCTATCCCTTTAGTATATAGGTCCCTGATCGGATTTTGTTTTCGATGACTGTTGTTGCCATGGTTACTAAAAATAGAATTTTCTGTGAAATTTCCTTAAAATGCTACTCCTTCTACAGTTTTATTCTGATTTCAATATTACTTGGCACACAAGTAGACTACACTAAGGTAAATAAAATAGTGCATCGGATTTTGATTTCGATGAACGGTGTTGCCATGGTTACTAAAAATAGAATTTTCTGTGAAATTTCTTTAAAACCTACTCCTTCTACAGTTTTGGTCTGATTTCAGTATAACTTGCACACAAGTAGACTACACTAAGATAAATGGAATAGTGCATCGGTTTTTGATTTCGATAATCAGTTTTGCCATGGTTACTAAAAAAAGACTTTCTGTTAAATTCCTTTAAAATGCTACTCCTCCTTCAATTTTAGTCTGATTTCAATATAACTTGGCACACAAGTAGACTACACTAAGATACATGAAATAGTGCATTGAATTTTGATTTTGATGAACAGTGTTGCCATTGTTACTAAAAATAGAAATGCCTGTGAAATTCCTTTAAAATGCTACTCCTTCTACAGTTTTAGTCTGATGGCAATGGCTTCTTTTCTCATCCTTTGTTTTAAGTACAAACCAGTAGAGCTACAGTCTTGACAGAGACTTCTGGTTAATTTTTACCCCCTCTATTTATTCGGATGATAATATTTGTACCGAGCACGGTTTCGTAGTTAAATACAGACTGAAGTACATCCGGTTTGAATTCATGTGTTCTCGGATAGCCAACTCTTTTGATTTTTTGGAACTTATGACTTATGACAAGGTATAGACGAGCTATTTTTGTTTCAAAATTATGAAAAAGCATCAATATTTTACGAAAAGTGTCTTCAACCGCAACTATCCGATTATTCATAAAGGTTAACATCATCAGAACGGTTGAAATAGATTGTAGCTTAGCATAACCCTTAATCATGTTAATCATATGCACGAGAATGATATGGAGGAAAACATACATTTAAAAAGTGGATGTAGGCGAAATCCCGTCCACTTATCTGAAGAGAATAAGTTTGTATATTGAAATACTTTACTGTTCAAAAGAAAAATTTTCTAATGTCTGACCTGCTGAGATGAAGATGTTAAAAAAGAAAAGCCTACATAGTGAATTAATATTGATCGTATATCAAGTAATGCAAATGAATCATCAGCTTGAATTATCAGTTATTTCACAATTATTGACCTGTGTAGGCCAACATGAAGTTATAAGGACCTATGTCAAGTGATAATGACCCGCAGTGAAAGAAAATAAAAACCATATGTGAGAGGTCATGTTCATTTTTTTCCCCTGAGCTCAATATCTCTTGACATGGGTCCTTATATAACCCACATTTTGACTAATATGTTGACGGTATGACCTTTAGGGCGAGTGCAGATACTTGTCCAGTTTTCATTTAGATCGGACTTGCCAAACCGCACATGACATTCGGTGTGTCGTTTGTATGTTGCTATACCAAAACGAAGCCTGAACAGGGCTAATTTCAATCAGTTTATGACTATTTTTCTGCAATAAACAGATAAATTAATTAAATCAAGACAAGTTTATCATTCATTTAACTTTTGTTGTTATTCTCACGAGAACGTTGCTTTAGCATTTGTTTATGAAGCGATGCATTGTGGGTCAGAATTACTGTTGAAAAAAAATTCTATGGAATGAATGTGCAGTAGTCCAAATTTTCTCTTCGCCCTGTCTTTGTTGTTAGAGCTCGCTGCGCTAGCTATAATTGTATTGTTATACAAAAAATCAGTTTCAAAGTTAATATATCATTGAAAAGAAGAAAAATATACACATATTGTGACGTCACTTTATAATTTTTATGACTGAAAAGACATGGCTGTCAATAAAAATTAGCAAAAAAATTATCAAAAAAAAAAACAAACATGCTTCTTATATCTGCATAATATATTAATTATAACAGACGCCACATTCTACATAACTGTGGTGCAGGTAAACAATGAGCCGAGCAATATCATATTCTGCTGGTAAGCTATTGCATCAGTATCAGCCAATAAATATTTTGAATAAAAAGACTTGTATGAACTATGAAATAGTATAAAACTTATTTAATGACTATGTGCCCCATAAACAGTAAAATCCAAAATGTTGCGGGCGCAGTTGTAACCCCACCGTACCTCCACATATTCGCAAATTTTAATTCATGTAAATTATTTTCAAATAAGTCTTTAAGATTACATGTCTGTGTAGCTTATAAACCTTTTTTTTGGAGTCAAAAGCCTGAGGCCGAATTTGAAGGCAAGAGGGGCAAGACTTTTAAACATTTTATTTGTAAACGGTGAGAGTGTTGTTAATCAAAATATATTTATTGAAAACTGCATTAATATACTACAGTTTTATATAGGAAAATGTTTAAGATATAAACGACCGAAAATCCAGTCGTATCATGAAACTTAAAATCTTAAATTTTACTGGGCATAAACCGTGTAGAAACAAGCTGAAAGCTCAAGTGAGCTTTTCTGTCATTTTCTGAAATATTGAAATATGGAATTCTTGATAAACAGTACCAAAGTCCTACTCTATTCCTTTAAAAATAAAAATTTTCTTTGAAATATATTTTCAAATAAGCCTTTGGCAGAACTTTTAAAATTGTCTAATGTCCGTCCGTCCGTCTGTAAACTTTTCACATTTTCAACTTCTTCTCAAGAACCACTGGGCCAATTTTAACCTAACTTGGTACAAAGCATCCTTAGGTGAAGGGGAAAAATTGTTAAAATCAAGGGCCAAGACCCCTTCCAAGGGTAGATAATCAAGAAAATACGTATAGGGTGGGGTTTAAAAAATCTTCTTCTCAAGAACCACTGGGCCAGAAAAGCTGAAATTTGTGGGAAATGGGGTAGTGTATATTTTTTATCATACACAGGGGTAGGGCAGGGCCACTTAGGGAATCCAAGTTTTACATAGAAATATACAGAACAAATCTTTAAAAATCTTCTTCTCAAGAACCACTGGGCCAGAAAAGCTGAAACTTATGTGGAAGTATCCTTGGGTAGTGTAGATATTAAATTGTTAAAATCATGACCCCCGGGGGTAGGGCGGGGCCACAATAGGGAATCCAAGTTTAACCTAGAAATATATAGAATAAATCTTTAAAAAACTTCTTCTCAAGAACCTCTGGGCCAGGAAAGCTGAAACTTATGTGGGAGCATCCTTAGGTAGTGTAGATATCAAATTGTTAAAATCATGACCCCCGGGGGGAGGGCGGGGCCACAATAGGGAATCTAAATTTTACATAGAAATATATAGAACAAATCTTTAAAAATCTTCTACTCAAGAACCACTTGGCCAGGAAAGCTGAAACTTATGTGGAAGCATCATTGGGTAGTGTAGATATTAAATTGTTAAAATCATGACCCTCGGGCGTAGGGCGGGGCCACAATGGGGAATCCAAGTTTTACATAGAAATATATATAGAACAAATCTTTTAAAAAGATCTGCATCACCCAAGTTACTCAGGTGAGCGATGTGGCCCATGGGCCTCTTGTTACCTAACTTACTATATAATTAATTAAATTGGAATAAAAACACGCAGACAATCATTAATTCAATAAAGAGTTTTAAGAACTGTTTATTCACATACTTGTCTATTAATTAGCTGAACACATAATATAGAGATTAAATTAATATTTAATAATTCAAAGTAATACTAAATAAATTGATTGATTGATTGTTTGTGTGTTTTATTTCAATTTAATTAATTATAAAGCAGGTAAATAGTGATGTCGTGATCATCAAAAATTTTGAATATCACGATTTCAGACCAAAACAGGGCTTCAACTGGAAGTATGGCATGTTGTGACAACATAGAGAGTCCCCTAAGATTGTGGTGTTTTTATTTTGTTTCTTTTTTTGTGTTCAGTTTGTTATATTTGAGTTTTTATATATTTTAGAGGCATTCACCAATGTCATTACTAATGACAAACATGAGAAACGGAGACGGGAGAATGGAAAGACTGATCTTCACAGACAGCAGTCAAAACAAAGCAAAAGAAAGCATTCAGTAAGTCTAATTTACTAAAAACCTATATGAAAAAGTGATCTTTTGGGATTTATTTTTAAATTAATTTGCCTACATTTCAAAGATATTTGTTAATTTACAGTCTTCTTTCATCATGTGTATCAGGGTTGTAGAGGAATTAAATATCCTTTGAAATTTATGATATTTTGTGTCAATGGGTATTTCTACAAAACTAAGGTCACATAATTCATTATCATTGATACTTGTACAGATATGTTTTTAAAAAGTCTGTATGATTAACTATGCGCTTTTCCCCTCAGAAACTGGAAAGAAGAAAGAAGGCCGTGGAACATCTTATCTAGACAAATCTTGGACCCCAACATCTAAAAAGAACTTGACGGCGTGCCTTTGGTTGGACATAATTTCACCGGAGAAGACTGATGACGAAGACTCAACAAAGAGGGTCAGGCTCCCATTTTCCTGGGGATCAACCAGACTGTGCAAGGGAAAAGAGGCACTGGACAAGGCATATAGACACAAGGTCCTGAAGACCGAATCTGCCAGACGCCAGTTGGTATTTGTAAAGGATGGTAGAGAGGACACAACAACACCTCCTCCTGAGAAGTGTGCAGCTTGGGCCATTTCCAGGGACTACTCCTCATAGAGGTAATTAATTTTCTCAGATACTTATTTATTTTTACCTTTCTTAGTATTGTGTCAAACTTTAATAAATTCATTTAACTTCCCTTTTTAAGTGAAAAAAAAGATCAATACCATTTGAAAAAAAATATTACGGATGTGTTATTTTTTGCTTGCAAATACTGAAGTCTGATTATATTGAACCATATTCTATGGCCTTCTTTTGATGACAGTGTAGGGTCTCCTTGTCTAACCAGTTGTGTACTATCATTATAAGAAAAGGAGCAACATCAAACAAAAGTAGGGTAAAATAGACAATGTGACCTCTTTTTGGAAATTATGCCTGTACATCCTTAAATAATTTGTGGATCACATCTTATCTTTGAATCTGAGAGAATCTGATTTTGGAAATTTAACATATCAGATATTTTTATAATAACTCACATCCTTATGACCAGAAAACTTGGTTTTTTGATGGAGATAAGAATTACTGTACAATCATTTTAATTCATGGGGGTCAATGTTTGTGGATTAGTGAAATTTTGTTGGTTCTTGGGAATGTAATTTTGTAAGTAATTTGTATATTCAGAAGATTCAGTGAACAACTTTTCGGCTGAACATTTCCTTCTCAACTTCCCTAGAAGGACAGCTTATTCAATGAATGGGATGTATTATAAACACCAAAATATTACTTCAGCTAAATTTTAACTATTTTTTTATTCCTTGTAGGTCAAACGAGGTTTCAGCTATCAAGAGGATACAAGAAAAAGAACTTTTTAATTCTGTGGTTGTGTATTTCCAGATGTAAATATTGACAGTTGTTATGGTTTTTTTAATGTACCTGTAATCAACAGTTCAGGGTATATAGTTTTTACACTGTTGGTCTGTCTGTCTGCAAAAGTGTAAACTAGGCCTAAAGCTTTTGAGTGGATGGGGCGACTGCTTTCACATTTCACAAATGTTTTAGTGACCAGACCTGTTGACCTCCTTACATGGATCTTTGAGTTTCAACCACTTTTAACAAAAAATTTAAACTGTATTCTTGGCCACAACTTTCAAATAGTTGATGCTAAAGCTTTCACTTTTGCATTCCATTTGACAAGACTTTCAACAGGTATAAATATTTTTGACATTGACCTTCGAGTTGGATTCACTTTTAAAATATTTTAACCTTGGACAGAACTTTTGAAAAGCAAGTACTAGGGCTTTCATATTTCGAAAGTGATAAAACCTTTCTTTGGATACCAACATTTTTGACCTTGACCTTGGACTTGCAAATGAGAAACTACAACACACACAATAAGCTGTCTTTTCGGGGCATCAGTGTTTCACAAACACATTTTTAAATCAATTATGAACAGCTCTTAAGCTGTTCAAACAGTAGAATACAGTAGAATTCAGAGGTTATATTTTGTCAATACCCCAAGAATCTGATTATATGATTATGAAAGTAAATTTCTGTTTTTCATTTATATTGATCTTTTGATAGTCGATATGATACCTTGATTCTAAATATTAATAGTCACTAATTTGGTTTTCATGTATAAAATATTTATATAATAGTAGCTAAAGCACCTGGCCATGTTTGTATTTATGTTTTACATACAGAGACAGTGTGATGTTTTGACATATCTGTAAAAATTGTTATGCTTTTTCATAGATTTATTTTTTTATAATACTGTAGTAACTTAATTGAGTCCCTGAATGTCAATAGTCACTAATTTGGTTTTAATGTATAAGATATTGTATTTTTTATAATAGTAACTAAAAGCAAGCCATGATTTTTTTTATGTTGTACATATACAATGTTGATGCTTTGATATATCTTTAAAATTTGTTATACTTTTTCATAGATTTATTTTGTTCTCATAATACTCAAGTAACTTCTTTGTTGTGAATTTGAATAGATAGTATTATTGATATAATTTCTGAAAATACAAATGTCATCTTATTTGAAATTTGTTCTGCTGTTTACTATATCCTCAAGGTTCATTCATCAATATTCAATAATAAATGTACCCCACCAAAACTTGAAGATTCTCATAAGCTAATTCCAGTATGAGAATTTTAAAGAAAATTCATCAAGAAAAAAAATTATTATTCCAATAAATCCATTTAGATTCCATCAAGGGAAACCCCAAGATTCCTGATAAGTTTCCATGATACGGAAACTACTACCTTTCAATCCCTTAGGTTTCCAACCTATGGAAACTCAAGGTTTACCATATGAATCCAAGCAGTCTCCTATTCATGGAATCTTTAAGATTCCCGACTAGTTTCCCATCCACGGAAACTACTACTCTCCAATTCCATATGGTATCCCGTGGCACGGAAACCAGTGGAATCTTCAGGTTTCCTTATAGTATCCAAGTGGTTTCCAAAACATGGAATCCTTGAGATTCCCGACTAGTTTCCCATCCACGGAAACACCGTACGCTCCCATTCCATTAGGTATCCCGAGACACGGAAACCAGTGGAATCTTTAAGATTCCCATACGAGAAACTTACGGAATCAAGGGAAACCTCGCGATTCCACTGGATTCCAAGCCTCGGAATACCTAATGGAATCGGAGCGTAGGGTGTTTCCGTTGCACGGAATCAAGGGGGAATAACCCCGTATCCCGTGCGGAAACCACAAGGAAACAATGTAATCTTGAGGTTTCCATATGGTTTCCATAAGGTTTCCCACAATGGGAAACTGGTTTTTTCACCCAGTGTAGATCTAGAAAAAAAAATCTACGAACAAAACAAATCTGTGAACAGGGAATAGATACAGAACCCCAAACATTCCAGAGGAGGAAACACGTCTTCAGCCCTTTGAATTGATCAGTTTATTAGATTGAATATATTCTGTAATAAAAGAACTGCGAACCATAGTCAAAAATTTATTACAGAAACAAGTGCCTGTGGAATAGATACAGAACCCCAAACATTCCAGAGGAGGAAACACGTCTTCAGCCCTTTGAATTGATCAGTTTATTAGATGGAATATATTCTGTAATAAAAGAACTGCGAACCATAGTATTGTTCTCCCGTGTACCTCGAGTTCGATTTTTCAAATGCTGATATATTTGAAAGATTTTTCATGATCCTATTTACATGTGTATAGATATTTATATGGATTTTCATAAAACATAAATCATTGGAAAACTACGAGAGATAACTATAAACATTTTGTTAAACTCTCATGACTTGTTTTTCACCATAGAAATGAACGGAAAACGGGAATTATTCTTAGAACACCACCCCCGCCCCGTATTACACAAATTTCTTTTTACAGGTTTTTTGGATTGTCATTGCACAACTTCACAGCAAAGCTTTTTGTGTTTTACCGGGGGGATATGCTTATAAGAAACCCCAAAAGAACGACATATATGTTTATTTTTTCAGCAAATTCCCAAACAGTTTACAACTAAACCTTATTTTACTAATAATTATCTTTCATTTTATATGCGTAAAACATAAAAGATTTAAGATAATATATTTATATCCAAGACCATTTCAAAATATGGTAATGCTTTTAGGCCCGATTTCAGTGCATAATATCGTCTACACCTTTCTTTCAAAGGCTGGAATTTGGGATATTTTACTATTTAGAGCTGGTATTAAAAAAAATAAATAAATTACCAATGAACTGTTCTTTGTATTACAATGATTTTATGGCCAAACTGTCATTAATATTACATAAATTGGTTGTAAAATGTAGGCGGGAATCAAGAGTTAGCGTGCGTAGTTCTTTATAGTACCAAAAATTGCAGCTCTCCACAGGCAAGTGGTGGCATCTCCATATGAGTGAAAAATTCCCGAGAGGGACATTAAACAATATGCAATTAATCAATCAATCTTTATAGTATATCTGATACATGTACTTTAGTTAAAACAAATCAAGGCCTAACAACATACAGTTATACTGTATAGAAGGGAGACTAGGGATGTATCCTAAAGACGCTTTCGCCCTCTGGTGACAACCCTACTCAAACCTGATAATTTAAATGCCCTCTGGTGACAACCCTACTCAAACCTGATAATTTAAATGCCCTCTGGTGACAACCCTACTCAGACCTGATTATTTGTGATTCTCCCTTCTTAACAGTCCATAATAGTTTTTATGCCTGCATGCCCAAATTCCATATAAGTATCAACTCCACAATGAAGAATAAAAATGGTCATTATTAAGGAGTACAAATCATAAAAACTTCCCAATGCATAATAGCAAATTAAAAATTCACAAAAGAACAATACACAAAAAATCTACAACATGTGATGTGTTGTGACAGGTACAAAAATCCAACACTCCTTCAATAAATGACAATAGATCAAAAACACATGTATATACAAAACTACCACACATTTGTATCTTGAGAAATGGTCTGACTAGTAAAATTATTATGCTACAAAATTTTGGCCATTGAAAGGACTACAGTATACATTTTACAGTATGATCTAAACAAAGCAGTGATATGGGGTGTTCATCTGCCCCAACAAATGGTAGTAATACAAATAAAGTGGAGGGGAGGGTGGTGGCAGACAGTAAAAATATTGTGGATGTTTACATAATGTAGAATGACTGCGCATGCACTGACTAGCTAATATGCATAAAGTTAAAGTGCTCATGCGTGAACTAAAAATACTTAAATACAATACTAAAGCCAATGTAAACAAATACATGTGTCCTGGTCATCATTCATAAACTAGTGTAATGAGTAATGAAAAAGGCCTATGCCATTCAAACGTTGGTGTGACCTGGAATAATGGAACAGTCCAGGAGCCTGTTCACCCCTGTTTGAATGGTATAGCCCTTGGCTATATAAAAGGCTGCAGAGGCAGTCTCGATCATTCTGAAACCCGTAGAAGAAGTGTGAAGTTGAGAAGAAGATAATAGGTAATATTAGAACAGAAGAATTAAAATAGTGAAATAAAATTACGGCTAGGGTACAGAGCGCCGGTAAATGGTAAGCCAAGAAATTGTGGTGAAGCGCAAGGTATAGTAATCCTGAATAAGGGTGAGGTACCGAGTACTCATTACAATAAGAACTTTGTTTCGGAACCAGGTGCAGGGTGCCCAGTCATACAGATAGTACTTGGTAACAGAGAAACTCGGCTTTTGTATCCCGCTGTTTATATAAAAAAGGACAAGGATCCCATAAAAATAATAAAACCAGAAGTCTCTGTCGAGACTGTAGCTCTACTGGTTAGTACTTATAACAAAGGATAAGAAAAGAAGCCATTGCAATCAGACCAAAACTGTAGAAGGAGTGATGTTTTAAAGGAATTTCACGGACATTTCTATTTTTAGTACTAATGGCAACATCATTCATCAAAATCCAAAACCGATGCACTATTTAATGTATCTTAGTGTAGTCTACTTGTGTGCCAAGTTAAATTGAAATCAGACCAAAACTGTAGAAGGAGTAGTGTTTTAAAGGAATTTCACAGAAAATGCTATTTTTAGTAACCACGGCAACACCATTCTTCAAAATCAAAAACCGATGCACAGAATTATGTGTCTTAGTGTAGTCTACTTGTGTTCCAAGTTACATTGAAATCGGATCAAAACTGTAGGAGGAGTAGCATTTTGAAAAATTGTTTACAGACAGACAGACAGACAGACGGACGGACGACAGACACCTTACTATTGCATAAGCTCTTCTGGTCTCTGACCAGTAGAGCTAAAAATCATTGTTGTATATATAATATTGATTCCCCGTATTAATTATAGGTTCAGATAGAGCCAGAGGAAACGTTTATTTATATGCATTTCGATAATATTAATACCCCGTATCCCTTGAAAACGGACCCTTAGGTTACACGTTACATTTTGGTGGCAGCGGTGGGATACAAGGTACATTTAATTGTTAGAATCCGTGTTTAAGTTTATTTAACGGTGTGAACTGTGTTCTGTCACCGGGTTCTCGTGAACGCAGATCAGTTACTTGGTTCAGATACCAGGTACAGAGTTCTGTGTGCACTGTGTTAGGTACGTGCACCGCAGTAAGATTTAATATAGTTGAGTACCAAGTATTTTTGTTTGGTTACTTGGTATATAGATATTAAACATGAAGAACGAACAAGAATCAGAACTGTGGGCAGATCTTGAAGAAATTGACGTTAGACGACGACAATTAAGAGAAACGTTAGAAAAGTTAAAGTCTACGCCAAGCTCATTTAATGTAAGTAGGCCCTCCTTAGTTACTAATTCTGGTGTAGACTTGAGACAAAAGACTGCCGACGACAGCTTAGATGAGTTGATGGGTAAAGTTGACGTAAACCTCACCACAAAAGCAAGTAATGTGAAAGGAGCTATGGGTGGATACGAGGAATACAAGGCCAAAGCTTATGATTTCCATGTTCCTGGAACCAAAGATATTTGGGACAGAGGCGATGTTTACAACACACCAAAGTCGGCATACTCAGGAGTGTCACTGGGTAAATCAGCATATACACCACGGATTTCAACGCCGCATGTACACTGGAGTACGTTAGGTGTAAGCTCAATGTCAACACCCACAAGTGTTACATGGAGTCTTGCAAAGGACAGAGAACCTATGCCGACTGTACCAAGTACACCATTAGGTGCAGCGTTACCAGTGAAGGAAAACAGTGGTTATTGTCCAAGCACTAACACATTTGGTAAAACTGTGATGAAGCCTGCGACATTTGATGGTAGGTCCTGGATTGATTACAAAGCTCATTTCGAGGCATGCAGTAGCATCAACCTGTGGAATGATAGACAAAAAGGCTTGTACCTGGCAGCATCATTAAGAGGCCAAGCACAAACAGTTCTTGGAAATATGAAAACAGATAATGCTTGTGCATATAGAGATTTGTGTGAAGCGTTAGAGGCTAGATTCGCACCGACTAATCAGACGGAACTATACCGAGCTATGTTAAAGGAAAAACATCAGAGGCCAAAGGAGACACTGCCAGAATTAGGGGAATGTATACGACGACTAGCACATATAGCGTACCCGACGGCACCACGTGAGGTTACAGAGATGATTGCTAAAGACCAGTTCATCGACGCCTTAACGGACTTTGATATGCGTCTTAGAATACAGCAGTCACGGCCCATATATTTAAATGACGCAGTTCGGCTGGCCGTGGAGATCGAAGCTTTTTGTAGTGCTGAACGCCAGAGAAGACACGATGTTAGTTTTGCCAGAACAGCACATAGTGAATTAGAGGGGCAATCGGAAACTGATCCAAAGGTACGGGAAGATTTGAAACAATTACGAGATGAACTTCGGTCGTCACTGCGAGACCTCGAGAACAAAATAGCCACTTTGTCAGAACGCACAGAGACCAGTAGACAACATAAAGCTGACGAATCGAGTTCAATACAGAGTTCTGACCAAACAAAGTTCCCTTTTAAGTGTCATAACTGTGGTAGACGAGGCCACAGGGCTAAAGACTGCTATGTTAAAAGGAGAACAGAGATCAGTTGTAAAACGTGCAATGCATGCACGACATCCTCAAAGGAGGCAGTGAAACAAAAAGAGGTTACAGAGGCTAAGCCAAAGAATAGGAAGTCTAATACGAGTTCAGTCACTCAAACAAGAGTTGATGTTCAGTCTGGGTTATTTATAAAGGCTAGTGTTAATAAGGTGCCTTGTACATTGTTAGTGGACACCGGGGCTGCACTGACAATTTTGTCAAATAAAGTATTCAAAAACATGCTTAGCACGGAAACTATCGAACTAATGCCCGTAACACAGCAAGTAATTCTAGCCGATGGAACTCCATTGCAAGTGCAGGGTAAGTGCACTTTCGACATAATGTTGGGGAATCAAAAGCTTACTTTTGATGCAGTTGTAGCAAATATCGAAACCGACGGTATCTTAGGTTTAGATTTTCTGAAATATGTTAAATGTTTGGTGGATGTTTCCTCAGGGAAAATGTGTGTCGGAGGAGCTGAGCTTGAACTCCAACTAAAGGGCCACTTAGGGTGTTTCAGAGTCAATGTGAAAGACACAAGAACGATTTCACCAAAGAATAAAGAGATATGTCCTGAGCAAGTATTTGCATCTACGGACATGAATAAACAAAAATTCGAGTGCAACCAGTGTGGCAAGGCATTTGCTAAGCATTCCCTTCTAATGAGACACCAGAAGAGGTTACACTCAACTACTGCTTTGCAAGATGGAGAAATACATGAACCATTGAACTCCAACTCGGTAGTTGTAGATAACTACGATGATGATTCTGACTGGCAAGAAGTTCAAGGTGATCTTATTTATGAGACAGGCCTTGAAGTTGGTAGAACCATCAGGAAGAAAACTTCGCCCAGTCTCCCTGGAGTCAAGCGCAAGGCAGACGAACTTGTAGACAAGGTGCCTGACCAATCTGAAGACAAATGTTCAAGCCTGGTAGATGATGGTAAGGATCATGAGGCGCCCATGGTTTTACATCACTGCCCCTGCTGTAAGGAACATGTTACTAGGATGGATGTCAGCACTCAGACGGACACAAGTCGTCACCAGAGGACAGTCAGAGTAGTGAGAAAATACTAAAAGGATGGTGAATGTGTGGAGAGAGTTGAGGAAGACATTTGGAATGACTAATTATAGTGAAGTACTTTGGAAAAGAACAATGTACATAAGTCTATTGTTGTAAATACTTGAATTGTTTAACTAGGTATAAGAAAGGAATTCTTTACCTCTTTTTTTTTGTTGATCTTATTATTGTCTAAAAAAAACATAACTTATGAACATGCGGGACGCAAGTATACAGAGGCGTGGGTAGTGTAATGAGTAATGAAAAAGGCCTATGCCATTCAAACATTGGTGTGACCTGGAATAATGGAACAGTCCAGGAGCCTGTTCACCCCTGTTTGAATGGTATAGCCCTTGGCTATATAAAAGGCTGCAGAGGCAGTCTCGATCATTTTGAAACCCGTAGAAGAAGTGGGAAGTTGAAAAGAAGGTAATAGGTAATATTAGAACAGAAGAATTAAAATAGTGAAATAAAATTACGGCTAGGGTACAGAGCGCCGGTAAATGGTAAGCCAAGAAATTGTGGTGAAGTGCAAGGTATAGTAATCCTGAATAAGGGTGAGGTACCGAGTACTCATTACAATAAGAACTTGGTTTCGGAACCAGGTGCAGGGAGCCCAGTTATACAGGTAGTACTTGGTAACAGAGAACCTCGGCTTTTGTATCCCGCTGTTTATATAAAAAAGGACAAGGATCCCATAAAAATAATATAAAATCATTGTTGTATATATAATATTGATTCCCCGTATTAATTATAGGTTCAGATAGAGCCAGAGGAAACGTTCATTTATATGCATTTCGATAATATTAATACCCCGTATCCCTTGAAAAGGGAGCCTTAGGTTACACGTTACACTATTTATTTACATAAATTTATTTATTATCCTGAAGAATCTTGAAAGAAATAAAGTATATAATTTTCAACAATTTATTGAATGTAATAAACTGTAAGAAACAATTCAAACACTTAACATCTGATTAATTATTTCAATACTCATTTGGTATTAATGTGGATATTGACTACACAACCAGTGATGTATGGTGCAAATCTTTCCAATGAAATGGGAACTTGACTACAGCTTGAAGCATTCACAGATGAAGCTATTTTCCTTTTCTTTTTAAACGAATTGTCAAATAAATCTTCTACTTGATCTGGGGAAAGGTCTAATACTCCATCACAATTTGTGGTAGTGGTATATTCAAAACAATTTGATTTCTGATTTCTCGACCAATGCGGCCAAGAGAGTTTGACTCATATCATTCTTGCGCTTCGTGCCAACTTTTTCCGTGTAGCTTTTTAATGAAGATTCTGATTTATGGCCAGACAATGACATTATGTCACGACTTGAGAAATTGTTCACATCCAAAACGGTAATGTCTGCTGCCCTTAAATTTGACTGGCCTTTGCCACAAACTGTTGTTGTCTGGGTTCACTTTTGACAGATGCTTTTTATAGCAACTCACTGGACAATGAGGGTGCCCTGGAAAGATAATATTCAATATTTTATAATCAATCTGAAAAAAATGCATTTTCCACATGTTTTTATACCTTAGAGCTTAAAAATGTAATATTAACCTTTAATTTTGTACATCCTGCCATCTGTAACATAAGAAGTTACATCCGAATTCAAGGATGATTTTTATCCAGCTCACCAATATCTTGGAAAACATATTCTCTTCCCGTACTATCTGCTGATACTTTAAAAGTATCTTTCGACATAAAATGAAGGTTGTCTTTACTCCTTCTACACAGATGATATAATTTAACAAACCAGACCTTTTATAAAAGGCAAGCAGGTATATTCGGGTCAAGGGCGAAGCTGGTATAAATTGATTTTAAGTCATCTCCTATATCCGTTTTCTCACATCTTACTAGTGTACATATACATGTACAGTGTATATTATCATAATTTTTTTTGTGAAAAAAGAAGATAAGTTTGATTATGATTGGCATGAAAATACAAAGAGAATTTATTTTTTCCATTTTTAGCTCTACTGGTCAGAGACCAGAAGAGCTTGTGCGATAGTAATGCGTCCGTCTGTCTGTCTGTAAACATTTTTTTCAAAATGCTACTCCTCCTACAGTTTTGGTTTGACTTCAATATAACTTGGCGCACAAGTAAACTACACTAAGATACATACTAGTAATTCTGTATGTCGGTTTTTGATTTCGCTGAGCGGTGTTGCCGTGGTTACTAAAAATAGACTTTCTTTGAAATTGTTTCAAAATTCTCCTCCTACAGTTTTGTAATCTCTACCCAGAGTTATCGTTCCACTTACACCAATGTCAACGTCTAAAAGTAGTACGTAAGCGGAGGGACGTGATTATATTTTCAAATGTTGTTTTAAATTTTGGCAATCAGAAGTTGGAAGGTTATTCGCTATTCGCTATTCGCCATTCGAATGGCGAACCGCAGGCTGTCTGCCGTTCGCTATTCAAATTACCGTAAATGTCCTAATAATTTTTTTTCTCAAAAAACCTTAATAACACATTATAATCCCTGTTTAAGAAGAAAAGCAAAGACATCACTTAAAGAAGAAGAGTGAGGACCTCAAACCAATGCAGCTAGCCTGACCAAAATGATGAATATTTAGCTAGCCCGGTCAAAATTGGAAAAAAAACCCGTTAAATACTATTTTAAGTATTTGTACATAAGAGTAAATTACCCGGGGCAGGCTAATATCCTGGATCCCATAATTAGACTCTTATATTTTTACAAGGGAGGAGTATGGGAGAGACCTTTCAAACCTCAAAAGAAATTTTTGTTACAAGACCGGACACCTATTTAGCTAGCCCGATCAAAATTGGAAAAAACGTAAAATACTATAATTATAAGAGTACATTGCCCGGGGGGCTGGATAACATCCTGGATCCCATATTTAGATCTTCATATTTTTACAGAAGGAGGGGTATGGGAGGGACCCTTCCACTGTCAAAAGGAATTTATGTTACAAGACCGGGAACCTATTTAGATAGCCCGGTCAAAATTGAAGAAAAAAAAAACCGTATAATGCTTTAATAAGTAGAGGACATTGCTCGGGGGGCTGGCTAACATCCTGGATCCCATATGTAGATCTTAATATTTTTACAGGTGAGGGGTATGGGAGGGACCCTTCCACTGTCAAAAGGAATTTATGTTACAAGACCGAGAACCCATTTAGCTAGCCCGGTCAAAATTGGAAAAAAAACGTATAATGCTTTAATAGGTAGAGGACATTGCCCGAGGGGCTAGATAACATCGTGGATCCCATATCTAGATCTTCATATTTTTACAGAAGGAGGGGTATGGGAGGAACCCTTCCACTGTCAAAAGGAATTTATGTTACAAGACCGAGAACCCATTTAGCTAGCCCGGATAAAATTGGAAAAAAATCCCTTATAATTCTATTATATGTATTTCTGAATAAGGGTACATTGCCCGGGGGCCTGGCTAACATCCTGGATCCCATATTTAGATCTTCATATTTTTACAGGGAAGGGGTATGGGAGGGACCCTTCCACTGTCAAAAGGAATTTATGTTACAAGACCGGGAACCTATTTAGCTAGCCTGGTCAAATTGGAAAAAAAACGTATAATGCTCTAATAAGTAGAGGACACTGCCAGGGGGGTTGGATAACATCGTGGATCCCATATTTAGATCTTCATATTTTTACAGGGGAGGGTTATGGGAGGGACCCTTCCACTGTCAAAAGGAATTTATGTTACAAGACCGGGAATCCATTTAACTAGCCCGGATAAAATTGGAAAAAAATCCCTCATAATTCTATTATATGTATTTCTGAATAAGAGTACATTGCCCGGGGGCCTGGCTAACATCCTGGATCCCATATTTAGATCTTCATATTTTCACAGGGGAAAGGTATGGGAGGGATCCTTCCACTTTCAAAAGGAATCGATGTTACAAGACTGAAAACCCATTTAGCTAGCCCGGTCAAAATTGGAAAAAAAAAACGTATAATGCTATAATAGGTAGAATGCATTGCCCGGGGGGCTGGATAACATCGTGGATCCCATATTTAGATCTTCATATTTTAACAGGGGAGGGGTAAAGGAGAGACCCTTCCACTGTCAAAAGGAATTTATGTTACAAGACCAGGAACCTATTTAGGTAGCCCGGTCAAAATTGGAAAAAAACGTATAATGCTTTATTAAGTAGAGGACACTAAATTTGTATTTTTTAAATGGATTTTTGTACACTACTTTTCTCGAAAACGGCTAAAGATATGACATTGAAACTTATGGACATGAAAGAATATCACATGTAGATGTGCCGAACGTCCTTCATTTTTTGTCGTTCCTACTTCCGGTCGCAAACGGAAGTGAATTCAAAAAGTCCAATTTTTCAACTTTTTTGTTTTTCAATATTTTTCTTTCGGATTTACAGGGTTAATAGAGCGTCTTCAAAGATATCTATATATGTTTTCATTTTATTCATGCGTGGTTTATTGCAAAGATATGACCGAACCAAACTTTGTCTTACTGCCGGGGGTTCGAATCCCGCTCGGGGCGTTCCCCAAATTTTTTCTTTGTTTTTGTCTTTTTTCAGTTGCAAATTACTTTTCACTCTTTTATAACATGTGTGGAACATTTTGCCGATTTTTAAAAGCTATATTTGGAGATATTTTGTGAAATACCTGGAACAATCACGATCTGTGTTGTGAAACTACTGTAAATGAACGTAACCGAAAAAATACATTCTGAAATCTATTTCATGGGATGACGCAGCATAGAACTCTAAAGAAAAGTCGGTCGGAAGACCTACTTGTTGCCCTAGCAACAAGAACGCATCTAGTTATTATTAGGGTCTTCCGTCTCCAACGGAAGACCCTTCTATTATTCTATTGTTTCTTTTTCACTTTTATTATTATTCTTTTTTTTTTCTTTACAATTTTTTTGCAGAAGATTTCTCGAAGACGGCTCGACCGATTTTGTTCAAATTTTCAGAGATTGTGTGTTTCTATCTGAAGTTTGTACCCCCGACTTAATTTTGAAAAATTCACTTCCGGTCGGAAGTTATCGCCCTTTCATTGATTTTTAGAGGGTCTCCTTGTCCTTGAGTAAACTCAAAAACGACATTAGCTAGAGAGCTGAAATTTTCAGCGATGATAGACGACACATTGCTGAATTGCGCATTGGATTTAGAATTTTTCAGAAAGGTCCAATATGGAAGCTCGGTAGGGGTCAAAATCTAGGACACGGATCATGAGTGAATTTTCGAGACATTTTGTATCATATCTTTTTAAGTATAATTATTTTGTTAAGACATACTGAACAATATTTGTGGGGAATGCCAAGATCTTCAATATGATTCCATGAAAAAAGTGCTGACTCATCATATTAAGGGCAAAAAGGGGCCAAAAGTCTTTGATCGATAACTCTTTACCAGGCAGTATTTTGTGATACATTACTGAAGCAAAAATGTTCATTTCAACAATCTACAGCTATATATTATGATTTTCATGTCGTATGATACATAATAAGGGGCCACAAGGGGCCAGAATACTAAATCTTTGACGCTTTATATCTCGAAAGTGAGAAAAATTTTGATAAGTAATATTGAACAAAAGATGTTCAAAATCATGTTCTGAACAATATGCAACCTTTCATTTTTCGCTCAACGTCCCCATTAGGGAGTTGAAGGGTTGGCCCCTAAATATGTCTTTTGCAAATAACTCGAAAACGAAAAAGAATCTCTGAATAGTTGTTGAACAAAAAGTGTTCAAAATCCAAGGAGCTTTAAGATGAAATCAAGAAAAAGGGGCTGGGCCCTCAAATTAGGGGCCAAGAGGGGCCGGAAGTCTTCAATGGATAACTCTTTATGAGTTAATATTTTGTAATACATTACTGAAGCAAAGATGTTTATCTCAACCATTTTCAACTATATGTTATGATTTTTATGCCATATGGTACATAATTAGGGGCCACAAGGGGCCAGAATACTAAATCTTTGACGCTTTATATCTCGAAAGTGAGAAATATTTTGATGAGTAATATTGAACAAAAAATGTTCAAAATCATCTCTAAACAATATGCAATCTTTCATTTTTCGCTAAGCGTCCCCATAAAGGAGTTGAAGGGTTGGCCCCTAAATATTCCTTATGCAAATAACTCGAAAACGAAAATGAATCTCTGAATAGTTGTTGAACAAAAAGTGTTCAAAATCCAAGGAGCTTTAAGATGAAATCAAGAAAAAGGGACTGGGCGCTCAAATTAGGGGCCAAGAGGGGCCAGAAGTCTTCAATGGATAACTCTTTATGAGTTAATATTTTGTAATACATTACTGAAGCAAAGATGTTTATCTCAACCATTTACAACTATATGTTATGATTTTTATGTCGTAGGGTACATAATTTGGGGCTACAAGGGGCCAGAATACTAAATCTTTGACGCTTTATATCTCGAACGTGAGAAATATTTTGATAAGTAATATTGAACAAAAGATGTTCAGAATCATGTTCTAAACAATATGCAACCTATCATTTTTCGCTAAGCGTCCCCATTAAGAAGTTGAAGGGTTGGCCCCTAAATATTCTTTATTCAAATAACTCGAAAACGAAAATGAATCTCTGAAAAGTTGTTGAACAAAAAGTGATCAAAATCCTTAAAGCTTTAAGATGATATGAATAAGAAGGGCTGATTCCTAAAATTAGGGGCCGTGAAGGGCCACTAGCGGATTTTTTAAGTCTTCAATGTTCAATGTCTTTTTACAGATTATGAAAAATCATTATTTTAGAATGAAAATCTCAATCAAAATCTTATCTCATCTCATCAAGAATTGGACGGAAGACCCACTCGTTGTTCACAACGAGATCGTATCTAGTTATTATTCTTTTTTATTCTTATTTCTTCTCCGGTACTTTTTTGTCCGGAAGTGTTCTCAGAAACTGTTCACCCAACTAAGTTAAAACCTTTTTAGGGTTAATAGGTGTGTTGTGTAGGTGTGCGGAACGAAGGTCATTTTGCGCGCATACGCCTGCACGCCTGCACGTGCGGGCGTGTGAAGTGAGTTAAGTGACTGATATACTTAATATAGCCATAACTTTTACGTTTTTTGATGAAATGCTTTGAAACTCATTACATGAGGATATATTCATAGTGTTAATATAATGACACTGTCAAATAAGCACGAACTCACGCGCGTGCACGTGCGCTTTGCTGGATAACATCGTGGATCCCATATTTAGATCTTCATATTTTTACAGGGGAGGAGTATTGGAGGGACCCTTCCACTGTCAAAAGGAATTTATGTTACAACACCGGGAACTTATTTAGCTAGCCCGGATAAAATTGGAAAAAATCCCTTATAATTCTATTATATGTATTTCTGAATAAGAGTACATTGTCCGAGGGCCTGGCTAACATCCTGAATCCCATATTTAGATCTTCATATTTTTACAGGGAAGGGGTATGGGGGGGGGACCCTTCCACTGTCAAAAGGAATTTATGTTACAAGACCGGGAACCCATTTAGCTAGCCCGGTCAAAATTGGAAAAAAACGTATAATGCTTTAATAAGTAGAGGTCACTGCCCGGGGGGCTGGATAACATCGTGGATCCCAAATTTAGATCTTCATATTTTTACAGGGGAAAGGTATGGGAGGGACCCTTCCACTGTCAAAAGGAATTTATGTTACAAGACCGGGAACCTTTTTAGCTAGCCTGGTCAAAATTGGAAAAAAACGTATAATGCTATAATAAGTAGAATACATTGCCCGAGGGGGCTGGATAACATCGTGGATCCCATATTTAGATCTTAATATTTTTACAGGGGAGGGGTATGAGAGGGACCTTTCCACTGTCAAAAGGAATTTATGTTACAAGACCGGGAACCTATTTAGGTAGCCAGGTCAAAATTGGAAAAAAAGGTATAATGCTTTAAGAAGAAGAGGACATTGCCCGGGGGGCTGGATAGCATCCTGGATCCCATATTTAGATCTTCATATTTTTACAGGGGAGGGGTATGGGAGGGACCCTTCCACTGTCAAAAGGAATTTATGTTACAAGATCGGGAATCCATTTAGCTAGCCCGGATAAAATTGGAAAAAAAATCCCTTATAATTCTTTTATATGCATGTATTTCTGAATAAAAGTACATTGCCCGGGGGCCTGGCTAACATCCTGGATCCCATATTTAGATCTTCATATTTTTACAGGTTTTTGAGATATGGTTCTCCAGTTTTTATCTCTACTATATATAATACTATTCGAATAAACATTAGGCTTGGGGACATTAAAGTCCCCTAGTACTGTTTCAAATTTTGAGGGTGGGGTACTAGGGGTCAGTTACCATTTCTGAAATATTGCTGATGGTACCATCTCTATTTTCCGAGATAGAGCCCTCCAATTTTAGCCCTACTATATAATACTATACGAATAAACATCTGGCTCAATATGTAGAATATATCTACCACGTGTGGACTTCCTTTAGGTTGCACAACAATATTAAATTCTGCTATATATTCTTACCAAAATACGCAAGTTTTAGTAGATGTTATTAATTTAAAGCAAACTTCTTGGGAATTTCCGTTTCAGATCTTGTAAAACAATTCTTTCAAAAGATTTTAATATGTTCTACGGTGCGACCATTGGGGCGAGCGCAATTATTTACTATAAAAAAAACCCCATTATACAGCTTTTGCTTGCACTGTCTATCTTCAATTCATTATAAAAGAAAAGAAAAGAAAAGTAATCACTTCCCAGGCATCGGGATCGAGATTTCAAACTTATCAGAAGTTTCAGAAGAAAATCAGAAATACACGAGTTGTTTAAGTGACGAAAGTATTACGTCAAATAAAAAGTCCTGTTGACTTAGGACGCAAACGATACTTTTGTTGCATGGAGATTGCATTTTAATCGTTGTTTGTAATTTTTTTTCAAGTACATTTTTGCTATGTTTTAGCTACCATGTTGCTATTCACCGCAAAGGATTATTGGGAGTTTGGAATTTTTTCACGTGGTACGATAAAAATTTCTTGGAAAAATGTGCAGATTTTAACCCCAATTTCCTCCGTTCGTACACGTTAGTGTATTGAGCGCGCTACGCGAACCCTCGCTGCGATCGCTACAAGTATATATACCATTAGAAAATAATTCTTTCAATCTAACTTTATGCTTCTTGTTTCATAGTCTTATACCTAGTATTGCTTGCAACAAATTGATTGGAGTCTCTGTCGCCATTGAAACCAAACTAATTGATTTGATATAATTTATAGTTAAGAAAATATTCTTCTCTCTAAATCTTGCAGTGTTGGATCCAAATACAGGCATTTAAAGGTAAAATGCCGTGTGGGAATAGGTGGAAAACTACTAAAAACAAAGATTTAAAAGTATAATTATATACATGTATATTTGTTTTGAGTGTGTTAGCGCTATGACATGGCAGCTCCACCTCTGACTATTTAGCTTGTTTTCTCCTTTATTGCTATAGTTACAGTTTTAAGATTTGTTGTGCATTTTTGTAATAACCTTTTTAATTAAGAGCAGAATTCCATTTTTCTCGAAAACCTTGTTTTTTAGCAAATTTCTCAAAAAATGTACTATGTTCATTGAACCGTGACGTTATTATGTTCCCCAAACGAAGTTGGGGAACATATTGTTTTTACTCTTTTTAGGGTTAATAGGTGTGTTGTTGTAGGTGTGCGGAACGAAGGTCATTTTGCGCGCATACGCCTGCACGTGCGGGCGCGTGAAATGACTGAAATGACTAATATATTTGATATAGCCATAACTTTAACATTTTCCGATGAAATGCTTTGAAACTCATTATATAAGGATATATTAATAGTGTAGATAATGTGACACTGTCAAATTAGCAAGAACTCACGCGCATTTACGTGCGCTTCGCTCTGATTGGCTGAAACAAAAATCTCAATATCTTTTCCGTTTTTTGACGAAATGGTATGAAATTTAAAATATAAGCATACTTTAAGATGTCCTACAACATGATGTATAACATTTGTCATGAAAGCATGCGCATGCACGTGCGCTGCAATCTGATTGGCTTAAACTTCAAATGGCTGTAACTCCCTTGTTTTTCAACCAACCACGATAAGATTTAGAACATAGACAGACACAATAGACTCCTATAAGAAGTTACGGTCATCATGCACATGCATGCACGTGCATGCACGTGCGCTTTGCTCCGATTAGCTGAAACAAAAATCTCAATATCTTACTTGTTTTTTGACAAAATACTTTGAATTTTAAAACATAATCATACCTTAATACGTCCTAAACTATGATATATAAAAGTTTTCAAGAAACCACGCCCATGCACGTGTGCTGCGATCTGATTGGCTTAAACTTTAAATGCCTATAACTTTTTTGATTCTCAACAAAACAGGATGAAATTTAGAATATGAATAGATATGACGGATTCTTACATTATGCTACTATCAAACTTGAATGCAAGGACTTGCATGCACGTGTGCGCGCGCAATGCGTTAAATGACCGATTTACTTGATATAGTCGTAATTTTTTTATGAAACGTTTCAAAATTCAAAGAATAGAAACACATTAAAAGTGTAGTCACGATGATATAGCTTTCATGCATTGCACCTTCGCGCGCGTGCAATGATCAAATGACTTGTATACTTGATATGGCCGTTACTTTTATATTTCTTTATGAAATGCTTTGATGACCTTGACCTTTGACCTTGACCTTTGACCCCTTGACCCAAAGGTCACAATCCAGCTCAAGTTCGTAGATGTATTTACAAACTCACTTTAACAAATGCTTAGAATAAAAAAGTCAACCCCCCCCCCCCCTTCTCCTTAAAAAAAAAATCAATAACAACGTAGAAAATTTCTCTGAAACTCGATCAACACCTGGGATCGACATAAAATTTCACTTAAGGTGCAGAAAAGACTTCATAGAAAGTTTCCTGAAAGTTTTACGGTAAGTCTCTAAAGTATATAGAAATTATGAATTTTTACGGCAAAAATTACAAATTCTGTCGTGTTTGAAATTTAAGTGCAGACGAACAAAGATATGATATAAACCTTTTAAAGCCTATTTCTCCAGATGTCGTTAATAGCATTCAATTCTACTGATATGAATTAATATTTTAATACCAAGCATTCTTCTTTTATTTCACCATTGAAATTTATCTGAATTTTTTTTAGAATTACACAATCCCCAGAAATAGCGAGTTTCGGTATATTAAAAAGCAATACACGTTTCTTTCCAGTAAAACCTCACGTGTTTGAATTCATGAAAAAATATTGATAAGGGGGTGTTAAACAATACCTGTCACATTAGCTGACACCAAAAAACCAGGGTACGTACACGACATTTTCTGATTTATTTGCATATGCAAACAGGGCTACCCTCAAATCCACGTGTTTTCCATGTCTTTATAAACATCACAAAAGCACCCCAGGAAGTAGCCTCCTATGCCCTGGAGAAATAGTTCCTGTCAAAAAACTTTATTTATTTATAGAGTAGATAAAATTTCCTAGGCACAGGTACCAGAGTTGTCAAACTGGCCTGGAAGGAAATTAAAAAAACTCTCAAAAGAAAGGAAAATCGGCTTAATGTATGGACCTACAATTGACTAAGTTCATTTTGATTGGTCAATTACCGGTGTGGTACCCCTAGTCGCCTTGAACCCAGTCCTGTCTTTCTGAAGAAAACCAACTCCGAGCCCGATGTAAAAATCTTAGTAGAGAAATGAGAATTTGAATTTTGCTGCCTTATTATGTTCCCCAAACGAAGTTTGGGAACATATTGTTTTTACTCTGTTTCTTATTATTATGTCGCCCCGAACGAAGTCGGGGACGACATATTGATATTGTACGCATGTTTTTTTTATCCAGGCTGTTTCTCGGAGATGGCTGGGACAATCTTCCTGAAACTTTCCTTAAAGGACGATCACTGGTTGTAGTTGTGCAGTGAGGTCGTTCAGTTCCAATATGTCTACCGTTGCCATGGAAACCTGTAAAAAGCGACAAATTTTGTCCGAGAGTGTTCTCTCTGGTCCCTTAAACATTCGTCATGAAACTTTTCTTATTTTAATGATTAGTATCTGTAGTTCTGCAACTCGTATTTAAAATTTTCATATAATCGATTATTGCCATGGAAACCAGGTGAAAGTTAAAATTCTTTAATTTCGATTTTCTCAATAACTACTCAGGCAATCGTTTTGAAACTTTCAATGTTTATTCCTTGCAATGTGTCAAAGTGATTTCTACTTTCAAAATAATTGTAATGAGTCGCTCACGGTGGCCATAGAAACGAAACAGAAAAAAAGATTCAGATGTAAACATGTGTTCTCCAAGGTCTAGATCAAAGGGTCAAAGTTCGTCGTATCCAATAAAAGTTCTTTTCACAAGGATTACATATTTGAAATACGAAAGCCCTAGTACTTACCGTTCAAACGTTATGGCTATTTACTATGTTCAAGACGACCCCCCCCCCCCCCCTTTTTTTTGAAGCACACAGCCAAGTAGAATACACAGATATAACATATACAACTTACAAGTAACTTTTTAAAATCTTCATTCATAAAATTCTGTTCCCGTCATGTGATATTTTGCCATCATTCATTCTCCTTCTGTTTTGTCTCTTGAATTTATAAATAATTTATTTTATCTATATAAAAAAAAATAACGATTGTCAGCTGCATTTATTATCATTTCGCGTTTTCTTGTATATCTATCACTTGTATATTATTCATTTCATTAGATAGTGCAAGTATAAATTAAAAAATGGTACGTCATTTCCATAGTTTTTATTCATTCATAAATTCTTTGATCCGCTCCTGATGGTTCGCAAAGCCTTGATCACCACTGTATACAAAACATTCATCTCGCCGAAAATGTTCATGATTCCGCTAAACTGAGAAAGTTCACACATGATTTATCATCTCATAACACACATCAGCTCTCTGCAATACAGAAATGCTCGAATTGAAGGGGAAAATTCAGGAGTTATTTATGAGAAAAATTCAGGAGTTATTATGTCGCCCCGAACGAAGTCGGGGACGACATATTGATATTGTACGCATGTTTTTTTTATCCAGGCTGTTTCTCGGAGATGGCTGGGACAATCTTCCTGAAACTTTCCTTAAAGGACGATCACTGGTTGTAGTTGTGCAGTGAGGTCGTTCAGTTCCAATATGTCTACCGTTGCCATGGAAACCTGTAAAAAGCGACAAATTTTGTCCGAGAGTGTTCTCTCTGGTCCCTTAAACATTCGTCATGAAACTTTTCTTATTTTAATGATTAGTATCTGTAGTTCTGCAACTCGTATTTAAAATTTTCATATAATCGATTATTGCCATGGAAACCAGGTGAAAGTTAAAATTCTTTAATTTCGATTTTCTCAATAACTACTCAGGCAATCGTTTTGAAACTTTCAATGTTTATTCCTTGCAATGTGTCAAAGTGATTTCTACTTTCAAAATAATTGTAATGAGTCGCTCACGGTGGCCATAGAAACGAAACAGAAAAAAAGATTCAGATGTAAACATGTGTTCTCCAAGGTCTAGGTCAAAGGGTCAAAGTTCGTCGTATCCAATAAAAGTTCTTTTCACAAGGATTACATATTTGAAATACGAAAGCCCTAGTACTTACCGTTCAAACGTTATGGCTATTTACTATGTTCAAGACGACCCCCCCCCCCTTTTTTTTTTTGAAGCACACAGCCAAGTAGAATACACAGATATAACATATACAACTTACAAGTAACTTTTTAAAATCTTCATTCATAAAATTCTGTTCCCGTCATGTGATATTTTGCCATCATTCATTCTCCTTCTGTTTTGTCTCTTGAATTTATAAATATTTTATTTTATCTATATAAAAAAAAATAACGATTGTCAGCTGCATTTATTATCATTTCGCGTTTTCTTGTATATCTATCACTTGTATATTATTCATTTCATTAGATAGTGCAAGTATAAATTAAAAAAATGGTACGTCATTTCCATAGTTTTTATTCATTCATAAATTCTTTGATCCGCTCCTGATGGTTCGCAAAGCCTTGATCACCACTGTATACAAAACATTCATCTCGCCGAAAATGTTCATGATTCCGCTAAACTGAGAAAGTTCACACATGATTTATCATCTCATAACACACATCAGCTCTCTGCAATACAGAAATGCTCGAATTGAAGGGGAAAATTCAGGAGTTATTTATGAGAAAAATTCAGGAGTTATTATGTCGCCCCGAACGAAGTCGGGGACGACATATTGATATTGTACGCATGTTTTTTTTATCCAGGCTGTTTCTCGGAGATGGCTGGGACAATCTTCCTGAAACTTTCCTTAAAGGACGATCACTGGTTGTAGTTGTGCAGTGAGGTCGTTCAGTTCCAATATGTCTACCGTTGCCATGGAAACCTGTAAAAAGCGACAAATTTTGTCCGAGAGTGTTCTCTCTGGTCCCTTAAACATTCGTCATGAAACTTTTCTTATTTTAATGATTAGTATCTGTAGTTCTGCAACTCGTATTTAAAATTTTCATATAATCGATTATTGCCATGGAAACCAGGTGAAAGTTAAAATTCTTTAATTTCGATTTTCTCAATAACTACTCAGGCAATCGTTTTGAAACTTTCAATGTTTATTCCTTGCAATGTGTCAAAGTGATTTCTACTTTCAAAATAATTGTAATGAGTCGCTCACGGTGGCCATAGAAACGAAACAGAAAAAAAGATTCAGATGTAAACATGTGTTCTCCAAGGTCTAGGTCAAAGGGTCAAAGTTCGTCGTATCCAATAAAAGTTCTTTTCACAAGGATTACATATTTGAAATACGAAAGCCCTAGTACTTACCGTTCAAACGTTATGGCTATTTACTATGTTCAAGACGACCCCCCCCTTTTTTTTTTTGAAGCACACAGCCAAGTAGAATACACAGATATAACATATACAACTTACAAGTAACATTTTAAAATCTTCATTCATAAAATTCTGTTCCCGTCATGTGATATTTTGCCATCATTCATTCTCCTTCTGTTTTGTCTCTTGAATTTATAAATATTTTATTTTATCTATATAAAAAAAAATAACGATTGTCAGCTGCATTTATTATCATTTCGCGTTTTCTTGTATATCTATCACTTGTATATTATTCATTTCATTAGATAGTGCAAGTATAAATTAAAAAAATGGTACGTCATTTCCATAGTTTTTATTCATTCATAAATTCTTTGATCCGCTCCTGATGGTTCGCAAAGCCTTGATCACCACTGTATACAAAACATTCATCTCGCCGAAAATGTTCATGATTCCGCTAAACTGAGAAAGTTCACACATGATTTATCATCTCATAACACACATCAGCTCTCTGCAATACAGAAATGCTCGAATTGAAGGGGAAAATTCAGGAGTTATTTATGAGAAAAATTCAGGAGTTATTATGTCGCCCCGAACGAAGTCGGGGACGACATATTGATATTGTACGCATGTTTTTTTTATCCAGGCTGTTTCTCGGAGATGGCTGGGACAATCTTCCTGAAACTTTCCTTAAAGGACGATCACTGGTTGTAGTTGTGCAGTGAGGTCGTTCAGTTCCAATATGTCTACCGTTGCCATGGAAACCTGTAAAAAGCGACAAATTTTGTCCGAGAGTGTTCTCTCTGGTCCCTTAAACATTCGTCATGAAACTTTTCTTATTTTAATGATTAGTATCTGTAGTTCTGCAACTCGTATTTAAAATTTTCATATAATCGATTATTGCCATGGAAACCAGGTGAAAGTTAAAATTCTTTAATTTCGATTTTCTCAATAACTACTCAGGCAATCGTTTTGAAACTTTCAATGTTTATTCCTTGCAATGTGTCAAAGTGATTTCTACTTTCAAAATAATTGTAATGAGTCGCTCACGGTGGCCATAGAAACGAAACAGAAAAAAAGATTCAGATGTAAACATGTGTTCTCCAAGGTCTAGGTCAAAGGGTCAAAGTTCGTCGTATCCAATAAAAGTTCTTTTCACAAGGATTACATATTTGAAATACGAAAGCCCTAGTACTTACCGTTCAAACGTTATGGCTATTTACTATGTTCAAGATGACCCCCCCCCCTTTTTTTTTTGAAGCACACAGCCAAGTAGAATACACAGATATAACATATACAACTTACAAGTAACTTTTTAAAATCTTCATTCATAAAATTCTGTTCCCGTCATGTGATATTTTGCCATCATTCATTCTCCTTCTGTTTTGTCTCTTGAATTTATAAATATTTTATTTTATCTATATAAAAAAAAATAACGATTGTCAGCTGCATTTATTATCATTTCGCGTTTTCTTGTATATCTATCACTTGTATATTATTCATTTCATTAGATAGTGCAAGTATAAATTAAAAAAATGGTACGTCATTTCCATAGTTTTTATTCATTCATAAATTCTTTGATCCGCTCCTGATGGTTCGCAAAGCCTTGATCACCACTGTATACAAAACATTCATCTCGCCGAAAATGTTCATGATTCCGCTAAACTGAGAAAGTTCACACATGATTTATCATCTCATAACACACATCAGCTCTCTGCAATACAGAAATGCTCGAATTGAAGGGGAAAATTCAGGAGTTATTTATGAGAAAAATTCAGGAGTTATTATGTCGCCCCGAACGATTCTAAAAATAATTAGTGGGATGTAGTCGGGGACGACATATTGATATTGTACGCATGTTTTTTTTATCCAGGCTGTTTCTCGGAGATGGCTGGGACAATCTTCCTGAAACTTTCCTTAAAGGACGATCACTGGTTGTAGTTGTGCAGTGAGGTCGTTCAGTTCCAATATGTCTACCGTTGCCATGGAAACCTGTAAAAAGCGACAAATTTTGTCCGAGAGTGTTCTCTCTGGTCCCTTAAACATTCGTCATGAAACTTTTCTTATTTTAATGATTAGTATCTGTAGTTCTGCAACTCGTATTTAAAATTTTCATATAATCGATTATTGCCATGGAAACCAGGTGAAAGTTAAAATTCTTTAATTTCGATTTTCTCAATAACTACTCAGGCAATCGTTTTGAAACTTTCAATGTTTATTCCTTGCAATGTGTCAAAGTGATTTCTACTTTCAAAATAATTGTAATGAGTCGCTCACGGTGGCCATAGAAACGAAACAGAAAAAAAGATTCAGATGTAAACATGTGTTCTCCAAGGTCTAGGTCAAAGGGTCAAAGTTCGTCGTATCCAATAAAAGTTCTTTTCACAAGGATTACATATTTGAAATACGAAAGCCCTAGTACTTACCGTTCAAACGTTATGGCTATTTACTATGTTCAAGACGACCCCCCCCCCTTTTTTTTTTGAAGCACACAGCCAAGTAGAATACACAGATATAACATATACAACTTACAAGTAACTTTTTAAAATCTTCATTCATAAAATTCTGTTCCCGTCATGTGATATTTTGCCATCATTCATTCTCCTTATGTTTTGTCTCTTGAATTTATAAATATTTTATTTTATCTATATAAAAAAAAATAACGATTGTCAGCTGCATTTATTATCATTTCGCGTTTTCTTGTATATCTATCACTTGTATATTATTCATTTCATTAGATAGTGCAAGTATAAATTAAAAAAATGGTACGTCATTTCCATAGTTTTTATTCATTCATAAATTCTTTGATCCGCTCCTGATGGTTCGCAAAGCCTTGATCACCACTGTATACAAAACATTCATCTCGCCGAAAATGTTCATGATTCCGCTAAACTGAGAAAGTTCACACATGATTTATCATCTCATAACACACATCAGCTCTCTGCAATACAGAAATGCTCGAATTGAAGGGGAAAATTCAGGAGTTATTTATGAGAAAAATTCAGGAGTTATTATGTCGCCCCGAACGAAGTCGGGGACGACATATTGATATTGTACGCATGTTTTTTTTATCCAGGCTGTTTCTCGGAGATGGCTGGGACAATCTTCCTGAAACTTTCCTTAAAGGACGATCACTGGTTGTAGTTGTGCAGTGAGGTCGTTCAGTTCCAATATGTCTACCGTTGCCATGGAAACCTGTAAAAAGCGACAAATTTTGTCCGAGAGTGTTCTCTCTGGTCCCTTAAACATTCGTCATGAAACTTTTCTTATTTTAATGATTAGTATCTGTAGTTCTGCAACTCGTATTTAAAATTTTCATATAATCGATTATTGCCATGGAAACCAGGTGAAAGTTAAAATTCTTTAATTTCGATTTTCTCAATAACTACTCAGGCAATCGTTTTGAAACTTTCAATGTTTATTCCTTGCAATGTGTCAAAGTGATTTCTACTTTCAAAATAATTGTAATGAGTCGCTCACGGTGGCCATAGAAACGAAACAGAAAAAAAGATTCAGATGTAAACATGTGTTCTCCAAGGTCTAGGTCAAAGGGTCAAAGTTCGTCGTATCCAATAAAAGTTCTTTTCACAAGGATTACATATTTGAAATACGAAAGCCCTAGTACTTACCGTTCAAACGTTATGGCTATTTACTATGTTCAAGACGACCCCCCCCCTTTTTTTTTTTGAAGCACACAGCCAAGTAGAATACACAGATATAACATATACAACTTACAAGTAACATTTTAAAATCTTCATTCATAAAATTCTGTTCCCGTCATGTGATATTTTGCCATCATTCATTCTCCTTCTGTTTTGTCTCTTGAATTTATAAATATTTTATTTTATCTATATAAAAAAAAATAACGATTGTCAGCTGCATTTATTATCATTTCGCGTTTTCTTGTATATCTATCACTTGTATATTATTCATTTCATTAGATAGTGCAAGTATAAATTAAAAAAATGGTACGTCATTTCCATAGTTTTTATTCATTCATAAATTCTTTGATCCGCTCCTGATGGTTCGCAAAGCCTTGATCACCACTGTATACAAAACATTCATCTCGCCGAAAATGTTCATGATTCCGCTAAACTGAGAAAGTTCACACATGATTTATCATCTCATAACACACATCAGCTCTCTGCAATACAGAAATGCTCGAATTGAAGGGGAAAATTCAGGAGTTATTTATGAGAAAAATTCAGGAGTTATTATGTCGCCCCGAACGAAGTCGGGGACGACATATTGATATTGTACGCATGTTTTTTTTATCCAGGCTGTTTCTCGGAGATGGCTGGGACAATCTTCCTGAAACTTTCCTTAAAGGACGATCACTGGTTGTAGTTGTGCAGTGAGGTCGTTCAGTTCCAATATGTCTACCGTTGCCATGGAAACCTGTAAAAAGCGACAAATTTTGTCCGAGAGTGTTCTCTCTGGTCCCTTAAACATTCGTCATGAAACTTTTCTTATTTTAATGATTAGTATCTGTAGTTCTGCAACTCGTATTTAAAATTTTCATATAATCGATTATTGCCATGGAAACCAGGTGAAAGTTAAAATTCTTTAATTTCGATTTTCTCAATAACTACTCAGGCAATCGTTTTGAAACTTTCAATGTTTATTCCTTGCAATGTGTCAAAGTGATTTCTACTTTCAAAATAATTGTAATGAGTCGCTCACGGTGGCCATAGAAACGAAACAGAAAAAAAGATTCAGATGTAAACATGTGTTCTCCAAGGTCTAGGTCAAAGGGTCAAAGTTCGTCGTATCCAATAAAAGTTCTTTTCACAAGGATTACATATTTGAAATACGAAAGCCCTAGTACTTACCGTTCAAACGTTATGGCTATTTACTATGTTCAAGACGACCCCCCCCCCTTTTTTTTTTGAAGCACACAGCCAAGTAGAATACACAGATATAACATATACAACTTACAAGTAACTTTTTAAAATCTTCATTCATAAAATTCTGTTCCCGTCATGTGATATTTTGCCATCATTCATTCTCCTTCTGTTTTGTCTCTTGAATTTATAAATATTTTATTTTATCTATATAAAAAAAAATAACGATTGTCAGCTGCATTTATTATCATTTCGCGTTTTCTTGTATATCTATCACTTGTATATTATTCATTTCATTAGATAGTGCAAGTATAAATTAAAAAAATGGTACGTCATTTCCATAGTTTTTATTCATTCATAAATTCTTTGATCCGCTCCTGATGGTTCGCAAAGCCTTGATCACCACTGTATACAAAACATTCATCTCGCCGAAAATGTTCATGATTCCGCTAAACTGAGAAAGTTCACACATGATTTATCATCTCATAACACACATCAGCTCTCTGCAATACAGAAATGCTCGAATTGAAGGGGAAAATTCAGGAGTTATTTATGAGAAAAATTCAGGAGTTATTATGTCGCCCCGAACGAAGTCGGGGACGACATATTGATATTGTACGCATGTTTTTTTTATCCAGGCTGTTTCTCGGAGATGGCTGGGACAATCTTCCTGAAACTTTCCTTAAAGGACGATCACTGGTTGTAGTTGTGCAGTGAGGTCGTTCAGTTCCAATATGTCTACCGTTGCCATGGAAACCTGTAAAAAGCGACAAATTTTGTCCGAGAGTGTTCTCTCTGGTCCCTTAAACATTCGTCATGAAACTTTTCTTATTTTAATGATTAGTATCTGTAGTTCTGCAACTCGTATTTAAAATTTTCATATAATCGATTATTGCCATGGAAACCAGGTGAAAGTTAAAATTCTTTAATTTCGATTTTCTCAATAACTACTCAGGCAATCGTTTTGAAACTTTCAATGTTTATTCCTTGCAATGTGTCAAAGTGATTTCTACTTTCAAAATAATTGTAATGAGTCGCTCACGGTGGCCATAGAAACGAAACAGAAAAAAAGATTCAGATGTAAACATGTGTTCTCCAAGGTCTAGGTCAAAGGGTCAAAGTTCGTCGTATCCAATAAAAGTTCTTTTCACAAGGATTACATATTTGAAATACGAAAGCCCTAGTACTTACCGTTCAAACGTTATGGCTATTTACTATGTTCAAGACGACCCCCCCCCCTTTTTTTTTTTGAAGCACACAGCCAAGTAGAATACACAGATATAACATATACAACTTACAAGTAACTTTTTAAAATCTTCATTCATAAAATTCTGTTCCCGTCATGTGATATTTTGCCATCATTCATTCTCCTTCTGTTTTGTCTCTTGAATTTATAAATATTTTATTTTATCTATATAAAAAAAAATAACGATTGTCAGCTGCATTTATTATCATTTCGCGTTTTCTTGTATATCTATCACTTGTATATTATTCATTTCATTAGATAGTGCAAGTATAAATTAAAAAAATGGTACGTCATTTCCATAGTTTTTATTCATTCATAAATTCTTTGATCCGCTCCTGATGGTTCGCAAAGCCTTGATCACCACTGTATACAAAACATTCATCTCGCCGAAAATGTTCATGATTCCGCTAAACTGAGAAAGTTCACACATGATTTATCATCTCATAACACACATCAGCTCTCTGCAATGCAGAAATGCTCGAATTGATGGTGGCATGTCAGATTCGTTTTTCGGTAGAACCTCTAAAATGAAAGTGAAAGAGGGAAATTTCAGAGTTCTCACTGGCGTTACAATACACAAAATAATTCGGCTGATCTTCTTCATAAATTACATTTCCCAAGCTTTTATGATGGGAAAGATACTGCCAATTAACAAGTATGAGGCTCAGTTCAGTACATCTGCCAGATTTCTTTTATGCAAGTCTGCAAATTTAGGAACTTGTAATTTTCCTGCACTACTTTCTTCTCCTACCAATTCTAAAAATAATTAGTGGGATGTACCCAATTAAGGTCTTCCGTTTCCAATGGAAATGACTGATACAACTCGATGGTTGTTCAAACTTAGCTAATTGACTTTTGTTTAAGTGATGATTAAAATGAAAGTCTTGTCCAGTACGGGGCGACATATGCTATTGCTTGCAATAGCAGACTTTCTAGTTATTATTATTATTCTTTTTTCTTCTTATTTCTTCTCCGGTACTTTTTTGTCCGCGAGTGTTCTCAGAAACTGTTCACCCAACTGAGCTAAAACCTTTTTAGGGTTAATAGGTGTGTTGTGTAGGTGTGCGGAACGAAGGTCATTTTGCGCGCATACGCCTGCACGTGCGGGCGCGTGAAATGACTGAAATGACTAATATATTTAATATAGCCATAACTTTAACATTTTCCGATGAAATGCTTTGAAACTCATTATATAAGGATATATTAATAGTGTAGATAATGTGACACTGTCAAATTAGCAAGAACTCACGCGCATTTACGTGCGCTTCGCTCTGATTGGCTGAAACAAAAATCTCAATATCTTTTCCGTTTTTTGACGAAATGGTATGAAATTTAAAATATAAGCATACTTTAAGATGTCCTACAACATGATGTATAACATTTGTCATGAAAGCATGCGCATGCACGTGCGCTGCAATCTGATTGGCTTAAACTTCAAATGGCTGTAACTCCTTTGTTTTTCAACCAACCACGATAAGATTTAGAACATAGACAGACACAATAGACTCCTATAAGAAGTTACGGTCATCATGCACATGCATGCACGCGCATGCACGTGCGCTTTGCTCTGATTAGCTGAAACAAAAATCTCAATATCTTACTTGTTTTTTGACAAAATACTTTGAATTTTAAAACATAATCATACCTTAATACGTCCTAAACTATGATATATAAAAGTTTTCAAGAAACCACGCCCATGCACGTGTGCTGCGATCTGATTGGCTTAAACTTTAAATGCCTATAACTTTTTTGATTCTCAACAAAACAGGATGAAATTTAGAATATGAATAGATATGACGGATTCTTACATTATGCTACTATCAAACTTGAATGCAAGGACTTGCATGCACGTGTGCGCGCGCAATGCGTTAAATGACCGATTTACTTGATATAGTCGTAATTTTTTTATGAAACGTTTCAAAATTCAAAGAATAGAAACACATTAAAAGTGTAGTCACGATGATATAGCTTTCATGCATTGCACCTTCGCGCGCGTGCAATGATCAAATGACTTGTATACTTGATATGGCCGTTACTTTTATATTTCTTTATGAAATGCTTTGATGACCTTGACCTTTGACCTTGACCCCTTGACCCAAAGGTCACAATCCAGCTCAAGTTCGTAGATGTATTTACAAACTCACTTTAACAAATGCTTAGAATAAAAAAGTCAACCCCCCCCCCCCTTCTCCTTAAAAAAAAAAATCAATAACAACGTAGAAAATTTCTCTGAAACTCGATCAACACCTGGGATCGACATAAAATTTCACTTAAGGTGCAGAAAAGACTTCATAGAAAGTTTCCTGAAAGTTTTACGGTAAGTCTCTAAAGTATATAGAAATTATGAATTTTTACGGCAAAAATTACAAATTCTGTCGTGTTTGAAATTTAAGTGCAGACGAACAAAGATATGATATAAACCTTTTAAAGCCTATTTCTCCAGATGTCGTTAATAGCATTCAATTCTACTGATATGAATTAATATTTTAATACCAAGCATTCTTCTTTTATTTCACCATTGAAATTTATCTGAATTTTTTTTAGAATTACACAATCCCCAGAAATAGCGAGTTTCGGTATATTAAAAAGCAATACACGTTTCTTTCCAGTAAAACCTCACGTGTTTGAATTCATGAAAAAATATTGATAAGGGGGTGTTAAACAATACCTGTCACATTAGCTGACACCAAAAAACCAGGGTACGTACACGACATTTTCTGATTTATTTGCATATGCAAACAGGGCTACCCTCAAATCCACGTGTTTTCCATGTCTTTATAAACATCACAAAAGCACCCCAGGAAGTAGCCTCCTATGCCCTGGAGAAATAGTTCCTGTCAAAAAACTTTATTTATTTATAGAGTAGATAAAATTTCCTAGGCACAGGTACCAGAGTTGTCAAACTGGCCTGGAAGGAAATTAAAAAAACTCTCAAAAGAAAGGAAAATCGGCTTAATGTATGGACCTACAATTGACTAAGTTCATTTTGATTGGTCAATTACCGGTGTGGTACCCCTAGTCGCCTTGAACCCAGTCCTGTCTTTCTGAAGAAAACCAACTCCGAGCCCGATGTAAAAATCTTAGTAGAGAAATGAGAATTTGAATTTTGCTGCCTTATTATGTTCCCCAAACGAAGTTTGGGAACATATTGTTTTTACTCTGTTTCTTATTATGTTCCCCAAACGAAGTTGGGGAACATATTGTTTTTACTCTGTTTCTTATTATTAAGTCTTCCGTTCACAACGGAAGACTTATAGTGTTTGTATTGTTTCTTTTTATTATTATTATTATTCCTCCCAAATTTTGTGAGCGCGATTACTCAGAGATGGTTGGAGAGATTTTCACAATTTTTCTCATGTTAGCAGGTTTATATATGAAGTTTATATAAAATTCCGTTTTTTGAAAAATTCACTTCCGGTCCGAAGTTATGACCGATTTTCGAATTTTAAAATGGACTTTTGTCCGGCATTTTTCTCTTAAAGGGTTTAAGGTAAAGGTATGGAATTTACAAGATTATTAGGTCATGATATTCTATTTGTTTTGAAGTTGTTTTCGTGTGTTTTCAGTACTTCCGGCCCGAACCGGAAGTGAATTTGTTTTTGCTCCATTTTTGATTTTTTGTTTTAAGATATTTTTTCAAGATATTTTTATGTAAAACAACTATTATTCTACAAATAGCATATATATAATTTGTTTTTAAATCAGATTCTGCATTTTGTATATTTCCGGTACCGTCATTTTATCTATTTACGTAGGTATAAGGTGGGTAAAGAAAGATAACTCTGACCTGTGAATGAGAATAGAACTTTCGAGATAAAGGCGCAGAAATAGTATCGATGACGTCAGAGACATATACACTCTCCAGATCAACATATTTACACATTCAATATAAATAAATATAAATATTCTCTCTTTTACATATTACTCAATTCAGTATATGTATAGTCTACATTTGGCTGTGTAGTGTTAGTCTGTATTGACAGTTATTGATTTTAATTAACATCTAAAAAAAAAATCCGTTCTGTGTCATCTAAGCATTTTGAAGAAATGAATATTTTCTTCTCAAAGGCTCAAAATGATAATTAACGAATTGGACAAATTCAAATTTAAAAAGTATTTTTACAACTTATACCTTGCATAGGAATTTAGCAAACTTTCAAAAATAATCATTCATTAGATATAATTTTCAATTTGTGCTTATCGTCAAGATTTTTCATACCTCTTTTTTGTGTGCATATTTTATATCGGCTGATTTTTAGAAAAAGGATCGAATGCCGATTAAATTTTTTTCTCCAATTTTTTAAAATTAATTTTAGTATTTTCAGGCTCCCATTATTTTTTTTTTAAATAAAAATGTGATCGTTTAAAATCGTTTGTAATAATTAGACTGAGTACAGAATTTATCCCTGGAAACAAAGCTTTTATCATCTTTTAAATAATTTCAATTGAGAAAAAAAGGAGAAGAAAACAAACGTTTCATTATGGAAGTAATCCATAACTGTACAACTTACAGATGTATTCTGTATTTTTATTTAAAGGCTTTCTTCGTGTACTAGTATTACTTTAGTTAATTAAAGGGATGCCTTAATATTTTGGAAAATGAAACTCGATCGAGAGATTCTCCGATGTTTTGCAGTTGGTAATAACCTTCAACCCCTTTAGCCAGTAATTAACCCGTCCTCCCTGTGCCCAGTAGCATAATTCGGTCAAATATTTATTGTTCATGAGGGGTGCCTTATAATTAATCACAGGCACCTGAATTTTTATCAGTAAGTCTCTAAATTAGCCAAATATCGAAACATTCTACCCGCTCTATATATAAATACACAAGGTGTCCAACGCCATTTTGACCACCTGTTCGATTCAGGCTTCAATTTAACACATAAATCGGAAATGCCTACTGGTTTTCGTGTAGCATTGGGTTCAAATATGATATTTCTCGCTATACATTTCTTCCTAAAGTTTATCAAAAGATGCCCTTACCTTGGGCCTTTATACCAAAGATAACAAAAAGCTTCTATTTAATTATTTATATTTATTTGGCGATATAGGCCACGGCTGCATTAAAACAAATAAGGGAGCCCAGCATCAATTCTTGCCTTGGTGGCGTCCCCACAAATAAAACAAGCATAATGGAGAGCCCTGGGAACAGATGCTCGCCTGCTTGGACAATAATTGCAAAATTCAATCAATTGTGCACCAAGTCATATATTAAGAATCAAGGTTAGGCACTACTGGTGAGCCAAATATCCGCTTGGGCAATGTGTTCCTCCAGGAAAAATGTGATTACAGCCGTGACGGTTAGGACGGGACCTTGCTGTGGATATGGATTAATTCTTTATATTGTCTGAAAAAGAAAACAGAACAAAACACGAGAAAGCAGCAAATAGTTTCCATTAACATATTACTTTATTAAAGGGCGTGGTTGGGAGGGGTTGAAATTTTGAAGAAACTTGATTTTTTGCGCTCGACGTCACAGGTTTTAGTGCATGGGTTTGGCTAATACCCCGAAAACCCTGAGAACAGGATGGCGCTAATACAAGGCCGGGACCGGAAGGATACCTCCTAATACCGAAATAATAAAAAGCTCGATGGCACTTTGATAAACGGATTTAACCTTGAGTGGTTAAATCACATTATCAAAAGATGCCCTTACCTTGGGCCTTTATACCAAAGATAACAAAAAGCTTCTATTTAATTATTTATATTTATTTGGCGATATAGGCCACGGCTGCATTAAAACAAATAAGGGAGCCCAGCATCAATTCTTGCCTTGGTGGCGTCCCCACAAATAAAACAAGCATAATGGAGAGCCCTGGGAACAGATGCTCGCCTGCTTGGACAATAATTGCAAAATTCAATCAATTGTGCACCAAGTCATATATTAAGAATCAAGGTTAGGCACTACTGGTGAGCCAAATATCCGCCACGAGCCTATGCTTTGAGCATTGGCTGCGCCACCAGTAGGGTCAGACGGCAGGGGGAAAAAAGGGGGGATTGAAATTTTTAAAATTGGTGATTGCATAACTCATGTTTATGTCCTCAAATATTGTAATTTATGACAATAATCAATATTTGTTAAAATAAAATGACCAGAAAAATAAGAAACTGTGTCAATACAAATACATAGACTCTCAACAGTCTATGAGCAAGAGCAAAAATTGACTTGGTGCATGCCAATACAAATAAATAGACCCTCAATAGTCTATTGACAGTAAATAAAATAGTTACCATGATTAAAATCTTAGTCATGGCGCAGCCATGGCCCAATTTCCCCATCTCTTGGGGACACGTGGACTGAGTTATTAATCAAAAACACTTGCAAAGCCTGTTGCAACCTATACAAAAACAAGTTATTACCCATCTCAGAAAGGTGAACCTTATCTTTAGAAAACATGCCTGTGTTGATCCTATGTAACTCTGGGTACCTGATGTACTTCCCCCCAGACCTTAACAAGTGAGTAGCCACATGGCTATTTACTCTGACTCTTATTCTCTCCATAGCAGACTGGTTGATTCCCCCCCTCAAATGAAGACGTGGCAGTATTTGTGACCATATAAGCAAAGTTGATGGTAGCAATTTTTCTAATTTTTGTAATATTTCTTTTAATCTGAAACGTAGATCAGCTGACTTACCCCCACTATACCATGGAATGTTATTTCCCCCGCAATGAATAACTAACATGTGAGGAGCATTTTCTACCTTGAGTAAAGTTCTAATTTTGGGTAAGATGTCCTCCACCTTCATACCCCCTTTGCCTTGCCAGAATATGGTAGCATTGTGCCGGTCTAATTCTAAGTTGGTGCCAAATACTGATTTTCTGGCATAATAAAATGCATGTTTAACAATGGAGGACCCAATGATCCATATTCTCTTTACACCTACAAAGATTTGACAACAGAAAAATTAGCGAGTTATGAACATATTAATTCCTTATGTACTTGTACAGACACTGAGATTTCCATCTGCCCTTACTAGCAATGTCTTTTTCACTGGCCCCATTAGCCCAGGCAGTTGAGGCTGCGCCTATGCGGAAGGAGTGAGTTTTATAAGTTTGCTTGCTTAACCCCAATTTGTCTAAGGCCATGTTGAAAACAGCTGACACCTGATACCTTGTCACTGGACTACCTGAGATGTGGCAAAAAAATGCTGTAGGGATGCTAGGTCTTAGTTGCAAAAATGATAAAACTAAGCGCACTGGGCATACTGCCTGTAAAGTGGCTGTTAGTGAAATTGTTGCCCCCCTCCCCTCTTGATCAGTTTTGGAGTGTTTAAGGACAATGAGGATTTTATTGGTCTGTTTGTGATAGGTTACATCCCCGGCTTGAATAGCATGACCAGGGTCATGCACTGAATTTTGAACCAGCTCCCCCATTCTGAAATAACCAAAAAAGGCTGTTGAGAATATGGTTGAGAACAGCATCGTTTCATAATGAGATTTGCATATTGTGGGCAGTAACTTAAGGATGCTGGACAAAATTGTTAAAGTGACCGGTTTACGTTCATCAACCTGGACATTCTTTCTGCCCAGCCCTACCAGGGTTTTTCTGAGTAAGAATGATTGTGTTGGATCAGAAAGGTTGTGAAGTTTACAAAAATAAGATATCCCAGAAATGTACGACTTAACCGTGTTTGGGGAATACTGCTTATACGATAGGTAGGAGACAAAATCGACTAATTGATTGTAATGGGGAGGCCACTCTTCTGTGTCAAAATAATGCTTGCGAAAATCATTGAATACATTTAATGCAGTGTTATACAACTTCTTTGTACTGTCAGAGATGGAATAGCTTAAGAGCTCATGAGCTCTATGTCGCAGATCACTTGCCGAAATGACCAGGGTATTAATGTTGGGTGATCCTCTGCCTCTGGGAAGCTGGCTCGGAAACGTGACCATTGCTGTCGAGAGATAGAATCTGCTTTGATATTATGCAGGCCTATGATATGAGTTGCCTTAAACTGGATGTTATGCACTAACCCCTGAAGAACTAACTTTCTGAGCAAACGCATGACCCTTTTTGATTTTGATGTCTTAGAATTAAGAATTGATACCAGAGCCTGGTTGTCAGTGTGAAGAATAACTTTTTTGCCAGCCAATTTTTCCCCCCAGATTTCGAAAGCCATAGCTATTGGTACTAATTCTAAAAATGTTATGTCTTTAATGATCTCTAGCCCTTTCCACTGTGATGGCCATTGCAGGAATGCCCATTGCTTACCTAAAATAGCACCACAACCTAACTCAATGTTCCCTGCACTATCAGTAAACAACTCCATGTCAAAATCATTTGACCAATCTACAGTTCTGTAAGAAGTGACTCCGTTGAAACATTCTAAGAACAGTAGCCAAGTTTTAATATCTGCCCTCATTTCTAAATTGACCCTGCGTTTGTGATGTGGCTCTGACAGCCCACAAGTAGCATCATAAAGCCTTCTAACAAAAGCCCTACCAGCTGGGATAGCCCTTATACAAAAATTCAGTAGCCCTGTAAGAGCCTGAAGCTCTTTCAATGTAACCTTCTTTTTGGATAATATATACGTTAACTGGTCCTTAAGCTGTCCCAATTTGTCTGATGGTATGCGAATTGTCATTTCTCGAGTGTTAATTTCTAGCCCCAAAAAAATCAAAATATTTGTAGGCCCCACAGTTTTTTCGTGCGCTAAGGGGATGCCCAGCTCATGACAAATGGAACTAAAAACCGACATAAGCCTAGCACAATCTTGGCTACCATCCCTACCTGCTACCAAGAAATCATCTAAATAATGAACCACATTGTTGCTTTTGGCCTGCTTTTTAAGTACCCATTCTAAAAAGGTAGAAAACTTCTCAAACTTGGAACAGCTTACAGAACATCCAAATGGCAAGCACTTATCTACAAATATCATACCCTGAATTTTAAAACCTAATAATTCATAATCTGCTCTGTGAATTGGCAATAACCTAAATGCATTTTTTATGTCTAATTTAGCAATTTGTGCTCCTGGACCTAATTTTGCAAGCATGTCTAATGCATCGTCAAATGACGAGTATTTAACTGAGCAATGTTCCTTACTAATAAAATCGTTGACGCTAGACCCTGTAGGGTAAGACAAGTGATGAATCAATCTATAAGAACCCCCCTTTTTTGTACCATGCCCACTGGAGACAGCCTAAGGTTCGGTAGAGGGGGCTGATCGAATGGACCTGCAACTCTGCCTAACATGATTTCATTAATGACCAACTGAATAGCTTCGTACTGTAACCCAGACATGGATTTGAGATTATTACAGTCAGTGGCCACTCGAGGCCCTTCATAACACAACCTAAAACCATATGTAAAACCCTGCAAAAGTTCTAAGGCTACCAAGCCAAGTGGGTAATTTGCTAATAAATCGCCTAATCTCGGTACGTTAATCGGGCTTGCTGCAATATTACTGAGGTCTAGCTGATTGGGTATAAGGTGCTCTAATAGCTGAACTTGGTGCCGCGGGTCTCCTGGGTAGCTGAGGCCGCCATGTTGCTTGCAGACCAGTTGACCTAAAATTCAAACTAGAGCCTGAGGATGTCTTATGTTTAATGTAGGGATGGTTTTGTGAACATATCATACATTCGTGCTTGTATTGACGTACAAGCTTATTACATATGCCCTTGTAATTGAATTCATAACACTTTAGAAGGGGGGCCTGATGTGAGGAAGTCTGGGTGCTAGGGGGACTGTACATATACAAGAGCCATAGCTCCTGATCGACAACAGCGAATGAGAGAGATGGGTTAGCCTCCTTCTTCAGTCTAAACTGGATGTCGTAATCACGCCACCCGAGAGTCTTAACTCTATTTGCCCCTAACCTAATAGTATGAATATATTTGAATAACTGAGCTCTGCTCTCGGGATGGGCTGAGGTATATATCGATGCGTAAATGAGAAAGGCATCTGTCCATACTTGTATGTCATTGATTACCTTTGCTTTAGATTTGGGGGCCAGGGTGAGGCTTCCCTCTTTCATAGAAAAATATCTGGTCTCATCGTTTGGATCGGCCCCATATGAATTTTCAACCAACAAGCCCAAATTGATGTACTCGCCATTAACAATTTTAAGTTTTAATTTATTTGATACTTTATGGCCTAAATCATTGTCGTAGCTTGTCGTTAATGCAAGATAATTGTCATTTATCAAAACGGGTTCTGTACCTTGACTCTGTTCCCGTGTGGCCATGGGGGTTTCCAGTGGCTCTATGGGCATTGGGGGGTTTGTCCCACTCTGCTTGCTTAGGATGTTTGCTACAGCTTCTGACACCTGCTGCAACTGCTCATTAGATAAGCTAAAGGACGGCTGTCCCATGCTTCCACTGGTTTCAGTTTGACCATCTCCTTGACTGGTCTGGGCGCCATCGTTGCGCTTGGTGCGCCTTCTTGGTAATGGCGTCGAATCACGCTTTCTTTTTGGCATTGTCGTTGACTTTGGGTGCTCGTTGAAATTTTGAAGAAACTTGATTTTTTGCGCTCGACGTCACAGGTTTTAGTGCATGGGTTTGGCTAATACCCCGAAAACCCTGAGAACAGGATGGCGCTAATACAAGGCCGGGACCGGAAGGATACCTCCTAATACCGAAATAATAAAAAGCTCGATGGCACTTTGATAAACGGATTTAACCTTGAGTGGTTAAATCACATTAAATCTAACGCGTTGATAATGTTATCAGCTAAACTTCATGCTGACTTCGAATTTCGTCACAGGGCCCGATCGCAATCAGCTGATGTCACGGAAATTTAATCTCGACACCAAATGCTCCTATACATAAACTTTTTTTAATACAACAATTATAAATTTATTTCATTGACAAGCAAAATCAGAAAAAAATTAAAAAACCGAAAGATTATGTTGTTTTGATAGTCTTGATTTTATTTAACATATGTTTTATGTGTTAGAAACAAATCATAGGTACTAGGTAGAGGCTTTGTTGAAGTTTCCGTTGTCGATAGGTAGCGCCTTATGGAAGTTTCCGGTGTCGATAAAAATCGGACACATGCCATAAAGCGGTTAGCGAAGCTAACCGCTTAAAAATACTCTTAATTCATTCTCTGATTTGAGTTCGAAATTATCCTGGAATCCGAGTTTTATTTTCAATTTTAAAAAATTTTACATGCACTAAAAAGGGAACTGAGTGATAGAAGAGTAATACAATACCGTTTTAAAGCCTTAGGAAATGAAATGATATCTCACTTAAAAAAGAAAATCAATCTACATATTAAATTTGGTTATAACATGTATATTTGATAAAAAGTCGTTGTTATTTATTATACATGATCTAAACTCTTATATACCCAAGAAGTTATAAAAGATGAGAAAAGCAATTCTTGGATTTTTGTGAAATACTATTACTCAAAGGGTGAACATTATGTGAAAGCGCGATTCTGTGTGAAATAATGCTACGCTAAAAAAACATGATATAAAAAAAATCTGCACAGGTCTGCTGATATGCTGGATAAGTATACCCAAATGAACACAATTTTATGCAATGAATATAATTATGTACAATACATGCAACCTTTCGTATTTTTCTTATAATTCATAAAACATAAAATTACTGAGTATGTAATTCTTTTGAAGCCCCCCCCCTCTTGATTTATATTCGGAGACATTATTGCAACTATAGGCATTTGAATTTTAAATTCGTTATAGATTTAAAACTTGACCATTTGGCTATAATTACCATTTACATGTATGTAGAAATTCTATAATAGATTTTTCAGTACGCAAGATATTGAAATTAACGACTGAATGAGAGAGAGAGAGAGATTCCCTTTTAACCCCGATTATCCTAATCCATTTACATAGACGAAAAATCAGTTGTATCCATTCTTTATTAAATGTTTTCTGATTTCATAGTTCGTCATGGTCACGCCCTGTATATTTTTCTGCTAAAGAAGTATCACACGAAGTGCACATCTTTTGACCTGAAAATCAAAATCACCGGACGCTGTATGCACTGCTAAGTTGTTCGAAATGATCTCTATATAAGTATATGATCTTCAAGTAAATCTGATGCAACAAAGTGAAATGAAAAATAAAATAAAACATGGCTAGAGTGACATAAATCTGTATTATTAACTTCAATTGTGGGACGTTGATAGCGGTCCTTCAGATAGCATCGTTTAAATCGAGGTCCCGTGTGTCAGATGGTACTGGCTCAAAAAGATTCCTCACTGGTCAATGGCGATAAGCGCCAAATTATAGGACAACATTTTGCAATCTCCACCAGTGAGTGGACGCTTAGAAACTACATATGATTGAGAAATTCTCAAGAGAAACGTTAAACAACATATAATCAATCAATCGATTGCTGAATAATTCCTCTCATTGAATAATCCTTCTGCTGGCAAATCTCGACATTACATGTATTACTTGAAAAATCATTGACTTAAATTTACGTTAAATGCGGTACTAACTTAGTTCATGAGAATTTTATAACACCATCACAATTCTGCCCCAACATATACACAGTAAAGTTAATGAGAGTACGGTGTTCGTTCGTCTGTTGGTTTGTCTATGATACACGTGTATGTCTTATGAGTGCTATAGTGCAATAGAGCAAGATTGCTCATGAAAATCAAAGTACGTTAAGTACTGAAAGGACTTTTTGCAGTTTTTCTTTCACAGTACATATGATATCTATGATTTCTTGCACAGAAAAGGCAAATTCTTACAGATTCAGAAGAACGGAAGACTTATTTGTTGCCATGGCAACAAGAGTCTAGTTATTATTCTTATTATTATTTTTCTTCTTCCTGGGAAAATTTTGTCCACGAGTGATCTTGTAAACTACACATCCGACTTAGGTGAAACCTTTTTAGGGTTAGTAGGCATGTTATGTAGAGTTGCCAAACAAAGGTCATTTTGCGCGCACGTGCTTGCAAGAGCGTGCACGTGCAATAGGTGAAATTACCAATATAATGGATATTGCCGTAACTTTTCTATTTTTTGATGAAATTTTTTGAAACTCATAATGTAAGGATACATTAGTAGTATAGACAAGATAGCATGGTCAAAATAGCAAGGTCTCACGCGCATGCACGTGCGCTTCGCTCTGATTGGCTGAAACTAAAGTCTCAATAACTTTCTTGTTTCTTGTCATAATCCTTGGAAATTTTGAACATAGTCCTACATTATAAGGATCTACCGCATGATATATAAGAATTTTCATTAAATCATGCGCATGTGCGCGTGCTGCAAGCTGATTGGCTGAAACTTTAAATGGCAATATCTCCTTTGTTTTTTGACGAAATTCTTTGAAATTTAAAATATAGTCATGCATTAGGATATCTTATGATATGATATAGAAAAAAAATCATGAAATCACGCGCATGCACGTGTGCTGCAATCTGATTGGCTGAAACTTTTAATTGCTATTTCTCCTTTGTTTTTTGAAGAAATTCTTTGAAATTTAAAATATAGTCATGCATTAGGATATCCTACAAAACGATATAAAAAAAAATCATGAAATTGCGCGCATGCACGTGTGCTGCAATCTGATTGGCTGAAACTTTAAATGGCTATAAGTCCCTTGTTTTTCAACCAAACAGGATGGGATTTAGAACATAGATAGATGTAAGGGACTCCTACAAGAAGGTATGATCATCATGCACGTGCAAGCACGTGCGTGCATTTGAAACAAGTATATTTAAAGATACTCTTGAATGAGTGATTTTTATTACTTTTGGACTGAATGCTTTAATATATAGTATATTAAAATATATAAATAGTGTAAACAAGATGATATGGTCATAACGCACATGCATTCACATGCGCTTGGATGCAATGCTAAAAATTGAATATAATTGGTATCCTTCTGGGAAAACGTTGTTAAAGTCAAAAATTCACAGATGTTGTCTTATTTAATGAAGCTTACAGGGAATATGGCACCGAAAGGGAGTTGGGGTGCATTTGGGGAACATCTGTAACGGTCCCCGTTACAATTAGCACTAGTTATGTTCCCCAAACGGAGTTTGGGAACATATTGTTTTTACTCTGTTTCTTATTATTATTATTCTTATTATTTTTCTTCCTGGGAAAATTTTGTCCGCGAATGATCTTTTAAAGTAGACATCCGATTAAGGGGAAACCTTTTTAGGATAAGTAGGCATGTTATGTAGATTTGCGGAACGAAGGTCATTTTGCGCGCACGTGCTTGCAAGAGCGCGCACGTGCAACACGTGAAATGACCAATATACTTGAAATTGCCGTAACTTTTACATTTTTCGATGTAATGCTTTGATATTTAGAATATGTAGACATATTATAAATGTAGATAAGATGACATTGTCACCATGCCATTTTTTGTGCACGTGCTTGCAAGAGCGCGCACGAGCAACACGTGAAATGACCTATTTAATTGATATAGACGTAAATCTTTACCGTTTTGATGAAATGCTTTGAAACTCATAATATAAGGATATAGTCGTAGCATAGACAATATGACATGGTCAAAATAGCAAGATCTTACGCGCATGCACGTGCGCTTCGCTCTGATGGGCTGAAACTAAAGTCTCAATATCTTTCTTGTTTTTTGATGAATTCCTTTGAAAATTTGAACATAGCCATGCATTAGGATATCCTACAACATGATATATAGCAATTTTCAAGAAAACACGAGCATGCACGTGTGCTGCAGTCTGATTGGCTGAAACTTTAAATAGCTATAACTCCCTTAGTTTTCAACCAAACATGATGAGATTTAAAACATAGATAGATATAATGGACTTCTACCAGAAGGTATAATCCCCATGCACATCCATACACGTGCGAAAACGTACGCTGCAATCTGATTGGCTGAAATTTTAATCAGCTAGAACTCCCTTGCTTTTCAACCAAACGGGGTGGGATTTGGAACATAGATAGATGTATTGGACTTCTACAAGAAGGTATGACACCATGCTCATGTATGCACATGCGTGCACGTGAAATGAGTAATACCAAAAATACACTTGAATGAGCGTATTTTTAAATACTTTTGGATTAAATACTTTAATATTTAGTATATTAAAGTATATAGATTGTGTAGACAAGATGATATGTTTATTACGCACATGCATTCACATGCACACGCGTACAATGCTAAAATTTGAATGAACTTGGTACCCTTCTGGGTAAACGTTGTTAAAGTCTCAAATGCATAAAGTTTTTCTTATTTAATGAAGCTAACAGGGAATATGGTACCAAAAGGGAGATGGGGAGCGTTTGGGGAACATCTGTAACGGTCCCCGTTACAATTAGCACTAGTTATTATTATTATTATTTTTCTTCTTCCTGGGAAAATCTTTTCCGCGAATGATCTTGTAAACTACACGTCCGACTTAGGTGAAACCTTTTTAGGGTCAGTAGGCATGTTATGTAGATTTGCGGAACGAAGGTCATTTTGCGCGCACGTGCTTGCAAGAGCGCGCACGTGCAACGCGTGAAATGACCAAAATAATAGATACAGCCGTAACTTTTTTATTTTTTGATTATATGCTTTGATACTCATAATATAAGTATATATTAGTAGTATAGACGTGTTGACATGGTCAAAATAGCAAGATCTCACGCGCATGCACGTGCGCTTCGCTCTGATTGGTTGAAACTAAAGTCTCAATATCTTTCTTGTTTTTCGTCCTAATCCTTTGAAATTTTGAACTTAGTCACACAATATGAAGATCTACAGCATGATATATAATAATTTTCATGAAAGCACGTACATGCGCGTGTGCTGACAAGAGCTTGCACGTGCAAGGTGTGAAATTACCAAGATAATGGATGAAGCCGTAACTTTTCTTTTTCTTGATGGAATTTTTTGAAACTCACAATGCATGAATATAGTAGTAGTATGGACAAGATGACATGGTCAAAATTGCAAGATCTTACGTGCATGCACGTGCGCTTTGCTCTGATTGGCTGAAACTTAAGTCTCAATATCTTTCTTGTTTTACGTGATAATCCTTTGAAATTTTCAACTTAGTCACATATTATGAAGATCTACCGCATGGTATATAAGAATTATCATGAAAGCACATAAATCCACGCGTGCTGCAATCTGATTGGCTGAAACTTTACATGCCTATATCTTTCTTGTTTCTCAACAAAACAGGATGAAGTTTAGAATATGAATAGGTATTATGGATTTCTACATGATATTGATATCAAAATTGAATGCAAGAACGTGCTTGCATGCACATGCGCACACGCAATGCGTAAAATGATCAATATGTTTGAAAAACTGTAAAATTTATATTTTTATGACTTTTTATTGAATTCTGGAATATAAAGATATGTTAATGGTTTAGACAACATGTCATGATCACCTTGCATGTGCATGCACGTGCGTTTGCGAACAATGCGTTAAATGACAAAAAATTGATATCATTGTAGCCTTTAAAATTCTTTTATGAAATCCTGCGATACTAAGCATATTGAAAAAAGTTTTAAAGGAAATTTGCACAAATAGGGAGTTGGGGAGCGTTTGGGGAACATCTGTAACGGTCCCCGTTACAATTAGAACTAGTTTTCGATTATATTGGTACGAGCTATCTTATTCTTTTATTCCTATTGTGTTTTAAGTCGTTCCATATATTTTCGTACTCAACTTAGATATATATCATTCTGGCTCTACTGGTACGAGTTGTCTTATTATTTTGTTCGCATAGCATCTTAAGTCGTTCCACATATTTTCGTACTCAACTTAGAAATACAGTTGTCGTACGATGTGTTTTGTACGTCCATGTGTTGCTGGTGTACCAGGTCGTACGAAATGACACCGGTTGGTTATTCAACTACTCACCTACCTAGAAAACATAAAAAGGGGGGCGGACTAGCTATTATCAACAAACGAAACATCGATATATACTCGATTCTCATTATATCGCGGGTTCCATAGTATCGCGGTATATTCCAAAAAATCATATACACAGCTCATATCATTTTTGTGGATAAATCTATCTATCTGTCGTCTGAATGTAAATTTTTGTGATGATTACAAAGAATGGAACATGCGTCGGAAAAGTTTTAATTCAAATAAAACGTATTTTTCCAGATTTCCATTCCTGTTTTTAGTATATTTAGACCACTGAATTTATAATCTAGTAAAATGCATAATAAAGTTCATGTTTTGAAGTCTTTAGTTTGGATGATTGTTTATTTTTTATGTAGAATTACATCATAAAATTAAAAATAAGAATTGAAGTCCATGTCAAAAACAAGGTGGCATGTTTCCCCATACCGCGATACTATGAGACTCTCCAATTTAGGAGGTAAATAAGACTTCCTGTTTTAAAAATAGACTACAAATTAAACGATGCAAGCTTGGGAAATAATTTGATACTAAAAAGATAGGCCATAGTTTGGTTTATGAATATCATTTGATGAAAGTTTAAGTAAACAATTGGAATTACACTTTTTATGCAAAAATTTTTAAGTACCGCGATATAATGAGACACCAGTATACGACCTATCAAACCAGAAACCCAGTAAACCCATTTCGAACACCTGGATTGTGTCATAGGGATGCCAAACTGTGTAAGTTCTCGTTTGTGTGCTATTAATCTATCAAAATCAAAAGGAAACAACTTTCGAAATTCGACCTTCTTTGAGGAATGGTCAAAATATCTTGACAATCGGATTATTCTTGCGGAGGAACTGATATTACTTGGTGACCTAAACTTCCATATTGATCGTCCCAGTGACTCTGATTCAAAGACGTTCATGAAAATATTAAATGATCATGGACTTTGCCAAAGAGTGCAAGGTGCGACTCATGTCCATGGTCATACCTTGGACGTCATGATTACTAGGGAGGACAGTTCCATTCTGCTATCTGATCCGACGATCAGTGACCCAATTTTGTGTGATAACAGAGGAAATCCTGCAGGAGACCATTATGCTGTTCATGCTCTGATACAAATCTCTAAACCAAAGCCTGAACGAAAAACTGTGTCTTTCAGGAAGTTAAGTGAGATTAACATTGATGAATTTAAGAAAGACATTTCTTCATCAGTCAGTCAGCAAAACATGGACATGCAGATTGATGAACTAGTGACGACATATAACACCAGTCTTAAATGTATCCTGGACAGCCATGCACCTGTTCAGACAAAAGAAATAATCATAAGACCAAAAACACCATGGTATAACGCCAACTTAAAAGCAGCCAGCCAGGCTCGTAGAAAAGCAGAGCGGAAAATGCGTGACACTGACTTAACGATACACAAGCAAATTTACAGAAAATTGTGTACCGATTATTCAAAACTGCTACTGCAATCGCAACAGGATTACTACTCCACAAAGATATTAGAAATTGGACATGACCAAAAACAACTATATAACCTAACTAACAAACTCATGGGGAAGGTTAAGGAGACTATCTTTCCAGCACATGACAGCAAAGAGATGTTAGCAAATAGGTTCTGTGAATTTTTTACTGGAAAAATTGAAACGATCAGATCTGAACTTAGTAAATCTAAGCAAGTTAATGTTAGCGAGGCACTAAAGAGTGATATTCAATATGTGGGTCAGAAACTTGTTGTTTTCACTGAAGCTACAAACAAGGAGATCTATGATATCATCATGGGGGCACCAACTAAGTCTTGTGAGAGTGACCCAATCCCAACATCTTTACTTAAACCATGCATTGAAGAGTTGCTTCCCTTAATAACAGAGATAATAAACAAATCATTATCTGGATCTTCAGTACCGACAACCTTCAAAGAGGCTATAATTCGCCCTATTCTGAAGAAACCGGAATTTGACTGTAATGAACTGAAAAATTATAAACCAGTTTCCAACTTACCATTTATTTCAAAAATACTCGAAAAGGTAGTATCAAAAAGACTAAAGCATCATCTGGAAGTGAACAATCTACAGGAACCACTGCAGTCGGCATATCGAGCATGCCACTCTACAGAGACGGCACTCCTCCGAGTCCATCATGACATTGTATCAGCACTTGATAAAAATTCCTGTATGGCCCTAGTGATGCTAGACTTGTCTGCTGCGTTTGATGTGATCGACCATACCATCTTACTCAGACGTCTCAGGTTCTCCTTTGGAATTTCTGGGGCAGCTCTGGAATGGATCGAATCCTACTTGACACAGCGCACACAATGAGTAGTCATTGGTGGGAGTGCTTCCGATCTTGTTTTGCGGTTCGGAGTACCACAAGGCTCAGTGCTTGGACCAGTCTTGTATTGCCTTTTCTCGAAACCTATCGGTAAAATTTGTCGTGATCATGGCATGCTGTTCCACTGTTATGCAGATGACACACAAATATACCTTGTTATAAAACCGAACGAAACATGGCCAGATTTAAAAAGTCGACTAGAAACTTGTTTAGCTAACGTGAGAAGCTGGATGTGCGCAAATCTACTAAAATTGAACCAGGATAAAACTGAGTTTATCGTTTTTTCACCAAAGAGTCAGCTTAAAAGATCTTTTACACACCAACTTGATTTTGATGATTCTGTCATCTGTGAATCAGATTGTGTGAAGAATCTGGGAGTGTTTTTCAACAAATCACTTACCATGGAGACTCAGATTAGCGCAGTGTCCTAATCCTGTTTTTACCATCTACGAAATATTAGTCGAATTCGTCCATTCATAACAGAAGATGCTTGTAAGACTCTAGTTGTCGCTCTAGTTACATCAAGACTTGATTATGGAAATGCACTACTCTATGGAATTACAGAGACAAATATATCACGGCTACAGAGAGTACAAAATACGGCAGCAAGGATTGTCACCCGAACTAGGAAGCATGATCAAGTTCTGATATCTCTTCACTGGCTTCCAGTTAAATTTAGAACATATTATAAGATCCTTTTATACACTTTCAAAGTACTCCAGGGGACATCACCATCATACCTAAAGGAACTCATAACAGTCTATCAACCGTCAAGAACTCTACGCTCGTATGACTCCAAACAACTTGTGAAACCTCGTGTTCGCACGGAGACATATGGAACGCGTCGTTTTGACCATGCAGCGGCAACTTTGTGGAATGGTTTACCGGATGCTCTCCGGTTCCAGACGTCACTTTTAGCTTTTAAACGAGATCTTAAGACTCATCTTTTTAAGATAGCATACGACGTGTAATTTTTTATTTTGAACAAGTTATCGAGTTTTATTGTCCTCAGACTATTTATTTCGGGCACAACCTGTATTGTGCGAAATTTTTAATGTGATCTCAATTTGATCTTAGTCTAGCAGCTTATAATTTTAGCTTACTCTTATGTTAGTTACGATCTCTTAGAATGATTTTAGGTTTTATGTTTTTATGATTATTGTTTTTATGATTATTGTGTTGTATTTAACTACTTGTATATCTGAAATAGTGTCTGTTCAGCGCCTTAGAGTAAATTATTTTAAATAGGGCGCTATACAAATTTTATTATTATTATTATTATTATTATTATTATGTATAATTAATATGTAAACGTAAACTTACACATGTACTGTCTATCATTCAAGAAAAAGAAAGGAAAAAGAAAAAAACAAAACAATAAAAAGAAATCACTTCCTAAGCATCGGGATCGAGATTCCAAACTTCTCGGAAGTTTCCGACAAAATCGGAAATAACCGAACCGTTAAAGTGACGAAAGTATGACGTCAGATAAAAAGTCCTGTTGACATAGGACGCAAACGATAGTTTTATGGCATGGAGATTAAATTAAATTGTTGTTTGTAATTTTTTTTCACGTAATTTGTTGCTATGTTTTAACCACCATGTTGCTGTGAACCGCAAAGGATTATTGGGAGTTTGGAATTTTTTCACGTGGTAGGATAAAAATTTCTTGGAACAATGCAGATTTCAACCCGAATTTCCTCCGTTCGTACACGTTAATCTATTGAGCTCGCTACGCTCACTGAGCTCGCTATTACCTAAAAAAAGTACCTAGCCATCCAGCAAAGTACGCAGGTTTGTTTCGATCGAAGTCGAGCAGGTGCTTGAAAATCAAGTCTAGAGCCTAATCACTCCCTACTCAAATACAGTATATAGAAAAATCCGCCCTAAATTTTAATAAATCTTGTCAATACAGGAAGTTTACATGTTGTTTTTCATCTCATAAAAAAATCAGCTCCAGTCTTGTATCAAAATGCTCGATTCGGAAGGGGAGATTCAGGAATTATTTTGTGTCAGCCATGATGTGACGTAAACTCTAGTGAAATACTGTTATGACACCTGCAAAAAGCAGACTCACTCGAGAATTCAGCTCAGTGAAGTAAAAAAGGAAACTAAATTAAAGTAAACAGCTTACTATTATACACCCCACTTGAAAAGCTGGAGGGTGTATAGTAATCGGGTTGTCCGTCCGTCCGTCTGTTACGCTTTGGGTACCTATCTCTTATCCGCAACTCCGCTTTTACCACTGAATGAAATTTCTTGTGACTTTCACAGAATCTTTTTTGTATAGTGTCATTGTGACCTTCTATTTTACTTTTTGATCGGACCCATATTTTGAGTTTTCCCGAGCAAGACAATGACACTGCCATTTTTTCTATAATATTGAAGGGTACCCATCTTTATCCTATCCGCAACTAGCTCTTCCTATACCACTGAATAGTATTTAATGATACTTTCACAGATTCTGCATTACATAAAATTTTTCATTGTGCACCTGAAATTATACTTTTAATCTGACACATTTTCTGGGCTCGAAGAGCAAAACAGGGACTTTGTCATTATAATCATATGGGAAGCTGGGGCAGTGAGCTCGTTGCGCACAGTACCTCTAGTTTTCTTTAATTTATGTTAAACTAGAATTGTTCAAAAGGGACAATACCACCGCTAGTGTTTTCAGAGAAAGTGCCAAGTTACTAAGAATATCATTGGTGTTCACAATTTGTTTAAACATTGGGTTAGTGGGCTTTTAATCCCAAGAAACACTGACTTTTACAGTTGACGGTTTACTTTGACATTTGAAAATGCGTTATGTATGGATATTTGTAATTGATAAAGGAATTAAATTATTACGAAGTGAAAATATGGACAAGACCTTGAACTTGCCCAAATATTATAGAAACTCATCTCTGAAAGATATTGATCGAACATGAATTCTTTTTTATTCTTTCAGTGACCTTGAACTTACACAAATAACCTTGAATAATGGTCAAGTCAAACTCTTGGGTCATATGCAATCTTTGTATCAAAGAAGAACCCATCAAATTTATCCTTACGAAAGATATTGACTAAAAAATAAAAAATGCACTTTTCTTTTAGTGACCTTGAACTTGCACAAGTTACCATGAGTCAAGGTCATGGCAGTCGTAAATTCAAGTTTTCTGCATGGGGAAGAAAATTACAACCTCAAGTCATAAGTAATCTTTGCGTAAAATGGCAACTCACAAAGTTTACACATAAGAAAGATATAGGCCGGACACAAATATGAATTTTTTTCTTTTAGTGACCTTGAACGTGTCTTAATGACCTTCGGTTAAGGTCATGACATATCCTGAGGTCATGGGCAACTTTTGTAGGATCTTTAGCAATTTTTGTAGGAAAAAGTAGATTATAAAGTTTCACCATAAGAAAGATATGGATCGGACCCGATTGCACAGGCAACCAGACAGCTATCGAAACGAACAGACATCTACACGGACAGGATAATTCCTATATACACAAAACTTCTTTTGGGGATAAAAAGAAGAAAGAGGAAACTTATGGCTTATACAAAATTTTTTGTTTTATTAATTTCAGTAAAAAAAAACAAAATAAACTAGTGCTAATTGTAACGGGGACCGTTACAGATGTTCCCCAAACGCTCCCCAACTCCCACTTGGTGCCATATTCCCTGTAATCTCTATTAGATAAGAAATACTTTATGGAATTTAGACTTAATCAAGGTCTTCCCAGAAAAATACAAAATATATTTAAAAATAGGCATTGCACGCGTGTTCATGTGCATAACGACCATATTATCTTGTCTACACTATCTCAAATTTTAATATACTTAATATCAAAGCATTTAATCCAAAAGTATTAAAAAATTCACTCATTCGAGTGTATTTTTAATTTTACTCATTTAACGTGCAAGCATGTGCATAATGACTACACCTTCTTGTAGGAGTCCCTTATATTTATCTATGTATGTTCTAAATCCCATCCTGTTTGGTAGAAAAACAAGGGAGTTATAGCCATTTGAAGTTTCAGCCAATCAGATTACAGCACACATGCATGTGCGTTATTTCATAAATTTTTATCTTTATCGTATTGAAGGATATCTAAATGAATGCCTATATTTTAAAATTCCAAACATTTCGTCAAAAAACAAAGGAAATATAGCCATATAAAGTTTCAGCCAATCAGATTGCAGCACACGTGCATGCGCGTGATTTCATGAGTTTTTTCTATATCATATTTTAGGATATCTTAATGCATGATTATGTTTTAAATTCCAAAGCATTTCGTCAAAAAACAAAGGAGATATAGCCATTTAAAGTTTCAGCCAATCAGATTGCAGCACGCGCGCATGCGCATGCTTTCATGAAATTTTTTATATATCATGCTGTAGATCTTCGTAATGTAGGACTATGTCAAAAATTTCAAAAGATTATGACAAGAAACAAGAAAGATATTGAGACTTTAGTTTCAGCCAATCAGAGCGAAGCGCACGTGCATGCGCGTAAGATCTTGCTATTTTGACCATGCCATCTTGTCTATACTACTAATGTATCCTTACATTATGAGTTTCAAAAAAATTCATCAAGAAAAAGAAAAGTTTCAGCAATATCCATTATATTGGTCATTTCACGTGTTGCACGTGCGTGCTCTTGCAAGCACGTGCGCGCAAAATGACCTTCGTTCGGCAAATCTACATAACATCCCTACTGACCCTAAAAAGGTTTTACCTAAGTCGGATGTGTAGTTTACAAGATCACTCGCGGACAAAAATATAAGCCATGTTTGCTACTTCCGGTTTTACCGGAAGTGATGACGACAGACGAAAAATTAATTATTATGCTCCCAGAAATATATGTTACCGTAAATCTGGAAATTTTTACATCGATTTATATTTGCGAATTTGGGTCAAAAAGCTGTTGATTAATTTTTGCGCTTCAAATTTTTGCAAATTGTCACTGACCGGTGCTAAAAATAAAAATCACTGAAGATTTTGTTATCAGGTTATTTTACAAATAATTTGCCCAGTTAGAATACCACCAATATACTAGCAACGTGGCAAGAAATTGCAAAATCGCTCGAAAACAATTTTGATAAAAAATACAAAAGGATTTGCACTGAAAATAATTTCTAAATCAATTATAACAAACATTTGCCTTTTACCCTAAAGTATAATCCAAATGAAGAAAAAATATAACTGATTTTATCAACGTTTGGTTTTTTCTCACCTAAATTTCTCACCTAAAATTTACACGCCGCGTTTACATTTGGAACTTTCTAGTAAATGCACTGAGTTTGAGTTATCACCCGTGTTGATACACGGTTAGATAAAATGACAGTTCTCTCTTTATTGGCAAATTAATTGATGAAAATAATTAAAAAGGGACATACCGCCTCAGTGCTTGTCAAATCATCGGACGATATTGCATATAATGAGGGCAATTTACACGCACGGGTAATTAACTTGTAGTTATATAGTAGACTAGTGTAAACAGGTTTCTTTTAAAAATGACCAGTGCTTACCGACGCCTATTCACTGAGTTAAAAAAAAGACACGAGTTCTCAGAAAAAAAATTCTTCACATGTTGATTTATTTTTAAGAAAAATATTTTTGCGAATGCAATGCACGCGCAAATTTGCTAAAAATTTATCTACAGTAAAAATTTCCAGATTTACGGTATTCAAAAACTTGTTAAGAACGGCAAAAATACGCGTTTTCCGACTACTTCCGGTTTGGCCGGAAGTGACGACGCCGGACGTATTTTGATGACTTCAATAGATTCAGCTTGACATTTTGAACAACTTTGCTTCTTTGACCTATTACAAATTCTCAATACTTTTTGAGATAGAAAGAAAACAATTTCGGCCCCTCTAGGCCCTTTATTTTAGGGGCCAGCCTTTTTTTCGACATATCATTTGAAAGATCTTGAAATTCTACACTTCTTTTGTTCTATATGTTTAAACAAAATATTTCCAGGTAAAAAGATATTGAAGAAGAGTTGTTAAAAATTGTGAAATTCGCGATAGGCCTATTTTCGGGCCATACCGAGCGCCGGCGTGCGGCACTTCCGATAAAAATGAAATACCTTATACATATCTATAGACTTTGGTTTATCATACCTGAAAGTTTCATGTTTCTATCTTGAGCCATTACTGAGAAAACTGCCGGACAAAATGACCCTCTAAAACTCACTAAATCGCAGAAAACTCCGAACCGGAAGTGACGTCATCAAATAAAAAAAAACGCCTTAAGTTCATATAATTTGTCATCAATGCTGAAAGTTTCATGAAAATCCATCGACGCATTTACGAGAAATCGCCTGCACAAAATCGGTAAGAATAATAATAATAAGAAAAGTTGAAAAGAAACAACGGAATAATAAGAAGGTCTTCCGTTGAAACGGAAGACCTTAATAAGAAACAGAGTAAAAACAATATGTTCCCCAACTTCGTTTGGGGAACATAACAAACGTAGTTCTTCCAATTGGTCAATCCATAAATATATCGACTTCACGAAAAGAGTATTGCCCCTTTTTGTGAAGTCGATATACACAACTGCATCTATGGATCTATATCTGTATAATATCAAACAAAAGTTGATAATGAATTTTTTACATAAAAAAATGAAATTATATTTTAGATATTGCTACTATGAAATAAAGATTTTGTCTTCATTTTAGTTGAGAAAGATGTGTTTGTGAAACACTGATGCCCCCATATGGCAACAAAGCGAAGGTCAAACTTTTCTTACATGCAAATTTAATATATTGGTATCCAAAGTAGGGTATTCTCATTTGAAATACAATTGTGAAATATGAAAGTAGGCCAAGCTTAAATTTTTTTTTCATAAGTACGGAAATCTCCAAGGTCAAGGCAATTAGTATCCATTAAAAGAACTTGCCACAAAGAATACATATGCAAATTATGGGAGCCTTAGCCCTAACCCTTCAAAAGTTATGGCTAAGATTACAGATTTTAAAAAGTAGGTCTAACTCCAAGGTCAAAGGGTCATAATTCTTGATATCAAATGAAGGTCTTAAATTGTCAAAAGGATTACATATGTGAAATATATCACTAGCATTTAGCGTTTACAAGTTATGGCCAGGATTGAAGTTTTTTCATAAGCATTGAAATCTTCAAGGTCAAGGTCAAAAGGTCATGGCTATTGGTACCGAATGAAAGGACTTGCCACAAAAAATAAATATGTGAAGTATGGAAGCCCTAACCCTTCAATAGTTATGGTCAAGGTTAAAGTTTTTTCACAAGGACGGAAATCTTCAAGGTCAAGTGCAATAAAGGTCATAATTGTTGGTATTCAATGTTTTCCATAAAGAATATATGTGAAGTATAAATGTCCTGGTATCTACTGTTCAGAAGATATCATATGCTACAGTGCCCCTAAAGTGTAAGCTTTTTTCCGTTAATAATAATAATAAAGAAAGGGACTTAATACAGTATTTACCAGAACCTGCACACTTTCTTTTTTTAAGGGGGTTGAATGGGGTTTTATTGTGTGAAATCTACAATAATTTAATTCTGTTTGTAACGTTGTATTTGATTGGATGAAAAATTTACTTCATATCGTATAAAATGGGTTGCCTACGTCACAATGACTTTCATCAAAAACGTATCAATCCGCCTGACGTTACATTCAAATTTTGTAAAATTCGAAGTCATTTTGTCAGAACAATATTTTTTTTCTTACATCAAATGAATGAAACTTAAATCATAAGGAATGAATTTAATGGCTACCCATTTTATACGGTATAAACTTGGTTGGGGCAGTTTACGCTTTATAAACCGCGAAGCGGAACTCTTCATTTTTATTCCATATATACCTTACATTAACTTCAGTGTACATGCCAAGTTTGGTTGAAATCTACCGTACAGGTTTTCTAAGGGACCGTCTCAAAATACAGGTACATTTACTTTATGTTTATATGGGACAATGCCAAGTTTTAGCACTTTAAAGCAAATTATACAAATACTAAAATATACTTTTTGTTCAAACTATAATATATAATGAGTAATACTATATTGTACATTATATGTGAGAAACACAAATTTCTACCGACTAGTTACCAGTGGGGGCATCTAAAAGAGCCAAAAATTAACGAATTTTGACAGGAACAAAGGTTTTATATGAAAAATGATAAGAATAATGGAGAAATTCTTAAATTTCTATGTTTTCAATTTCAAGAGCGTATGTTTAATACTTTTTTATTTTCTGACATTTTTTAACCTCTTTCTTTGAGAGCTTCATTTTAACATAACGTCAAGAACACACTATAACGACGTCAACCCACCTATCATTTGCAAAATTTCAAATTGTTAAAAATTCGGAACTTCTGAGATACGTATCCGGTCTGGGTTGTATGCTTCGTGTATGTCAATTGTTAGGCATATTCACCTCCGGTTTACAGATAAATGTCATCGCTGAACGATTTCGACCTCGATTCCTGGCAAGTACACGATCTAAAGCATTTTTTTTTTACAAAGACTATTACCTTTTCTATGTAGTATTTGAAGAAACACCTTGTTAAATTATGTAAATTGGCGGTAAAAGTAAATCCTACAGTGTCTGATTTCAAAATAACTTGTCACACACGTAGACTACACTAAGATACATAATTCTGTATATCAGTTTTTGATTTCAATGAATGATGTTGCCGTTTTTACTAAAAATAGAAATTTCTGTGAAATACTTCAAAATGCTCCTCCTCCTACAGTTTTAGTCTGATTATAATATACTTTGGCATCCAAGTAGACTACACTGAGATACATAATTATCAGTTTTGTGTTTTTGATTTTGATGAACGATGTTGTCATGGTAACTTAAATTGAAAGTTTTGAAAAATTTTATTAAAAGCTACTCCTACAGTTGTAGTCTTTCTGCAAGCTTGCCACAAAAAGAGACTTAATTAAGGATCATTATTCTATTTATTGCTTTTGTAAAGTTTTTTTGTTCCAACTGCTACTTTTCTCTTCCTTTATTATAAGTACAAACCAGTAGAGCTACAGTTTCGACAGAGACTTCTGGTTTTTACCATAAATTAAAGTTCATTACCTGCAAAAAATCATTTTTCCCCGTTATATGTTCATATCAGCCTACTGGCATATTAAAAATACATATGTATTATTTTAAGTCGGAAAATATAAATTTTTTGATAATGTTTCTTAAAAGAAAAGACTTGTTATTTAAGGGGAGACAGGATACATGTCACATGACTAAAAAGACATATCACGTCGGTGATGATATACTTGTTAAACGTTGTAAAAACCAACAGTTCTTGTGTAATTTTATTCTAAATTCGAAAATTGTTTTTTAAACATTTAATTTTAGAAATTATTATTAATAAAATTTTTAAAGATTTTGCCATCATTTAGAAATTGTGAAGTTGCCCAATCCACACATTTGTTTCTCTTTACCCTGCAGTCTGACGTCAGTGACGTCATAGACGTAGTGTTTGAATTCTCAGTGCAGCGAGATCAAGTACACACACCCGTCATGATCAGTTTTATTTCATAATAAACAGGTCACAGTCAATGTATCGTGATAAATTTCTGAAGCAGATTTTTTAAAATTAATATTTTTTCGTGTTTAGTAGCAGAGATTCAATCTATTTAGATAATTTTGAATGTTTATATTTTCGTGTGACGTCACAATTGATTTCCCGCACTCGGAAAATACAAACGTGAAGCGTTTTTATCATGCTTACGTCTAATTCAACGATGTCCTGTGCGATATTGAGGTTAGCTTCACCCTGTGATATTTATGCAGTAAATAATTACGATGAAGGACTGACATACAATCGTAAATTTAGAAATATTTATTGACAGAATTTTTCCAAAATGAGGTTTTTGTCGCTGAAGCTGCCTTGAAAAATGCAGAAATTATCCCACCCAAATACCATATGAAATTAAAACAATTCCTTTCAGATAATTTAAACACTATAAATATTATGAAATATTTGAGTATATAGTGTTATCTATCATATTTATCGTTTGTTTCGTAAAAATTTGCATTATGGACTCTGTTATGGGCCCGTAAACATGAAGTATCTAAACTCCATACAAACTCTAAACAGGGCGGTATTTGTGGGGCGATATCTTTTAAATAAGTCAAGAAATCCCATGACAGGACCGTTTTAAAATGTTAAGTACATATTAAATTAGTAATATAAAAAATACGAAAAAAATTCATTGACAGGATTTTTTTCAGCTAAAGGTCCTGTTCCTCCTTAAACACGGTATTCTAATTTCTAACAAAAAAAATCTAATAGATGTCTAAAAGACATTGCTTTTACTTCATGATTGGACATTTTTAATAAGTGATTTTCCCTAATATCATTTCAATTTCCTTGTTATCCTATTTGGGTATCTTCAGTGTCTGTTTAATCACACCGTTCAAGCTGTGTGAACTTAACGTTTTAAGAACATCTTCCGAAGTGAATTTAACAGATGTTTTCTCAAAGATTAAACTATCACATACTTCCTTTAGAAAAGGCATAACAGCTATTTCCTAAGGCTTGTACACTTTACAAACGATGCACATTTTCTCGGATGAAAAGGACGATTTTAAAAATTCTAACTTGATTTGGGAATTATGAATTTGTTTTACTGTAAAATTTGATGTAAAATAAAATCAGGTAAGTGAAAGTTATAATAATTATTAGTCTGCATTTTTAATAAAGAGGTCACTGCTCTATGTCAACCAACATTGCAAGACCTTCAGAAAGAGGATTCAATGGGTGCGATCGCTACCCATTTGCACGGATATGTTAAAATTTTTACTGCTTACTTTTGCATATTCATTATTTGATTATTTCAAACTATATGTGAATATGTACCCTTTCCAATATAATACATATGGAGTTAAATATGTAAATTAAAAGAAAAGTAGAGGTACTGTGAGCGATGAGCTAACTAGACGAATATAACTGGAGTGTCCATGTTTTGTTGTGGGAAACCCGAAATATGTGTCAGATCAAAAAGTAAAATAGGATGTGCACAATGGCAATATGTAATTAAGATTCTGTGAAAGTTTCATAAAATTTCATCCAGTGGTATGAGAGGAGCTGCGGATAAGAGATGGCTACCCCCAAAGCGTAACAGACAGACGGACGAACGGACGGACATACCGATTACTATATACTATAGGTATAATTAAGGTTTTATATATAACACTTGTCTTAGTCTATATTTACATTCAATGTAATTTTCTTTATGTTATCCATAAGAAATCGCGCGGTATTCAATTTGTCGGCACGGCCAGATGTGTTATAGGACCAAGACATCCCAAAATATGACTTCAAAATGAATTAATATTCAACTTCATATAGTATTACATAGAATTTCGGTTATTACGTTACATAAAAAAAAACGCACACATTTCCATGCATCCACTTTGATTTTTTACATAATAAAAATGACAATGTATCCACATATACAGTCAAACTTGTCATAGCGGTCAGATCTATCCATCGGTCACTTGTCCTATGCAGTCATTTCATTTCCTCCCAATGAAATTTCCTATATAAAGTAACTCTATTTAGCGGTCACCTAATTTCAAACGAAATCGCCACTTTTCCCTGTCTTTAGCGGCCATTTTGTCCAATCACGTGACCTGATCTGGAGTCAGCTGATTCCCAATTTTTGTTACGAATGTAAATAATCAGTCAAGTGTTGCGGGATCGTGAATAAAAATTGATAAATGAAGCAATTATTTTACTAGATAAGCATATTCAAGAATCATATTACATACTTACTGCTTCTTTATTTTACAAAACTCGAACAACTATGCTTATGGCGAAAAAAAGTTAACAGGAAAAAAAACGAATACTAGTATTATCGATAACTGAATATCAGGGTCTTATAACTTCTGGATTTTAAATTAAGTTTAAAAAAAAGAACAACATTTGAACTATATTGATCTATTAATGACTATGATATTTTTGTTTACTATTTACAGTGTCGATATCGCGCCCAACTCTGCATGATCTGAAAGTTGTAAATGTATTACGCTTGATCACCGTATACAACGGGTAACACGGGGGAGTCGCTAAAAAGTATTGGGGAGTCGTTTTCAACGTATGGGGGAGTAGATTTTCACCGCTTCGGAGTCAGAAGAGATGTGGGTCACGTCTTTTTTTAGTATATGTAAGATGTATTTACAAAAAATAAATAGCCCACGGAAGGTAGCAATAGTTGAGCTTTGTCTTGGTCATTTGTCCGGCTAGCACATACATGTACGTCTAGTTTTCTCAAACACTTCGAAACTATTCGACAGATTTCCTATTTATGTTGATCGAGTGGTTAAAACATGCATGATTTGCACTATCTACGACTTGTGTAGAGATTCCGACGGTTAAAACAGCAAAAGCAAACGTTTATCTTTCAAATGCAACAATTAAAACTTGTCTAGACTTAATAAAAATTAATAATTAAGACATTTTCTCTTCATACAGTAAGGGTTACGTAGGGGGGAGTCGTTTCTGGAAAAACACATAGGCATTTTAATTTTCACACCTAGGAAACTTGCATCATTAATTTTGTTGAAGCTATAATTACAGTTTATATACACATTGTGGCTTGGGTATGTTGTAAATTTCACAAAGGAAACGACCGTTAGGGATTAGTAATGCTTCATTGCTCAGGACACCTGTGCACCTGTTGATCAACTGAGAGTACGTCTGAGAGTTTATTATACAACAAATCATGTACAGTTGTGTACATGAATTTAAAAAAATACATGTACAGAGGTTTAATGAATCAAGTTTAGATAAAATAATTTTTAACTGGTTTTATTCATTCCTTACACAAAGAAAAAAAAATTGATGTGGGATAATGCAACACCCTGTAAGATTCAGTATACAGGTATGTTACAACGCACTTTGAAAAATTACGCACTTTGAAAAAATTTTTCAAAGTGTGTTAAAATTTGGGACCAAGCTAACGCACTTTGAAAAAAATACAATTTTTTCATAGTGTGTTAATATCGACCATATAACGCACTTTGAAAAAAATGTTAAGATTGATCAATATTCCTTCAAATAATCGGTATGATAAATAACAGATCCTGGTTTGATAACTTTTTTATGTTAAAGTCACTGTAGGACCTGAGATATTGACGTTTTAAATTTTTAAGGTTTTGATAAAATAAAAGGGAAAATTAAAGGGTCTTTGAAAAAAAGAGTGACGATTGTTTAATTAAGTTCATTAATTCGTTTCTTCTTCTTTTTTTTTAAATTCTAGTCTTTGATAAGTAGATGTAAAGGTGTATAGGGGGCACTAGCAGAGGACAGCTTCAAGCAACTTTACATTTATCATAATACTAGTAAAAAGGGGCCATTTTGATTGTTCAAAACTATGAAAATTCTTTCTCTATCATACGTTTTAATGTACTTAAAAATTTCTAGTTTTCATCTGTTTTAATTAACTTATTTATCATTGAAAGTTTTCAACGTCATACCAGTTAGGTAAATACATAATTATATGAATGCTTTGAGTATAGCATAGACATCGAGACTGGGCGAAGGGCCAGGGGAGGGAATGTTACCGACACCTATGTATTGAAAAGATAAAGATTTGGACTGAGGGATCTTATACCCGCCTTCTCCTCTTTTCGACGGGAGTAAATCAATTCATTTTTGAGGTTAGGGTTAGGCTTAGTTTTTTGAAAGATAGATAACAAATAAAATCTTTCCATGACTAAAATATGATTTTTTTTTTCAAAGTGCGTTAAGTGTCTCCATGGTAAAATATATTGATGTAGACTCTTAACGCACTTTGAAAAATTTTTTCAAAGTGCGTTGAGTTGGTCCCAAATTTAACGCACTTTGAAAAATTTTTTCAAAGTGAGTTAATTTTGTCCCAATTTTAACGCACTTTGAAAAAATTTTTCAAAGTGCGTAATTTTTTCAAAGTGCGTTGCCACACAGGTATTTTATTAATTTTCTTGGATTCATTAAATTTAGTTTGAATTCATCCATAAAAGTAAAAGCATCTTCTTAATAAACAAAAAAATATAATAATTTAAGTGAGATCACTAATGTCCAATACCTAACTTTCTTGTATATTTTGTGGTGAAATACATAATATAAACACAAAACTGACATATTAAATTTGTAAATAAAATCTTTTTAAAAAAGATGAACCTATTTTCAAAGGTCACCTCTCTATAAAGGTCACTTTTGATGGATCCTGTATGTGACTGCTTAATACAAGTTTCACTGTACTTGATTTTGGTGCAAGATTGGATTTGTTTGACACATGATGTAGAAAAAATGAGGAGTGGATCAATCCATATCAATTTATTATCAATTTATTAAATATTGATTGATTGTAATTTAACGTCCCTCTTGAGAGTTTTTCACTCATATGGAGACGCCACCGTATGCCGGTGATGGTCTTCAAATTTTGACCTTTTCTCGGCACTCGGGGCCATTGAGCAGTGAGGGATCTTTATCGTGCCAATACCTGCCGCTGATGCCTGACGCTGCCGGGGCCTGGGTTTTTAAGGTCTCATCCGAAGGACCCGCAACTTTTTCTTCAAAGTGCCGAGCGCATGGCGAAGGAACAGTTGGTACCCATTTTTTATCGACTTAGGTCAGTCGCGGCCGAGATTCGAACTCAAGACCTCCCGATCACGGAGAAAGCGATCTACCGACTGAGCTACAGTGAACGGTTTTAAATATTGAAGTAAAGGTAAAAATTTACTCTTTTTTATATTAGATGATAAAAGAAAACAAACAGTACAAAAAATGCACCAGGAATGATGATTTGATATTGTTTGCATTTACATAAACAGAGGCTATAAGGAAATCAGCTAAACCACGTCACCATGTGTCCTCCCCTCCCTTTATTAAGGAAAGCATATGACATGTTAGCGTCTCCCCAAACCTTCCCCGTACCCCTTTCTAGAGACTTGGCAATAACCCTGCCTTAAATTTAATTTTGAAGTGGTCCTTTATTTCATATCTAATTATTCGACATTTAAGCTTTTATGTCTTTTTAATTTATAAGCGAACAAAAAATACGAATTGTATGCAATCTGTTGATCTTGAATGTAACCATAGGATCCACACATTTCCTACTGGTTATTAACATTTAGGCCTAAATATATCAAATAAAATTTGGCCACAAGCGAAAAAAAAGGATGATAGCCCCATAGCATGGGATTTGTTTTGGTGATATTTATGCATACAATACGGTATAAATAAAAGCTGACCTGGTCGAACATTTAAAAAGAAACGGATCGAGACAGACAAGAAAGGTCGATTTTTACCTCTCATGTATTCCAGTAGCAGTCTTGCCAAACGCCTCCTCATATAGCAAAATAGTTTACATGTGGAAGAGAAGTGTGTTGTCCACTGACTTCTGGTGATATATTTTCCTCCTAGGGCCGCTACACACGTTAAGGTTTGCCTTATAAGCATAGAACTTAAGACCAATTCTCTGTAATCACCAAAATATTTTGGCACGCATAGTTACAGATTTGAATTTTTATATCATAATTTAATACAGGTGTGTGAGTGATTGTAAAATCTAAAAATAGTTTTTGAATTGTAACCTTGGTTGCCGTAGAAACGGGATACAAACTTTCTCATTTTTGTAAATCATGAAAATCTGTACTTTTCATGAAAAACCATGTCTAGAAATGAACAGAGATATCTAAATTTGTGTTTATTGTTGTTATCCAATACTAGAGATTCAAACAACAATGTTTACAGTTCAATTTTAATTTTACACTCGTAAGTGGTCATGTTATGCATTGCAAAATGTCAAAAATATAGTAAAATTTGCTCAATATTTTAAGACGTAAAACAAAAAAATGCAGCTATCTACAAATTAAGCAATAATAAAATATGAAAGGTTGATATTTGATTATAATTAAACAATTAAAAAATTGGTGGGCAAATGATATGTGTTATAGAAATTCAAAGGTGAATATCCATTTTTTCTGCATTTTGAAGCATTTTTTGCTTACCAATTACATGTACTTCCCTTTGATTACTCTCTCGCGTTTGGAGGTACAATATGTAGGCACTTGTAGTGGTAAACAAATAATTTGGTGAGAAAACCTAACAAAGCGGGTCCGGGGTGAGGATTGGCAGTGTGGAAGAAGGAAAAAGGCCAAGATAAGAAGACAAGAGGTAATTATAAATATTACAAACGCTAAGTATGTATACTTATTTCTCCATTTAATTGTCTTGCATGCATGTAACCCGAGATTCCTCTGCTATGAATTGTGACACTTGAAGGGGCCTCTGCCCTGACTCTCCCCGGTACATTTCACAATAAAAAATTACATAAAAATACATGTAGATGGTAGGGCATGAAAACATACATCAGGTCAGACACAATCTCCTTATAATTATATATAACCAGGTCCAGTACACTGAATTGATGTAAATAAATACATGTATAGAGATAGCAAGGCCTTTATTTCAAAGCAACTTTTTAATTTTTTTCCCTTTTTATTAAGAAAAGAAAAAAAAATCGCAAGTAAATAACTACAATGTATTTAATATTTATACTAGGGAGGTTTTAAAAACAATTCAAAGCAGAGATAATTTGAATTTTTTTTGTTTGGAGAAGGGGGAGGGGAGTGGGTGTCTCCTTCAGCAGGTTTGAAAAAATGTAAAAATGGGATAATTATAATAGCTGATCTGAAATATACATGTATTCTAAATGAAATGCAAATTTTCAGTACCAAAAGGGGGGGAAGATTATATTTCTAATTTTTTTTCTTGCAAATCTACAATGCCTCAATGGAGAATCAATTCTCTAAAAGGAAAAATACAGAAAAATTGCCTGCAAAGGTCAACGCTTTCCATATAAATTTATGGGACTGAAAAAAATTATAGCCTAATATTTTGCACTGTAAATTTCTATCCCATGCGTTCATATCATTATTGATCAAGTAGTTCTTGATCTGTACATTTTTTGTAAAGATAATATATGACTTTCCTTTTGATCATGTTATCAGAAAGATAATTAATATATAGATTGATTTTTATTATAAAATTAGTTAACTTTTATCTTGAAGTTAGTGATTTTTAACATAATTAGATTATATTCATATTTTTTTTTGGTTTTCAAAGGATTCACCAAAGAGGATGAAAAAGAAAAGGAAAAGAACATATACACTTGTAAATCATGGCTATAACAGAATTCAAATGAAACCTTGGAATTAATTTTGGAAAAGGCAATTTCAGGAATTGAGACAGCTTATAGATGCATATCTCTTCAAGGTATCCAGTTTCAAAAATCAAATCTAAATTGTTACAAAAACACAGCACTACACGTAGTAATGGTCTGCTTGTTTCTTATTTATTGATCAAATTGATTTTAAAATCATTATAATATATGCATAGATCAAAGAAAACTTGTTTAACAGTTTAACATGCACAACTGTCAGAATGATAATTAGAAAAACACCTTTCTTGATTTAGGGTTTGTGTTTACATTTATGTGTATATTTAATTCAGTTTGATGTCTATCTTCATTTGAAGATATTGAAAATTGTATTTACTTCTGCAGGTAGAAAAAAGTCATCTTTAATAAATGACTGGAGATGGAACATCATGAAGTTTATAATGAAATCAGTAACATGCAAAGCTGAATATTACAAAATCCCGAAACAACGGTGAAGGCTTGGAGACATGGCATTGAATTTTTTCCTTAGAAAGTACCAAGGTGTCTGTTACTAATAATTTAGTTTCCCAAACAAGGAGCAATGTAGCTGGCTTGTAAGAGTGATTTTCCTGAAGATGAAATTGGAAATGAGAATATTCATGTGTGTCTCCATACTGGAAATTCACAAGATTCAACCATATTTCTAATCGACTCAGTGAGGTCATTATTTAAAGCAATATGAGCTGCATGTTTGACATCGGAAAAAAAATATTGGAAATTTGTAATTAACTATTTCAATGACAGGAAAATAGAACGTTAATAAACTTCTGTTGTTCATATGTGCTTTTGAAGAACTTTTTATAAGCTTGTATTGGAACAAATTTGAATTATTGTCGTCCTGTACAATAATGATTTCTTATGTAATACTGTATATTGGGTTGTACAGAAATATTTCTTCTGCAATATTTTTAAACTTTATTTGGCCTTATTGATCATAAGGGATTAGATTACATACAGATTAATCAAAATTACACGTTTTACAAGCAAAATAAAATTATCAAAAATGCAACTCATATTGCTTTAAGGAAGCTCTTAACAGCACACTAAAGAGCTCTTTTGAAGGAGTAGTTGTATGCAGTAAGAGTGATCTGCTCTTAGAATTCGGTTGAAAAAAAATCGTTGCTTACCTATTTCACAATTATTGAAACATTTTTACTAGCATTATCTTAGACAAAGAATAAGTAATTGAATTAATATTCAAATTTATTTTCTTAAAGTCAACAACAGTGTTTTCTGTTCATGAATAATTCATAACATTTTTCGAGTAGAAATAATGCAGGTACTTGTTGAAAATGAACTTATATAGTCTCAATGTCTATACCTTTATATGATAATTTTTTTCCTTAATAGAAAGTCTGTAGATCACTTCCTGATACACATGTATTGTTTAGAGCTGAACAGTTTAAATTGCATATGATATGGTTTGCTAATTAAAATACATTGTAGCTAATAATTTTGATGGAGGTTTGAAAAAAAAATTCACAAGCCAACAATTCTTGTCCAATACGTTATAGCCTTTTGTGCTATCATATGTAGCAAGTAAATTTGTATTTTTTTGTGTTTTGGATTGACAGGTATTTTGTTTCATGTTCATATTTTATAAAAACATGTAATTTAGAAATTATGATGCAGCCTTATTAACTGCAGTAATGAGTAATGGAAGAGTTTTTGTATTGTGCTAGAAATGGTTGGGGGTGTCTATATTTATGATCATATTCTCGCCTATAGATATGAATAAATAGTTTTTGGGTCAGCTAACAATGTCTAATTGATTTTCCAGATTTTAAGCTTAAATTCATTGAATTTTTACTGTAAAAAGAACAAATGTATCTTGTTATATGAAATACTCATCAAAGCTGTTTTTTGGCAAAATGCCAATTTTATGATTTTTCATTTTGTTACAGTCAATGTTTGTTGTTATTTGCCCATGAATGTTTTTGAATATTTTTATTACTTGTGACAAGTACCTTCAGATGAAATAAGTGATACTTTGTGAAAGATCTGCTAATTTTTTATTTTACTTCCCAAAATGTTGTTATTTTTCAGTTTTGACTAAATTTTGAAAAGTTGTTATTTTGCCATTGTTTGACAAAGCATAACAAAATTTTCAAATAATTAATAAACATATTAAAGATATCATTTGAAAGTGTTGATGTTGTAGTTTCATGAGAAATTAGCAACAGGGTTCTAATCATAAATATAGGTTCAGCACAGATCGGGTAAAAAGTGTAATTTTAGCAAGATTGCCATGCTCAAATTAGCCCTATTTATTATATACCTAATGTGTATCACCCAATTTTACTGTTGAATTTACACTATCACGTGACGTCGTGATCCGATTTTCCGGATCACCAACATGTTGTTTTCTGAATCCATATCACCACTCTCTGAAACTGATGACGTAGTACGCAGAAATATGACGTAATTTTTCTTGTACGTTTAAAAGTCCCTTGTTATTATGCTTTGTTTTATGGATAAATGTTAAACAATTGTAATCTAAAGTTTTCTTTTGCTATATTTTGCTAGTTAGGAGGGGGTATATTAAATTTATCATTATAACAGTAACTTGATCCGAAGAGCCGTATCACGTCTCGTTGAAAATTGCGGATCAAATATTTTCGACGCTTCGCGTCTCGTTAGATTGATGATCCGCGTTAATTGTGTGACTTTGCCTTACTGTTATAATAATATATATATGTTAGAAATTTTGTATCCCGGTTACCATGGTAACAGAGGGTGTAGAAAAAAATTATGCCATACATATAAGTTTTACCCTAGGTAGATACTATATGCCAAGTTTGAAGAAAATTTCTTCTGCAATATTTTTAGAATTACTTTGGTGATTACAGAGAATTGCTCTTAAATTCTTACCCTACCGTGTGTACACCCATAATACACATTATTTCGCAAAATACAAATTATTAAAAATACAACACTGCTTTCTTATTAATACAAGACGTAGCTGACATTTATTTCTCTACCAATGAAAACCATTCACCCACCTAGTTCTATAAAACCATACACATGGGTAGATTGTCACAAAGGGAACACAAGGTGTATTCGAATAAGATAATCTGATAATGAAAATATCCGCCAATGCTTCTGTTAACCTCCTCCTCTTTGTTAAGCAGTGTGAATGCAATGGTCGGTAAAATTATTTCAAAGATCTAACAAGTAATAAGGTCTTTCCATCTTTCTGTGGAAAGACCTTAGGCTATTGAAATTGTTCTGTTATATGATAATTTCCACCTTTCTGTGGAAAGACCTATTGATTTTCTTCCTGTTTACTTCTTTTCCTTTTTGATTATTTTTGCCATGTGATTTTGAGTTTCAAGATTTATCGAAGAGATTTATAGTCCATAATTTTGATGGAGGTTTAAAAAAAAATTCAGTTGACCCTGCGTAAATGAACCTTGACCTTTTTGTGCTATGCCCCTTTCGCAAGAAATGCTTGTTATTTTTTTGTGTTTTGAAACAATAAGCCGCAGAGGTTGAAACCTTTACCCTGAATTTTAAAAATAATTAAAAATTTTCAAAATGCAGCCTTATTAACTGCAGTAATGACCAATGGAAGAGATTTTTGTATTGTGCTAGAAATTTATGCAAAGGTCAAGGTCATTCCAAACCTGAGAAATTAAGCTTTTTAGATCACCTGAGTAAACTCAGGTGACCTATTGCTATCCGTTGTTGTCCGTCAATGTCGTAATCGTGCTTTCAGCTTCTTCTCTAAATTCACTCAACCCATTTTGGCACAAAGCATCTATGTATCTTGTTAAATGAGAATTTCATGGTCAAAGCTGCCTGAGGGGTGGGGCCAAAATGCCATTTTAAAATTTTTCATTTTTTAAAAATCTTGTTCTGTGCTCCTGGACATCAAGCAGTCAAACTGTTGGCATGATTGTAATTAGCATAGAGTCCTCTACCAAAATTGTGAAATTCATAGCCCCAAGATCAGGGGTGCTAATTTTTTATTTTACGGGGCCCAAAATGTTGTTAAAATGCATTATTACTAAATTTTGAAAAGTTGTTATTTTGCTACTGGGCATTAAATAAGCATAACAAAATTTTCAAAGTTATGTTGAATAAACCTATTCAAAATTGTGAAATTTCATGGCCCCAGGGTAGGTTCTGGAAATTAGGGTGGGGCTCTAATGATTATATAGTGAAAATGCCTAAATTCTTTAAAAATCAATTTTAGCATGATTGGATATTTAACCAAAGAACCATGTTAGTTATGATAAGGAATGTGTATCACCCAATTTTTGTGAATTTACATGGCCCCAGGGTCAGGAGTTCTGGTGTTAGGATCGGGGCTCTTTTGGTTATATAGTGAAAATGCATTAATTCTCTGAAATCTTCTTCTCTGAAATGTGGGTATTAAACAAACAAACAAGTACATAGTTATTATGCTTTGCCTTTATCTAAAATTGTGAATTTCACAGTTTTCTTTTGCTATATTTTGGTGTTATGGGCGGGGCTCTATAATTGTTTATATGGTGAAAATACATTAATTCTTTAAAAAATCTTCTTCTCTTCTCCTGAGTACGAAATAGACTAAGCAAGTATATGGTTATATTGAATAAGTCTGCCTCTTCCAAAATTATGAATTTCATGGCCCCAGGGTCAGGGGTTCTGGTGTTAGGGCGGGGCTCTGTTGATTATATAGTGAATATATATATTCTTTAAAAATCTTCTGTATGCTCCTTGGTATAAAACCAATGAACTATGTACAAAATTATGATGAGGTGGGAGACTTTTCCCAATTTGTGAATTTCATGACCCCTAGGTCAGGGTTTCTGGTGTTAGGGTAGGGCTCTTTAATGATTATATTGTGAAAAGGCATGAGTTCTTTGGAAATCTTTGCTTTGCTCCGTGTGTATAGTGCCAATGATCTAACTATATATTTATGATGAAGAAAGATGCCTCTCCAAAAATGGTTAACAGGAGCCCCTGCTTTAGGGGTACACAGGCGTGGCGGGGGGACATGTTGTTACATAGTCTGAAAATTTAAAGTAATACATGTACTTTGAAATCTGCTCTTTAATATAAATCACCCATTTTTGATGAAATGAAATTTATAAAATTTCCAAAATTCTGATAATATGTGGCCCCAGGGTCAGTGGTTCCTCTGAGTTGGTGTGCACAACTGGTGGTTGTTAAGCAGTGTGAAATGAATTTTCTCTCTGTTACTCTGATCTGCATTTGGGTATCAGTAACCAAAATAAGCAAGCTAAGTGTATAGTAATGATAAACAATTATGCCTCTTGTTGTTGGAAAGTTGTTACATGTTACTCAGGTGACCTATAAGGCCCGTGGGCCTCTTGTTTGATATCTCTTTTGTCTTTGAACATATAAAATTTGTCTTTGCATAATTTAAAAGAGATTTATAACCATTTCGTAAAAGATTATTGCAGTTGACCCTGCGTAAATGAATTGACCTTTTTAAAAGTTATTGCCCCTTTGCCAAGAAATGCTTGCTATACTCCTCAGAAACCGTAGACCGTAGAGGTTCAAACCTTTACCCTGAATTTTAAAAATAATTAAAAATTTTCAAAACGAGAAGTGTAAAAGGCATGGGACCAACTGCATGAGATTTATTGACCTTCGATCTTGAAATTTATGCAAAGGTCAAGGTCATTCCAAACCTGAGAAATTAAGCTTTTTAGGTCACCTGAGTAAACTCAGGTGACCTATTGCTATCCGTTGTTGAGACATGGGACCGTCGTGCTTTCAGCTTCTTCTCTGGAACCACTCAACCCATTTTGGCACAAAGCATCTATGGGTGAAGGGGAATAAAAATTGTGAATTTCATGGTCCCTGCCCCCCTGGGGCCTGAGGGGTGGGGCCAAAACCACTAAAATTAGTGCAATCTTTAAAAATCTTCTTCTGTGCTCCTGGACATCAAGCAGTCAAACTGTTGGCATGATTGTAATCAGCATAGAGTCCTCTACCAAAATTGTGAAATTCATATATAGGGGTGCTAGTGCTAGAGAGGGGGCGAAATAGACTGTATAGTGAAAATGCATTATTACTATGAAAATCTTCTTCTTTGCTACTGGGCATTAAATAAGCTAACCAAGTACAAAGTTATGTTGAATAAGATTGCCTCTTTCAAAATTGTGAATTTCATGGCCCCAGGGTCAGGGGTTCTGGTGTTAGGGTGGGGCTCTATTGATTATATAGTGAAAATGCCTAAATTCTTTAAAAATCAATCTTCTCCTCTATGCTTGGATATTTAACCAAAGAACCATGTCCATTAGTTATGATAAGGAAGGATGCTTCTTCCCAATTTGTGAATTTCATGGCCCCAGGGTCAGTTCTGGTGTTAGGGCGGGGCTCTTTTGGTTATATAGTGAAAATATAATTCTTTGAAAATCTTCTTCTCTGCTCCTGGGTATTAAACAAACAAACTAAGTACATAGTTATGATGACCAAGAATGCCTCTTCTAAAATTATTAATTTCACAGCCCATGGGTGAGGGGTTCTGGTGTTAGGGCGGGGCTCTTTAATTGTTTATATAGTGAAAATACATAATTCTTTAAAAAATCTTCTTCTCTTCTCCTGAGTACGAAATAGACTAAGCAAGTATATGGTTATATTGAATAAGTCTGCCTCTTCCAAAATTATGAATTTCATGGCCCCAGGGTCAGGGGTTCTGGTGTTAGGGCGGGGCTCTGTTGATTATATAGTGAAAATGCATAAATTCTTTAAAAATCTTCTCCTATGCTCCTTGGTATAAAACCAATGAACTATGTACATAATTATGATGAGGTGGGAGGCTTCTTCCCAATTTGTGAATTTCATGACCCCTGGGTCAGGGGTTCTGGTGTTAGGGTAATTTTTTTTTAAAAAATTATATTGTGAAAAGGCATGAGTTCTTTGGAAATCTTTGCTTTGCTCCTTGGTAAAAAGTGCCAATGATCTAACTATATATTTATGATGAAGAAAGATGCCTCTCCAAAAATGGTTAAAAGGAGCCCCTGCTTTAGGGGTACTACAGGCGTGGCGGGGGGTCACTAAATTGTTGTTACATAGTCTGAAAATTTAAAGTAATACATGTACTTTGAAATCTGCTCTTTAATATAAATCACCCATTTTTGATGAAATGAAATTTATAAAATTTCCAAAATTTTGAAATATGTGGCCCCATGCAGGGTCAGTGGTTCCAATATGATGGGGTGCATTAGTCGGTTGTAAAGTGGAAATGCATTTTCTCTCTGTTACTCTGATCTGGGTATTAAGTAACCAAAATAAGCATGCTTAATGTGTAGCTATGATAAACAATGGTGCCTCTTTCAATTTCAAGGCTTTTGGTTTAAAATAGTCAAACCAAATTCAGGTGTTGGAAAGTTGTTACATGTTACTCAGGTGACCTATAAGGCCCGTGGGCCTCTTGTTTGATATCTCTTTTGTCTTTGAACATATAAAATTTGTCTTTGCATAATTAAAATGCACTCTTAAAACCATTTCAAAGATTTCAAATCTTGTCCCCTAAGATTGACCCATTTTAAAAGTTATTGCCCCTTGTGCCAAAAACCTTGTTATCGCTACTCCTCCGAAACCGTAGACCGTAGAGACACCAAACTTTCACTAATGTCATAGACTTTAGGCATAACTTCACTGTATAAGTGTAAAAGGATCTGATGACTCCTTGTATGAGTTATTGCCCTTTAATGTCTTTGTACTTACTATTAAACCTTATAACTTGAAAACTATAAGTCGTAGAAGGTCAGTTGCATTATGACCCTTGACCTTTGAAAAAAGTCGTAGAGACATGGGACCAACTGCATAAGATTCATTGACCTTTGACCTTAAAATTCATGTAAAGGTCAAAGGCCAAGATCATTACAAAAATGAGAAATTTAGCTCTTTTTATATCTCTTTTGTCTTTCAACATATGCTTAATGTCTATGCATCATTAATATGTACACTTAAAACTGTTTCAAAGATTTCATTCTTGTCCCCTAACATTAACCCCTTTAAAAGTTATTGCCCCTTGTGCGAAAAACATTGTTATCGCTGTAGACCGTAGAGACACCAGACCTTCACTAATATCTTAAGGGTCGTAAGGCCTAACTTCACTGTATAAGTGCGAAAGGATCTGATGACCCCTTACATGAGTTATTGCCCTTTAACTTCTTTGTACTTACTATTAAACCTTATAACTTCAGAAGTAAAAGTCGTAGAGGCATGGGGTCAATATCAATGTGACTCTTGACCTTGAAAATTTATTCAAGGTCAAAGGTCAAGGTCATTTAAATTTTTAAAATTTTTAATTTTTACCTACATCTTTGTATCCTTTAAGCCATTTTTTTGTTTTTTTAATGATATTTAAGGAGTTAGATGTAAAACAAAATAGAAATTCAGAGAAGGTGGAAAGACCTCTTTTTGTTCTGTGAACAAAAAGTCACCTAGTTCTTATTATTTTTCCGCCATGTGTTTTTGAGTTTCAAGATTTATCGAAAAGATTTTTATTTCATAAGAATGTACTCCCTAAAAGATTTCAGCAGTTGACCCTGCGTATTCAAATTTTAACCCCTTTCAAAGTTATTGCTCCCTATGCAAGAAATGCTTGTTATCGCTACTCTTCCGAAACTTAAACTGCAGAGGTTTGAAAGCTTTACTAATGTGTGCGACAACTTGAGAGGACCTTCGGATCTATTCATTGCGAAAGGATTCGTAGACCCCTTCTATGAGTCATTGCCCCTGAAAGTTTTTGAATTTTACGAATAATGAAAAATTTTCAAAACAAGAAGTCGTAGAGACATGGGACCAACTGCATAAGATTCATTGACCTTTGTCCTTAAAATGTATGCAAAGGTCAAAGGTCAAGGTCATTCCAAAAATAAGAAATTAAGCTCTTTTTATATCTCTTTTGTCATTCAACATATAGTTAATGTCTTTGCATTATTAATTTGCACTCTTAAAACTATTTGAAAATTTCATTCTTGTCCCCTAAGATTAATCTTTTTAAAAGTTATTGCCCCTTGTGCGAAAAACCTTGTTATCGCTACTCCCCCTAAACCGTAGACTGTAGTGACGCCAAACCTTCACTAATGTCTTAAGGGTCTTTAGGCATAACTTCACTGTATAAGTGCAAAAGCATCTGTTGACCCCTTATATGAGTTATTGCCCTTTAACGTGTTTGTACTTACTATTAAACCTAATAACTTGAAAACTATAAGTTGTAGAAGCATGGGGTTAATTGCATTGTGACCCTTGACCTTGTATTTTTTTCAAGGTCACAGGTCAAGGTCATTCCATTTTTTAATTTTCATTTTTTTATGCTTTAAGAAAATTTTTGTTTCTTTTTCATGGAATTTAATTTTAAGGAGTCAGATATTAAACAAATTTGAAAATCAAAGCAGGTGGAAAGACCTCTTATTGTACTGTGAACAATAAGTCTCCTAGTCTATTATTGTTCTGTTTATGGCGCAAAACACATGGGTTTTATGTAAATGTTGTTATAATCTTGTACGTCTTGCCTCAGCTTGTGGACATGAGGGCCGTACGGTCCTTACATCGATTGTTTTGTTAAGTTTATGCTAAAGAAGAAGCCAAGTATGATGGTTGGTGGCCATAGCTTTTTCACGCGCATTGATTTCATTTTTCAACACGAGCACAATAGTTACAGCAAAAAAAAATTATTGGAGATCATGTCTCGAATAGTGATTGTTATTTTTTTTTTTACAACAAAAATATATTTGTTTCATCTTTAAATATAAATATGTAATTTTTTAAAAATAAAATTTGACTCTGATCTTATTACTTAATACGTAACAACGAATGAAAAATACAATATTTTGATCTAGATATCTGTTTTTGTGTGTAGCATTTTAGCTTTTTAAATGGGGACATCCATTTATCACAATACCCTACATATATAAACTGTTTTACCCGTATCCAGATTGGTTAATAGTGTTTAGTTTTTAACAGTTGTTTTCCTTGAAAGAGAAGGTAAATGAACGATTAATCATATCAATTTTAGATTTAAAAAAATACTATCTCAGGTATGTGCAACTTCGTGATAGAGTCACTACATGCATGAGTATATGTACATGCATTTTGTTTCCTAGTACACATATTTTATTCAATAGAAGATCAAATTCAATAGCTTAATCTTTTTAACCCCACTCATATATTTACTGCCTCGACCTGATAATTACGGATAAATAATTAAAGATACTTACTAGTTTTAAAATGAAAGTAAAAGTATTTTATTGAAATATTTCAGTTTTTTTTTTGCTTAACAGCGTATTTAAACATAAAATATTAATCATTTGTAAAAATGTATCACAGTGAATTTAATATCAATAGTTCATCCTTTTTTATATCCTCGTTTTGGTAAATTATATATTTTTCTTACAAAGTGTGCTGAAAGTTTTGGTCATCATAACAGGGACGTGTTGATGTAAATATTAAAGTAATATTTTTTTTATTTTGATGTCACTAATGTTTAAAGGGACATGGACACAGTTTCAGCTAAAAATCTTCAAACTTTTTTTACATTTTTACAAATATATAACTAAAGTCTTGTTAATGATCATCAAATATATAAACTTGAGTTTATGAGATACAAGACAGACTAGGGGCTCCATTAATATTTCGTGTCTAATAATAGATTAAACAGGCGTCATCTAAAGTTCGTATTCCAAATACGCTGCTAAGAAAAATAAACATATATTTTATTTTTATATACTTTTATTTTCATTTTAAAACTATAGATGATACAATGCAATGTATATTATTTAAACAAGCATAATGTATTCAACGAAACAAAAGACTAAAGTTGTTTCATCAATTTACCATAAAATCAATAAATGTAAATTTAAATATTTAATTTTGAATTGTTGGTTTTCATTGTTTTATATCATGAACAGTTATGTAGACTAAAACGTATTCAGCAAAGCCCTCTGTGTTATGACAAGATTAACGTCCAAAAATCATGATTATTCAGTGCTTAAGTGAATGTAAAATTATCAATTATTTGTTCATAATTTTGCAGAATGGAGCACATACCCCGTCTATCAGAGGTTCTGTATGTTGGTCTGTGTCGTAAGATAGGGACACCGACAGAAGTGGCCATCAGAAGGGACGTGAAGGATGTGGAGGACATGATAGAAAAAACTAGGCGTACTTCTTGGAAAGATTATTGTACAGGAAGTAAAATGCTAAGCGGTAGTCATAGGGAAGGATTCAGGTTTGATACATCTGACCGGGATTACATGGTGTGGTTTTGTCAATGTCAAGTTATAAATGACATCTCTGAGTTAAGAGCTTCATCAAAATATGTCATTCTTCTCATGGAGGACACCGATACACCGCCTGGTTTTGTTAGGCTACAGCTTCTTACAAATAAGATAAGAAACACAGTCCTTAGTTTATCACTCATTCCGTTTAATGGTAGATTTTATGTATCAAGTTTTTTGTGGAGACAGGAATGGTTTAAAGAACATTCTCAAAGTTATCAAAATGCAACTCATCATGGGCCTTGTTTCAGTAGTATCATAGGACCTATTTCTCTTGATAGAGCCGTTTGTTTAACTAGCAAATATTGGCCCTGTAGTACAAAACAACACTGGATAGAAAGATGCCTAAGGTACATGTGGCCGCCTGTGAGTGTGCTTAAAGAAATTTTAAACAATAATTGTCACTGTGTGGCTATTGGGAGTAGATGCACTACCAGTAGAAATGATCTAGAGTGGAGATTGTCCTTTTCTCTTGCCGAACAGAAGCTAGTGTATACAATGAATCACACCCAATTTGTATGTTACGGGCTCCTTAAAATATTTCTCACTGAAGTTATCAATAAAAACGTGGAGGAACCATTACTGTGTTCGTACTTCATGAAGACCACAATGTTCTGGTTAATACAAGTTGGGCGCATGAACTGGTGTCGTAACAATCTACTGGAATGTTTTTGGAAGTGTTTTAAATATCTCATTTTCTGTGTGTATCGTGGTGAATTAGCCAATTTTTTTATTCCTCAGAACAATATGTTTTTAAACAAGATTGTCGGTGTAGCACGCGAGTCCCTGCTAGAACAACTAAATCAGTATTACAGAATAGGAGTAGCCTGTCTTCTACATAGCCAAACACTCCGAGAAATCCTTGTGCCAGCCCTCAGCCGTCCGTCGTTTGTGATCCCCTACACTGAAGATCAACCTATTGACCTTGAATGTCAATGCTGTATTAATATGTTATTGAAACACGAAGTATTTGTTCTTCATCGTATTGATTTAAAGAATTGGTTTCTCTATTTAAAATATGTAGACACCTTGGTGCATTTTTCGTTATCACCATTTCATTTATTAACATTACAGCACTATAGGGCCAATTTTCTTATTCTTGCAGCCTTCATAATTTTCAACAATGCCTCACATTTTAAACACAAATATGCCTATTATTTAGACAGAAACCTTTGCAGCATGTTCAAGTTGTCGTCACGGATAGGAACCATCTCCCATTCTCTGTATTTTGCTTTGTATTACTATAGGACAGGGAGATATAACGAAGCGCTTTATGTAACTTATCTTACTAAACAAAGACTTTCAAATGCCTACATTTTGAATCAAGAACACAGATTCGTACGTAAAGATATAGATTATCTCTCCATGTCTAGGAAAATGAACATTTCCTGGGTAGAAGACCTCAGACTTTATTTTGATGTACACTATATTGAAGAATTAGCATTAGAAAAAGATGTGAAAGACAGTGATGATTTTATTCTTCTTCCTCCAATTGTATTAGTCGAAATGATCTCTGTATTGTCCAACTACCGCCTTGGTAATAGATCTCAGTATCTAAAGTCACTGGCAGACCTTCACACACTGCTCCTTTACGACAATGGGGACATTGTACCATTAAACCTCCGAGACATATCCTGGTATATACTTGGAATCTGTCAACAAGTTGTAGGGGACAATAACAGGGCAATAGATTCTTATCAAGAGTCACTTAGACAAGAACCATTCAATACGATACAGAATGATGTGAAATACAGATTACACTATTTGCAGCAACGATTGTTTAGAAATATACAAATGTAATAGCATTTCAATCTGTTCTATATCACTAATGGAAAACAGTGCAGAAAAAATGGTTAAAAAATGTGCAATATAAATGTTTATGTGCCATCTGTTTAAAAACACTTTAATCTTATCATATGATGTTTTAATTGTCTTGTTTTTCAGGTACCTTTTTAGTCATTTTTTGGGGGATAAGACATTATGATATTTTACGTAACTGATAAATAAAGCTTGTGAGTCTGATTCCCTTCTTGTTTGTTAAATTGTTTACATGTATAAAGTCATTTTAATAAATTACATTATTCATTTCTATGAAGTTCGACATGTTTTATTTGACTTCTACAAAATTAGCAAAAACAAGCTGCGGTGAGATTGCCTATTAGCATTAGAGGACATAAATATAAACAATGTACATGTATACTGTATTAATAAATAAAATAAAATTTCATTGAGTAATGTATCTTGAAAAAGTTAATTAATCCGACGACATTTAAATTATGTTATCTTAATGATCTGCTACATTAACACGTTTTTTTCTGTTCTGCTATTGATGTATTATAAATATTATCATAATGTGACGGTTACGGTTTTCTGATATGACTGTTATTATTGTACAAAAAACATGTAGGAACTGCTAAAGCTGCTGTATTTTTTACAATTTTAAATTGTAACTTTAATGGAATTTAAATATATGTAATCTCTTAATGTACCCCCCCCCCAGCCCTCCTCAGAAACGCACTCATTTACACTTTCAGATTAAATGCACTGGCAAACTTTTTACTACCATTGTCTTTTACGATAATTTATCAACACAACCGTATATACGAAATGTACGTCTTTGTTTTCATTTATCTCCGTAAACAGTGCCAAAACTCTGCCCGCCGAGTGGAAAGTGGAACTCGGGCAAAGAGCAAAACTAAATAAATCAGTGGGTTTAAAAATTCATTTTCAGATTTAGAATATTGCATTGAATAAATAAAATTTGATTACGTCTCATTTTTCATGACAACACTACATTTTTCCGATGTAATTTTAGATACGGATTTTTAGCCAATCAAAATTGTAGTGCGGGATCAGCACATACCATTTCGTGGTTGAGTTCCACTTTCCACTCGGCGGGCAAAGTTTTGACGCTATTTACTATGGTTTTAAATATTATTTCCGAAACAAGTGCCTGTGGTTTCAGTATAGATTAATTTATCTTATCTTTTTACACTTATACCTATAAACCAATGCTTCACTTAACTTTTGGGGTACACTTTTTATATAATCCAAATCATTTCATGATTTGAACACCGGAAGGGAAATGATAAATATGGAATCCATGGAATATGGATTCCACACTGTATAAGTCGATTTTCTTGCCAATTTAGAGAGTGTTGAAAAAATATAAAAATAATTATATATTACAGCATTTGTACACTGTATTTATTTGATTGACAATTTTATTACAAATTGGAGTAAACTCTGCATCTGTTTGTTTGTATGTTGTTTACGTCCTTCTCGATAATGTAGCATTCACCACCATTTTCCAGTGGAGAGCTGCAAATGTTGTTTTATACTCAACAGTCAAGGCCATTGAGCAACAACGGATCTTTTTTGTGCCAACTACTGCGCGAATGCAACATAGGACCTTGGTTTATACGGTCTCATCCGAAGGACCGGCTTCCACAGTGGGAATCGAACTCGCAAATCTTCGAACTTTTCAACTCTAGAGCTGATGCTCCTTCAACTGCTCCAAGCGGGCGACGCTTCAGACTTGTGTGATATTGTATGCCTTTACCTCAGTTCGTGACCTATGAAGCGTTGTTATTGTATTTATTGCAATTTAGTGACATCACTTATTCGAGCTGAATTGGTGATATCACCTTTTTAATTTGAATGAATGGTATCACCAATTCGAATAGGTAACATCGCCTATTTGCATTCCTTACAACAATAAATAATGATTGCTACCTTCCTCAAGACTATTTAGGTTGTCCTGTCCCCCCCCCCCCTCTCGTATTTTATACTCCGAGATATTTTAAAAACCTTTTGTTATCAATCCCTGTAAAGTTATATGAAATTTCCGTATAATTTCTAAAATTTTTTTTGATAATTCCTCTCTCTTATAAACATCTATGTTCAAAGAGACTGAATTTTAAGTAAGTTTCGTCACGTGACTCATGAGATTTTCGTAAACATTTACTTCCGGGTACTTCCGTATCATATAGTCCAAGGAACAGATGTCATTTCACAAATAATTTGAATAGGCGATATCACCTATTTGAATATGAAATATCGCCTATTCAAGTTAAAAAGGCAATATATAACCTTTTCAAATATTCGAATATATATATATTCAAAAAGACTAGAAAAGGTTTCCGATTAAGTGATATCAGCTTTTAGTGATATCAGCTTTTCGAATAAGTGATATGACCTACTCGAATAGGTGATATCATCAATTCAAATCAAATAGGTGATATCACCAAATCTTTTTGAATAGTTGATATCACCTGTTCACATCATATATTAGGTGATATCCCTAATTTATATGCGAAATAAGTTATACTACATATTAGAATAGGAGATATCACCAACTGAATATGTGATATATCAAATATTCGAATAGCTAAATTCAATTTTTTAATAGCAAGAGAGAGAGGAGGGGTAGAGGTTTAATTACAATTTTTTTTATTGAGAGGTAATTATAAAAAAAAAAAAAATAACATGGGAAAATATGGATATGACACAGAGTAAGTTTATTTTAAGATTACTTTAAGGTAGAAACAGAAGTGAAATATTTTAAGTCAAATGAAAGTTAAAAAGGAGAAAATATTTCGAAAATTCTATTATTATTTTTTTTTACCATAAATTACAATTTTAAATATATATATATATATGTACACCAATCAAGGACCATACCATTCAAAATAAAATCACAGTTAGTAATTTATTAAAAAATAAAATTGCATTGCACCTGATCCCACCTCCGATGTTTTGGAGTTCCGTATTTGTTCTGTGCCTATTTTTTTGTATTGTTTTATAGACATTTGATCTTGAATACTGTTCGTTGACTCCATATGTTTCATGGAATAGCACCAAGGCAGAATATGACTCAAAAGGAAAAACTGAACATTAAATGACTTCCAGTCTTCCAATACGAAGTCTTGATGATGAAAACTAAATTTAATTCAAACTAGAGGTACTGTGAGCAATGAGCTCACTAAATGATACCCCCGCCTCCCATATGAATATAATGGCAGTGTCCATGTTTTGCTCTGGAAAATCCAAAATATATGTTAGATCAAAAAGTAAAATCGGAGGTGCACAATGGCAATATGTAATTAAGAATCTGTGAAAGTTTCATTAAATTTCCTTCAGTGGTATGAGAGGAGTTGCGGATAAGAGATGGGTACCCCAAAGCGTAAAAGACGGACGGACGGACGGAAATACCGATTACTATATACCCTCCCACTTTTCAAGCGGGGGGTATAATGATTACACATAATGATAAATTCATCATTCGATGAAGGTATTTAGATATTAATCATTTTATAATGAGAGAATTCCAAACGTCTTAATTTTTTTAAACCAAAGACTTGCAAAGTGCACAAGGCAATTTATTTTTAACATAAGAAAACAAATCTAAATTTACATCACTTGCTTTGATTGGATGAACTCTGATTACTCGTTTTCTTTCAATAACTTTTCAAATTCCCGACTTTCCTTTTTGGGCATCTCAAATATCTGTCTTATCACAATTTCTCAAAATATTTTGAGTATTTATATTCAGTACATTGTAAATGTTTCACTTACTAAGTATCCTCGCAAAGATTACACAGCTGTGTTCTTCCTTCATTTAAGGCTGTAAAAAGTGCATTTCTAAATTTACCTTATTGAAAACACTTCTTTTTCAAACGATTCGTTAAGATAGAAGGACAAAGTTGTTGTTTTTTTAGCTCTGACTGGATGTGGGAAATTTTGAACTTTTAGGACAATAAAATTTGATAGATTCTACAATCAGGTTGGTAAACTCTACATATATGTATATTCATATATAGTTCAAAGTTGTTCAAAGTCGATGTCACACAGGTGAAAATAATTATAAAAGAAAAAGAAAATGCAGTTTGCAAATTTCATTCGACACAAGCGCTTTCTTGATTTCATAAATCGTCTTCAGGTGTACATATATAATATATATTTTAAAATGTAACCAAGAACTACAGTTTTTCAAAATTTTCAGATAAGGAACTGTATTGGGTGCAATCTTAACTACTTAAAAACATACCCCCCCCCCCCAAAAAAAAAATTCTATTCAAAATTAAGTGTTTATAATTGTAAAAGAACAAACAATTAACCAATCTTATATAATGCAGTGGATCCGACCACTAGATTATTTATTATAGAATTGTTTATATCAATTAAATTCATCGCCATAAAACTTGAAATCTTATCAAAAATAACATTATATGAAACTGCGCAGCGACTTACAAAGTAAAGAATAATCATAGCAAAGTATACAAGTAAAATTGATGCAAAGCATCAAATCGGCCGCAAACAAAATTTAGCATTTAAAACAAGAGGCCCACGGGCCTTATAAGTCACCCGAGTATCATGTAACAACTTTCCAGCGATTGTATTTGGTTCGTGTTTTAATCCAAAAGCCATGAAATTTACAAATTTTGAAAGAGGCACCATTGCTTAACAAAGGGAAGATTTCAAAGCATTAATTTATTTTTAGTCAAAGTACCCCCTTGGTACCCCTGACCCAGCTGCCCTGAAATTATCTATTTTGAAAGAGGCCCCTTTCTTCATTATAAGGCCAGCATTTTTTTTTTTTATGTTTAGATTTAGTTATGAACATGAGAATAAAAAAGTCCCGAAGGAGAAGGAAATAAAAAAAAATTTGATAAATCAATTATTAACATTTGTACATTCTTTTTTATGTTATCCTAATAGGCTCCTTACCACTGGACACATAATGCTTACAAATAGGAAAGTAGAACATTTAATTGCTTATTTCATCATGCATCTGCCAGTTTGGGTCAGTTATATAAATTTTGTGATGTTGATCAAAATATATTTTTAAAAATCAATTCTTTAAAAGTCTTTCAATATTTTTTAATATGTGTTAGGTGAATGTGTAGACATTGTTCTAAAATTTACTTGATGCCTAAAATTATAATTCCTATCATAAAACTGACAGAGAGTATTGGGGAGTAGGGTGAACATTTTTTTCAATTAAGTGTGAAATAATTTTTCTGGCTGATACAAATGATACTACATGCCTGTATATATTTGTATACTCTTGCCTTTTAATAGTTGAATTTTTTTTTTATTTCTTCAGGTTATTGTTTATTTCTTCCTCAAATGGACTTAGCTTCTCCCATAGTTTTATTCATTACATCTGATGCATAAGCAACACTTTTCTGAAGAATGATGCTTAGACTGTAAGCTATAAGAGAGACCTAAACAATGTCGCTGGCAATATACAATAGCTACCACGGGCAGTTTAAAACCTGGGGGAGGAAAATAATTTACAGACAGATACTTTTGAAACGAATACATAATTATCTCACCTGCATTTCATTATGCAACAAAGCCGTCAGCATTTTATTTGTCCTTTGAACGGGTGAAACGTTTTGAATGGCACTCTTGTCGATGAATTTTACACTAGACCAAGCTATCTTCTCAGATCTAGCTTTATTTACCCGCCGTTTTATCGTAAAACCGGAAGTGCTAGTTCGTAAATTTGAAATCTCGATCCCGACTCAAATTTGACATCAGAAAGAAATTTTTTAAAATTTTTTTTCTGAAAATTCAAAACCTTGAGCGGAGGGTTTGTAAAACTGAAAATAAAATAAATCCTGGCTTTAAATATGTAATTAGATCATTAGCATATTAACCAGGAGCAAAGGATAAGATGTTCAAAGAATTCATGCATTTCACTATATAATCATTAGAGCCCCACCCTAAAACAAGAACCCCTGACCCTGGGGCCATAAAATTCACATTTTTGGTAGAGGCACTCTTGCTCATCATAACAATGTACTTAGTTAGTTTATTTAATACCCAGGAGCAGAGAAGAAGATTTTCAAAGAATTCATGTATTTTCACTATATAATCAATAGAGCCCCACCCTAACACTAGAACCCCTGACCCTGGGGCCATAAAATTCACAATTTTGGTAGAGGCACTCTTGCTCATCATAACTATGTACTTAATTGGTTTATTAAATACCCAGGAGCAGAGAAGAAGATTTTCAAAGAAATAATGCATTTTCACTACCTACTTATTTAGCCCCGCCCTAGCACTAGAACCCCTGACCCCAGGGCCATGATTTTCACAATTTTGGTAGAAGACTTATTGCTGATTACAATCATGCAAACAATTTAACTGCTTGATGTCCAGGAGTAAAGAAGAAGATTTTTAAAGATTGCATTAATTTTAGTGGTTTTGGCCCCACCTCTCAGGCCCCACGGGGGCAGGGACCATGAAATTCACAATTTTTGTTCCCCCTCACCCAAAGATGCTGTATACAAAATTTGGTTGAAATTGGTTTAGTGGTTTCACAGAAGAAGCTGAAAATGTTCAAATGTTAACACACGACGAACGACGGACGCCGACGGACAAACACGGATGGCAATAGGTCACCTGAGTGACTCAGGTGACCTAATAAATCCTTTCACATGCAAGGAAAGCACATCAAGTTTATTCAAAGGTGAAAAAGTTAAATTATTTTAATTTTAGACTGTTTTCAAAGCAAAAAAAAAAACAAACAAACAAACAAAAAACCCACAATTTTAAAGAATTAAATAAATAAATATTTTTACCGCATTTGCTCATAAATAGATTGATCGATGTAAAAAAAAAAAAGAGTCAATGTTCATTGATGAATGACAAGAAATTATTGTCATCAAAACGAAGATATAGGCCTGTCAAAATGAACCACGTGGTGATACCTGGATCTTGGTCACATGACATACAATGTATTTCTGCATGCAGAGTAGGCTATATGCTGCAATCCACGGTGCAAAATGTAAAAAAAAATATCTTTGTGTCGTTTGAAGATGTACATGTAGAGCAAATGTAGATTAACTTTTACTGGTAGTTGAAAATCTTCTAAAAATTTTATCGCTATGCGTATTTACCTCATCATTATTATCTGGAAAATCATTACTGTTTACTTTCATATCTTACACACTCCCAGGCTGGGGAGTATCTAATATAAACTCTTTTTATATAACCATAAATTATCAATTATATGATAAGAAATGATAATTAAATTGAATTAAAATAACAACATTTAGTAGTAAGTTTAAAGCAAGTTTTAAAAATATTTTACTCATGATTTATACTTCATATCATTTAAGAATTATTTTATTGACGTAATAAAAAAAAAATAACGTCTCAATTCCCCATGTGCACTTTCTAACACAACCACAAATAGATCAGCCGCTGCTGCGGCCGATAATAATTATTAAAAACATATATTATATCCCCGACTATCTCAGAAGTGAAAATGCAAACAAAAGACCGTTTGCGCTGAGTTTCTGACTACCAAATACTTATATTAACCGCTATGCTGGGCGATTCTTGTGTTTTACATAGATTAAAATTCAATTCCATGTAGAAACTAGGATTTCATTTATTGCTACAGAAATGAGTAACCATGTCACTTTTCCCGTGTGCATACATTTACTATTTTTAAAGTGAAAATTGAAAGTAATATATATATATATATATATATATATATATATATATATATATATATATATATATATATATATATATATATATATATATATATGAAGAAGAAGGATCGCATTCCCATTGCCTTAAAGAATAGTTGTGGAATATCCAATATATTTTAATCTATTTAAACACAAATTTTTACCTGTTTACCAAATTAATTTTTTATTGAATATACAATTTGAATACCTTCACATACACTTTACAGAATGGATCACACATTCCGATTTTCGGATATCCTTTATGTTGGACTGTGTCGAAAGTTAGGATCGCCAATTAAAGTCGCCATTAGAAGAGACGTGAATGATATGGCGGACATGATCTACAAAAATAAACCACCAAGTTGTAAACACAGATGTAGATTGAGAACAATGCTAAGCGGAAGTCATAAGGAGGGATTCAGGATTCATTCATCTGACAAAGATTACATGGAATGGTATGAATGTTGTATAGTAATAAACGACATTTCCTTTTTAAAAGCTTACAATCCATCAATTTCGCATATTGTTGTACTCCTGGAGGACGCTTACACACCACCAGGTTTTGTTAGATTACAGCTTTTAACACCGCCGTGCAATCATAATGAAATCATGAGATCAAGAACCATTTCGTTCAATGGCAGAATTTATGTATCAAGTGTTTTATGGAGACGTCAATTCATTCAACATTATCGTGATACAATGATCTTTTACAATATTCAAGAACATGGTCCTTGTGCCAGTCATGATGACGGAACTCTTTCATTTGATAATGTATTCTGTTTTAGCTGTAAATATTGGCCACAATCTATGAATGATTGGTTGGAAAGATGCCATAAGCACATTTGGCCTCCTGCAAGTGTGCTTAAAGAAATTTTAAACGAAGGTTACCACTGTGTGCACATTGGGAGTAAATGTAGTAATAGTAAAACTGAACTAGAGTGGAGACTTTCTTTCTCTTATGCCGAACTAAAACTAGTGTACGCTATGAATCATACTCAATTTATGTGTTATGGGCTTCTCAAAATATTTCTCAAAGAAGTGATCAATAAGAACGTAGAGGAACCATTACTGTGTTCTTACTTCATGAAGACTACAATGTTCTGGTTAATACAGGTCGGACATATGAATTGGAGTCCTAACAATCTACTGGAATGCTTTTGGAAGTGTTTTAAATATCTTCTTCAGTCTGTGTATCTTGGTAAATTCGCCAATTTTTTCATACCACAGAACAATATGTTTATAAACAAAGTTGTTGGTGTTGCACGTGAATCCCTGTTAGAACAACTTAATCAGTATTACAGAATAGGCATACCTTGTGTGCTACTTAGTCCAACATTGAGATCTATACTTGAGCCAGCCCTCATAAGTCCGTCACTCGTGATCCCATCTACCACGGGTCATTGTCTCGACATTGTTTGTAGAGATAGTTGTATGGTATGTAAATTATCACATATTTCTGCTAAGGACTTTAGAGATTGTTTATTCTTTTTAAAGTCAGTGGAAATTTTGTTACATTCATCAATGTCACAATATCAGTTGTTAACATTACAGTACTGCACGGCTGATTACCTCGTTCATTCAGCCTTCATGCTTGCAAATGATATTTCACATTTCAAACACAAACATGAGTACTATTTGCACAAGAAGCTTTGTAACATGCTGAAGTTGTCATCACAAATAGGAACTATCTCCCATTCACTGTACTTAGCCTTGTTTTACTATAGAACAGAGAGATATAATGAAGCAATTATTTTAACTAACAAGATTAAACAAAGGCTGTCAGAACCCTTCATTTTGCATTACAATTCTGTTGACGAAGACAGATACGTGGAAGATGTAAGTAGTCTAGCTTTGAGTAGAAGAATGAAATTTGCTTGGGCGTTGCCCATCAAACTGTATCATGGGATACACTATATTGACGCATTAGCATTACCACAATTAGGAGCTTAAATTAATGGTTATTATATTTTAAGTATTTCCCCAATTGTTTTAGTAGAGATGCTGTCTATATTAACTCATCATAGATTAGGGAATATATCTCAGTGTTTACAGTCACTGACAAACTTACAGACACTGCTGCTCAATGATGATGGTGTATATTCTGATTTATCTTTTAAAGACGCCTCCTGGCAGATACTGTGTATCTGTCAGTATGTTGTTGGGGGCATACACTGATATACATTTTTGTGAAAAGTTGCTTTAATATGAACTACTTAGTATTTCATGAAATAGGAAATTAAGGTATAAAAAATTGAATAAATTATAAAATAATTTCAAACGACTTAAAAGATAAATGTATATAAAGCATTAGTTTTTGTAAACTTTTCATTTTTAATTATATATAATGCAAGATACATTTATAGTGCAGAAAATGATTTGAAAAGTACATTGCAAAAAAAAAATTAATTCTCTGATAAGACCAAGAAAGGTTGCTTATTAATTATCCAATATTGAAATAAAGCAGGAAAACAATACTGAAGATATGAAAAGAAAAAATTAACGATTACTATATGCCCTCCGGCTTTTCAAGCATGGGGTATAATAAACCGTTAAGTTTTAGTTCTTTCATTTAAAGTCTTCAGAAAACTCTGAAGACTTTAAATGTACATGCTTAAGCTTTACAGAGGATTTTTGTGATTTTCATTATAATTTATATTTACGTTAACCAGAGATTAAGTAAAAGCTTGCTGGTCAAGAATATTTATGAAATCTACCTTAGGGATTTTCTATACCAAGAACTAGGTCTATGATTAAAAAAAACGTTTGGTTCGAAGATTTTAGTTCATCCACAAAGCAATATACAACTGCTGTCTCTTGTATTTTTTATTTATTGTAAACAATGTTAATTATTATTTATTTATACCAAAATAGATAATGCACAGTTAAAGTCATAGAAAATCAGTGAAAGCAAAAGGGCATAAAAGGTGGAATAAGGCGGTATATTGGTAACAAAACATTACATAATAGTTTAGATAACAGACTACAGTGTCTGTAATGTTAATTTGGAGCCAAAAAAGAAAAAGTGAAATTGGTAAAATTAAACAGTTAAGAAAGAAAAGATGGTCTTGATAAAATATTATAATAGCAATTAAAGAAAAATCCCACAAAATATAAAGGTATTTTTAGAATTTCTAGAAAAAACCACAAAGAAAATAAAATAAAAAATTAGTTTCAGTCGAAATAACTTGATCAGGAAAAATATTTAGATTTTGAAAAGACCCTTAAGAATATTTCATTTCTTACGTGCGTGGAAACATAAAAAAAAAATAGCGAGGGGAAAAATTCAAAAGGAAAGGCTGTTGAAAGAAAATTTAGATAAAAGACGTTAAAGCGGAAGAAAATCCTAAATTGTACATAAAATAAAAATGTGTTTATCTTTTTAATGTACGTGTAGAGCAGACGAAAACTGTGTTTATTTTTTAATTGTAATGAAACATAATTATGGAGATAACGAACAGTATTTGAGATCAAAAATCCATAAAACAATACAAAATAGGAACAGAGCAAACACGAACCTCCAAAACATCAGAGGTGGGATCGAAGCTAATAGTAGTTTTTCTTGGACGACAAGACAAAAATGTCACTCCTCAGCTTTTGAGAACCGATTGGTCAGAAACTTTTACTAACATAATCTTTATATAATTAAATTTTTATGATATATTTGAATTTAATTATGCAAACAATAAATTATACATTTTGAAAACTGCTCACATTACCATAAAGAAACATGATTTTTAGGGAACTATTTCTTGTGGTGCAAGGATATTTAAAAGACATTTCTTCAAAGCTACTGAGTCAAATCCTGAATTTTATAAGTTTCGATGTCGTAGAAAGACATTGATGAATTCTTTGCTTTGAGCCTAATATTATTTTTCTTGATTCAATTTTTAACAAATTACAATTGCGGCTAGTTTTTGATATTGCTGGCTATTCTATTGCAGGACAGATCGCAGATATATGAGAATAATTATTATCCCTTCTCTCTCTACTTGCATTTAAATAAATGGATAACTATAAAGCGGCGGTTTGATTTTGTTTTACAGAATTCAATGCTGTTTCCTATCTTTGTTTTCTCAAGACATAGATTTTATGAATTTTAATATAGTTATAATTATGTGTCATAATTTTATGGAAGGAAACAAAGGAAATACATGTATGCGTGGCTTATGCTAACAAACAAACAAAATTATCTTATATTGTGCTACAGTTTCTATTTTTTAAAAAGTGGGAAAAAATCATTCAAAGGAAAAAGTGTATAAAATGAAACTTACATAAATAGTAAATTCTACAGTTTCGTAAATGCATATCATTTATCGGATTTTGAAAAAACAAAACAAAAACAAGATACACTGTAGTGAGAAATTTTTTTTTGAATATCGGAAGAAAAGTGGGTTAAAAGAAAATGAAAAAGAATGTTGAAAGGGAAGAACAAAATACAAATTTAGAAAAAAAAATCCTGAACAATATCATAGCTTTTGAAATCAGTTCAATAGTGGAAAATCCAAGATACTAAGAGTAGAAAATAGCTAAGTCAGAGGAAACGTCTGTCAACAGATAAAAGGAGAATGTAAAAATAGAAAAAATGCATTTATTGACATAATGGATTTTCACATCAGAATTCCGTCTTTTTAGCATTTTTCAAGGAAAAAAAATATGTCAGGTGATTTTGAATAATGGGTTAGAAAGAAGAGCATTCAAAATAAAAAAAAATAATAAAACATATGTCATAAATTATTACACCTATTCTTGTCAACCGACGCTTCACTGCAATATTTAGTACACTTTTTATATAACAAAAATTAATTCACGATTTGAACATTTACTTTTAATGTGTTTCCGTGTCATTTAGGTTGATAAAAAGAAGAAAAAATGTAACAAAAAATCCTGCAGCTGGGCTCAAACCAAAACCATTTTGGTTAGGAAGAATAAGTCATTGATGCCTACTCATACAAGAGTTAACCTCTTTATGAAAAGCCCAGTATTTTTTAACACGGCTAAAAGTTGTGTTGGTACATTATGTCCAGTTTGTCACCCAGGTATTAAATGTCTTTCCGGCAGCGCTGACAACAACTGACTCTACCCGCAGACTTACATCTCTATCTTTGTCATGTTTAACCAAAGCGTCAATGATAAGACTAGTTTCTTCTATTTTAAAATTTTTACAATCAAAACGTATGTAGATATTGATTGTCACTGTGCAAAACATAAGCCCGCTATGTGCGCATAATTATCATCATGCTTTTATGATCAATTAAATAAAAAGAAGATGATGAGAATGGAAAATGCATTTACTCTTTCACAGTGAGCTCTAGAAGCAACACCAACAATTTATACGGTGAACATTCATCCAACATTTTTTTCTGCAGTAAACTTGACACATGTACATGTAACCATACTGCTCTATACATGTATATCGCATATGCAAAACTTTGAAATAAACATGATTAAAATTTGCAAATACAGGTAAGTATTAGTAGCTGATTTATGAAAAAAATTAAATGGAATGCGAATAATACATGGCATCTCTGACAGCAGTCTAAACCTTACAAATGTCTTCTGTAGTTTGAAAAAGCAGATCTTTGCGAAAAGTGAATAGATAGGCTAATTCTATTATACATGTATAAAACTGCGCTCACCCCAACTATCACACCACCAACACACATCAGCCAGGACAAAACATGATAAAATTGAAATACACACATGTAAAAACAGAGACAGACATGAACGTTTTTATTCCTCTGGTAAGTGTCCTCTACAAAAATTTGAATTTTTCAATTAAAATTTGTATATGACAATTAATTAGCACATCTTTAATGATTACACCAACCCGATCAACACTTGGGCTGTGCTAGAATAAGACCCCACTGGAAAACGTGAACGGCTTATGTCTCGCTTAAAGATTTCTGACGATCCTGCATGACCTAAGATTCTGCCAGCTTTCCTGACTATCCTGTCCAAAGGTTCTGTCAGTCACGATTTGCGTTCCTTTGCCAGTTATGAGTCTTATTAAACAGAATCAAGACAAACTCCGACCAGCGTTTTAACTTTTAATATGGAACTGACAAATTTTGATACAGGTCGGTGTGCTCGGGACGGCTGTCCGATTCCGACTGACTATTCAAATCAAAATCAACAGTATATATAACAATTAGAATGTGACATGTGTAAAAATGACATTTGGAGATAAATAGATAAAAAGTCTTGACACTTGAGTAAAACCTTAAAATAATTGAGAGCCGGATTATCGCCCTTTTGATGTTATTTTGCCTAAAGATAATTTAGCCAATATCAAACGATGACAGGTGTTAAAAACCAATTAGCTTGGATTACCTAAAATCTCCGGTGATATAATTCAATAAAGATCAAGAGATGTAAATTAAACAAAGAAAATAATTTGAAAAGCTCTAAAATTTAGAAAGAATTGTTTTAAAAACATGAAACATAAGCTTAATTTCAGAAACTAGAAAAATCTTTTAGAACAATAAAATTTCATCGTGATATAAGAAAACAAGATCTTGACCTTGTCGTTCACCGTGGGGGGTCATGATTTGAAGAATTTAGAATCTATTCTACCCAAGGTTAATTCCAAATAATTTTCTGCTATTCTGGCCCATTGGTTCTTGAGAAGATTTTTGAAAGCCTTTTCATATATACAGTAAAACTTCTCTAAACCGGCCAGCTGCCGGACTGAATAAAATGGCCGGACTAGAGGGGTGGCCGGTTTCCCGAGAATCTAACATACTGAAGAATTGCAGAAGTATATGATAGATGCTAGGAACAAATATACAATTGGTGTCTGTTATCTGTCAACGTGTTATTAATTATCGGCAGACACGTAATGTATTTTAAAGGTTAAAAAAAATGGTAAATTATTATTAGTGAGGATAAATTCGAAATACATGTTGATTTTTATAAAAAGGAATAAGAAGAAGAAGCATATTAACCATATGCGAAGAAATTAACTAGACCCTTTACCTTTACTAGAATCTATACACTGTATAATGCATGTATCTGTCTAAAGCTTACGTCATTAAAAAATATTTATATTTGTTTATTAAACTTGAAATCCTAGTGTGGCCTCGCCCTACCTCCCGGAGTCATGAATTTTACAAATAAGAATCTACACTAGCCCAGGATGCTTTCACATACGTTTTAGCTTTTCTGGCCCAGTGGCTTTTGAGAAGAAGATTTTTAATGACCCCACCCTGTTTTGGATTTTCTTGATTTTCTTCCCTTGAAAGGGGACTTGGTCCTTTATTTTACTGATTTCAATTTCTCTTTACCCAAGAATCCTTTATACCAAGTTTTGTTTAAACTGGCCCAGTGGTTCTTGAGAAATTGAAAATGTTAAAAGCTTACAGACGGACGGACAGACAGACAGCTAGACGATCGGACGACGGATACATGTAACAGGTAATCAGAAAAACTCACTTGAGCTTCCAGCTCAGGTGAGCTAAAAAGAATATGGAGGAACATGGCTTGGAGAATGCCTATAAATTCAGATATTAAGACATCATGTTCCATTTGTAAATTGAGTTCCAAAAAGGCATGGTCGCGAAAATTAATCGTCGCGAACTACTTTACTCCCGGTAAATCGCGAAATAAAGTCGTCGCGAATAAAAGTTGGTTTACATTATTTAAACTGAGTTCTCATTCTTAAAATTCATGAATTATAAGAAACAACCAATTTCAAGGAGAGAAAAGATCTCGGAAAAAAATTATTTCTGTAATAAAATATAATATGATATTCGTGGGATTTGAACTCTAGCAATAAAAATCCGAAGTATCATATTGCTTTGGGCCTTTTTTGTTCTTTTTAGTGTGTGTTTGCTTTCAGTCCCTGTGAGAATTTTGTAAATTGTAGAGATTTACCCATATTTAGTATACCTTAACATTAGATATACTTCTCTTGGGAATCCGACGATTTCAAAACCAAAACATTTCTTAGAAACAAGTCAGAATGGATATTGGCATGTTGAGCAGATAAAATCCTATAGTATGCCAATTTTCTTTTGATGATGGACATTTAGTTGACCCACTAATATCTAAAAAAAAATAGATATAATTGAAATTTAACCTTTCACTTATTGTTTGTTGTTTTTTTAGGCACTTCGTCTGCCTCCCCCCACCCCATCATCTTAAAGAAGCAATCTAAATGAGTAAATCGGAATCATGTTCATGCAAGAAACGACATTCGTTAACAACCTTTAGATTTCTGGGAAAATTTATTTTTTCAGCCTCTCTAAATATTTTAGTTTCGAATTTACTACTGCTGCTTTGGCCCTTCTTTCATCCTTTTCCTTTTCCCTTCTTTTGTTTATTAAATTCTTTAAGTTGTTTTTATTTGAATCATTTTTTAAACACCTATTTTAAAAAAAGGTGTCGACATTGATTTCTCAAAACATCGCTAATCAAGTGGTGCGATTCGTTTACACATTGGGGTATATGGAAGTGTTTAATTACCGCTTTTTCTTTAAACATAATATACTTCCATAGGTAATTAAAAAAAACCCACTTAAACATTATTTTAAATAAATGTAAAAAAAATAGTTATCATTTTGCACGTTTGTCGTACACAGTATAGGGAAAATTTACAGAAAAGCATTGCTAATTACAATTTTTCTTTTTGATTATTTGTTTGATTCATCAAATATACTGAGCCCTAAAAGTACAAATATATCCAATTTTTTTTTCATTTAACAGGATACAATTACTTTTATCGTGTAAAAAAGTGCAAAATAAATTATGTTTTTTAGAATTGTATAATTAAATATTATGTTTAATATAAAAATCCATAAGAGGGATGAAAATGCTTGATCAATAAACAATAAAACATGCTTTATAAATACGACTTTCAAAAGGCTTTTTACAGGTAGGAAAAAAAGAAAAGAAAAGAGCAGCTATGAATTTCTTTGCTTCTGTATTTGGTAAGTAAAAAAGTTAATATATATGTATGAGTATATAATTTTTTGCATAAAAGAAATGAGAAACTTTAATCTATGTATATTTTTATGTTTAGAAGAAATGAGAAATTTTAATCAAGGAATATTTACCTGGGTGGTGCAGTTGTTAGAGCGTCTGCACTCAATTGATAAGTAAGGACTTGATCCATTCTCGTACTTGCGAATTCATATCCCTCTTCGGGACGTGTAGACTGGTCATTTGGATAAGATCATATTCACCAGTCACCGAAGCGAAAAGAATTCCTTGATCACTGCTGAAATGCCCAAACTTCCGTGTAGAAGTTTAAATAAGCTGCCCTCCACCGACAAGTGGTGGCATTTCGATATGATGTGACATTTAAAAATCCAACCTATTTTTAAGGAATAATTGAACCAATTTTACTTTTAGCTGTTCTGGCATTCTTTGACACCGTCTCGTCAAACCCCTGCACCCCTAACCCGTGCGAGAATTTTGGCGTTTGCAGTGTTAAGAATTCTAGTCCAGTTTGCCAGTGTGTGGGGAGATGGTACGGACCAACCTGCAGTCAACAAGACATCTGTGGTTCGTCCACTTGTATTAATGGCGGCTACTGCAGTTTTGTGGGCAGTCTATACGGGGACTGCAAATGCCCACTTGCCTGGACAGGGTCATACTGCGAGGGTTTGTTATTTATAAATTATGCTTAACATAATAAAATTATAACGAACAACAATTTTTACGCTTACATGTAATAAAGTTCAATGTATGTAAATGTCAATGTATGTAAAAACCTACTAGGAATTGACAATTCTGACTTGAACCAAATCAATCCATATCAAAGTGATTAATATACTAATCAATTCAAGATGCTTTGGTGATGTATATCAAAACAAGTCTTTAATTTGATCTGTAGAAAGCAGAAACCTTCTACAACATGACTTTGAGAGTTTTAATCAATTTACTAGTGACGGCCTTAGTGTCATACAGGTAAGTTTGAAAACAGAATGACGAATAAATTTAAAACAACCAGATAATTTTTTTTTTGAATTTTATTATATAATTCATCGTTTTGAAAGCAGGAATGTGTAAAATGGATGATATAATTTTTTTTTATTTAAAGTATTTTTTGACAAATAACTTTCCTTTATGTCCGAATTTGAAGCATGAACATTTGAATTGAAGTTAAACGTTGATTTGTTTAATATGTGTTACGTGACTTAAAAAATCAATTGATTGCGATAATGTTTTTTCATTTTTTTTTTCAATACCACAGTCCTCAGTTAATACTTTCCCCGCTACTGCATTCGAAGGAACTACACATTATGGAAGCATAAAACCAGGGTCTACTTTCTTCCTAAGCAGTAATAATGTCGGAAATGATGGCACGTATCAATTTATTATTTTATCTTTTGTCTATATTTAAAAGGTACATTCCTCATATCAACATTAATTAAAATGAATCTATAAATATTTATTTTCATTTTAAGGAAGCAAATACTGCGTAGAGTTTGGATATTTCATGTATGGGGAGAATGTCCAGTTAGACGTAATACAGCACTACATTGTAAGTGGAACTCCCAAAACAATCTGGCAACAGAAAAGTGACAGTGTATCTGGAAGTCTAGGGAGTTGGCAAAAAGCCGAGTTTACATTTCAAGGACAAACCGGGACAACCTTTGTAAGTTTATTTCATTTTATTTCGTCCATTATTCATACACTGAATTGACGACGTATTTTCCGTTATTTCTCGATAATGACAAGGAGCACAAGGCAGGTGTGACCGGTCAGCACGGGATGCTCACTTCTCCATGGCACGTGATCCCTCCTCTGATGTTTTGGAGGTCCGTGTTTGCTCTGCTCCTGTTTTGGATTGTTTTATGGACATTTGATCTTGAATACTGTTCGTTAGCTTCGTATATTTCATTGATACACTGAAAAAAAAACACTAGTTAAAGTCACTAACAAGACTAGTGAATTTACTGTCCGTACAATCATTACCTTAAAAGTAGTTTTACTAGGTATTGCGTAGATTTACTAAATAATATTAGAAAATCTAGAATTTAAAATATACTTTCACTAGGGATATCTATATGACCCCAGCTCAATTTCAAGCTATCTTACCCAGTAAACAGAAAGATTACTAATCACTACAACCACTTTACGAGACCCACTAGTTAGAATGATTAAGTATTTCTTTCAGTGTATTGCTTGTACATAGCTTCCATATGAATATAAACGCTTGATAAATTACACACAAGATGTTGAAAGAGAGAGAGAGAGAAATATACTATATTAGGTGGTTTCAAGAAAACTTGAAGATATTTTTTCCTAGAAGTTTTTTCACTGAGGTGTGGGCTTTACAAGAATTACAGATCTTATTTTTGGTTTGTCGATTTTCTACTTCACATTTTTACAGCACTTAGAAGATTGTTGTCTGAAAAGTACATGTGAAAAGTAGTCAGAAAAGTACATGATACGAAACAAACTTTAAAACATGTTTCTGGGCCTCCTTGCCATCATTATCAAACTCATTATGACGACGTTTTTTAATAAAAGAAAATTTGTACCGTCACTGATAGAACTGTGTAGAAGTATATATGAATTAAGATTTTTTTTTTTTGAAAATTGAAGAAACTAAAAAACACAAACACGACTTAAAAGCAACCATTTTGATAAAAGGATATTTTTTGTCAAGCCTTTATTATTAAAAAAAAAGGTGTATGACTTTTTTTTTATAAACACATTATTTGTTATTATATTTCAGTTTATAAGTGGGTCAACTGAGAATAGTGGGAATGGAATCCTTGCTGTGGACCAGATTAAAACTTACAAAGGCAATTGTGTCTAGCTTCAGCATTTCCAAGTAGTATACTCTTAATTGACAAATCAATAAAATGATTAAAAGTATGCAACTTGACTCTAATTTTCATTTTTGTCTTTTTGTTTTGAAAAAGTATCAGGAATATATGCCTAGAACCCATATCATATTCGAAGGAGATCATAACTTGAAAGTATTTTTCCCAACTCTCTTTAAACGATTAAAATGTGTACCTCAATGCTACACTTTTATTTTGAATAATAGTGTCATTTATATTTTCATGGAACTAGGTTCAATGAGAACTTAATGTGCCTGTGTTTGTTGTTACTCATTATGAGATATTCAAAGGTGACATATAGATATCACCGCTTCCATGGTCGTCATTTGATTTAGCTTAAATTTTCCCTGACGAATGTTTTTTGTGTACATATGGAGTAAATAAGACTTTGGAAATCATTTACTCTTTTTACAATTAATGATATTTTAAAATATAATTGAAAAAAATCCACAAAGAATTAAAAAAAAATCATAACTTGAAATTAAAATTACAAGATCGCTTTTTTAATTTACTCTGTCCATACTCTTAAATGTGCAACGTGTACTTTAAAAATGGTAGACAATAAATTTGAAGTTCATATAAAATTTCATTTTTTCTTATAATTATTACAAGGCAATATGACAAAAAACCCTAGACATATCCTTTTGTGAAACTGTACTGTGTATACGGTTTATTCTGCGCCCACAACACATAATATTATATTATATTGCCGTAGTAGTGTCCTGTACCAAATATGAAATTTGTTCAATAAAAATTATATGTCTGTAATACACAAATTTAATTGTATGAGTTTTAAATTTGGTAAAGGACAGCAGTACAGTCTTTGTAACACGACACTTCTGACATACCGTATATTACGTGTAAGTGGAAATTTTAGCGAGGCGCAAATTAATAAGCGATTTCTTTCTGAGAACTGGTATTTTATTTTTAGCGAGAAGTAATTTAAGCGATTTTTAAATGCTAACTCAAAAAGCTATTACAAATAATACGCAATTAATTTTTAGTGATATTCAATTTTTTTGATGTCATCACTCTCGCTAATAATGCCAAAATTAAATCCTCGCTAAAATTCTACTTATACGGTACATTAAAGCTGAACAAATGTAAAATGTTCTAAGCACTGTGTTCCTAGTCTACGGGATGCTCTTTTCTCCGGGCACCTTATCCCATCTCTGGTGTTTCAGGGATCCGTGTTTGTCCTGTTAAGGATCCGTTATTAGGACAGAATTTATGAAATTGTTTACTGTTCATTCTCTTCATCATTTTTCATGTACATGTATGTTCAACGTTTTAAAAATAAAGTACGAAACATAGTTAATTGAGTTTCTTTTCACTCATTTCATCAAAAGAAAAATATACTAAGAAGGACCTCTAAATACCCTCGTAAGGTAGGATTCTTCTCTGGTTTCTTAGATGAAATATTCAAAGTACATTTGATTATACACGTATGTTATATATTTAGGTGTAATAGATTTAAAAGACCATATTTTTCTTTCCTCATCACAATTGTACAACTTTAAATAGAAATGGTAAATCGCGTTTGAAAACTAGCAGAAACTATATTTTTGGCGTAATGGTGGCGTATGAAGATATCTTCTTTTCTGTCTCTCAAAATTATTACAGAACAGTGGATTAAGTTAATAGTTTTTACACAATCAAAGACTTGAAGAACTTTCAAATGTAAGTCTACTTAATAAATAACAAAGGAGAAAAGTTCCTAAATATATCAATTAAATATGATTTTTCAAACAAACTAGTATTGTGTTTATCAGCTTTTATAAGATTCCAATCTGAGTACAGATTTGAGCCAAAAAATCCGTAAAAAGTTTTTTCCTCTTAGTAAACGACCGGAACATTTTGTTTTTGTATCATTTTGTATCTTTATGTGACAACTTTACCATATGCGAAAATGAGAAAATATTAAATATTGAAAGCATATAAAAATAATATATGTTTAAAAAGTTAAGAAAAGTAGAGAAATTTATTTAATATTTATTAATTTTATGTCAATTTGGTAATGTCATCATATAGGCCCTTTTTGGCATCAAAATTATATGCAAAAAGAAAACATTCATTGACAATCTTTTGCAATACAAGTAAGGATCGCATAATTACAATGGTATTTTTTAAAATTATTATTAATGCCTAGGAAAACGGTAATGACCTTGACCTGACTTTGTCTCGAATATAAAACGGTCAAATTTAAACTCACTGATACCACCGTCTTCGTGATTTAATATTTTTAAAATAATTTTTAAATACAAGAAAAGAGAAGAATCATACCTTAATACAAGAAAATAGTATAATTACAGAACTGTAGCTCTCTGCTTGAGCAAATTCGGACTGATAAAGCAGAGAGCTACAGATCCAAACCTTCAAAAATCCCCTTATTTTCGCCGCCGATTTTTGTCGCTCACTTTGGGCATTGTTCCTTGCATTATATACTTTCCCCAGCTTTAAAATGGTATTTAACAATTAATCAAACATTTAACTCTACTTCTTGATATTTACTGACCTTTCAACCCAACGCTAACAAAAGGTCGTTTGGGGTTACGGACGTCGAAATGGGACTCTTTTAAACCGACATTACAAAACTATATATTGGACTGTTTCGAACCGTCAAAAGGCAAATTAAGTATAAACAAATAAGAGTTAAATATATTATTAATTATAGAATACCATTCCAAAAGCCAGAGAAAGCATAAAATTCAAGAAATAATACCTAAATTATCGACAAAAAATGCACATGTTTTCCAGGGATCTGTAACTCATTGCAAGAAACTCTGGAATAATTGCATAAGTTACTACAATATGGTTTCAACTTTCAGTAGATAAAATGCATGTACGATTGACGACTTCGCATAAGTATTAAGTTTTATTTTAATTTCTCTTTTTCGTGTATCACTGTAAGGTTGATAACAGATGTTCATCAAACTTACACCATTTGATACACAATAAAAATTATATGATTTATATTATATACACTTGTACATTGACAAAATTTATTCTTTCATTAAGAAGGGAACTACTCAAAGCAAAGGTATTCTTTAAGAGAAATAGATTCTGATTTCTTGTCAAATTCTTAACCAATTTTCTATCTAAAGAATTTTGCATGTTTCTGTATGTATAAAATAATATGTTGATCTGGATATTATTTTTATTTCGTGTTCCCACATTTTTGTAAGATAATGGCGCTACATGTATACCTTGTCCTGGTTTTTATTCTCCTCACGACTCATGGAGAACAGACACAGACCGGAATCTGTAAAGACGTCTTACAGGGTTACCTGACAGGGAAACTTTCCTATCAGGTAGAGGCCCTAAAGCAGGAATTCAAAAGCTTCAAAGACGTCATCAACGTCATTGAGGAATCGATGAAAAAGTTCAAGGACGCAGTTAACGCTAGCATACAGGAAGGAGGTTAGCTGCAGATCTGTAGCTCTCCGAAAAAAATATATTGATAGACCGGAGAGCTACAGTGCCACCCATTGAAAAAACTGTATATTTATTGCGCACAAAAAAGTGCGCTCGGTTCTCGATTTTTTATCCATGTTTTTAAAACTGTAATCTCAAAATATTACTAACCGTGTGTTCCTAACTTATTCTTTCGCTGTTTTCACAACCAAACATTCCTCATAATTGTTGTTAATAGTCCTCCTGACCCTGATACCAGTATTGTAATCATCGAAGATTTCGATTATTTATACTGCAATTTTGGTTTCAAAGATAATTCGGTCCAATGTGCTTCGTTCAGATGTCAACTACGAGAGTACGTGATTGAGGATAAAGGATTTTTTTTAATCTTTCCTTTTATGAAAATTGAGGTAAGAATTTGAAAGAATTAATCAAGAACCGAGCGCACTTTTTTGTACGCAATAAATATACAGTTTTTTTTTCAGTGGGTGGCATTGTAGCTCTCCGGTCTATCAAAATATTTTTTGGGAGAGCTACAGATCTGCAGCTAGAAGGAGGTATGACTCTAATGTACATGAATAGTGCCTATTTATTATTATTATCATTTCATTCCATGTATTAAAAAATGTTTTTGGTAGGTATTGCAAACAGAGACATTATATATACAAGATGGGGAAAGAAAAAGTGTCCTTCAAACGCAAAATTAGTCTATTCAGGTAAATAAATTCTACATTTTTTAAAGTTGATTAAGAAATTTTCTGCTGTGTAGTTTTTGTTTGTCAATAAATATATTTCAATTTAATAGTGTAAAATAAAGAGAAAAATAAAGATAAAAAAAACAAACAAACAAATAGATAGGTAAAGACAGACAGACAGAAAGAAATCCATTATTAATAAACGAATTTACGATTGAGAAAATTAAGTAGGATTCGTCGGAGGATCGCATGCTGGTCATAAAGGAGCAGCTGTAGAACCTCTTTGTTTACCGAGGGACCCAGAGTGGGGGTTGTACAAGGATGGATTTGAAGGAGCTAAAGCTTATATATTCGGAGGAGAGTACGAAGCAAACACCTTCACAGGTCACTTTACGTCACTCCATGATCATAATGTACCGTGTGCTGTGTGTCTTGTTCAAAAAAGATCTGTAGTAAAAATGTTCCCAGGTGAGAAAATATCGTAAATGCAAGTTAACTCTAACTTTTATTTTAAATTTGCCTATTAGAAATTGTATATCTTTTTTTATTCCCAAGTGAGGAATTAAGGACGCTCTAAATACTGCATACTAAAGAGCTCTATTTAATACAGGGTAGTTTTATGCAGTCAGATTTGTCTGCCCTTTGAAGTAAGATTTAAGAAATTGTTATTTACAGTTTATTATATGATTTGCAATAGATTAAAATATTTTCAGCATTATATACATTGTAAGACCAAGACTAAGAAATTAATTATTTTCATTAATTTTCCCAAAGTAAGCAAGCAACAGTGATTTCTGCTCACAAATACTAGTAGTTCATTGTCTTTGAACATTTCTCCTGCGGAAACAAGGCACGTACCCTATGTTCTAACTGAAGGATAAAGTCTCAATATGCATATCTTTAAATGATATACTTTTCTCTGAGTCCAATACGCAGTTTCTGTTAGTGTTTAGAGCTTCCTCAGTAAAATATTTTATACAGCGTTTTGGACTCTGTAGCCGTATTTGAAGATTAAAGCAATATAAGCTGCATTTTTGAGACATTTAATTTGCTGTTAAAATGTTCTGTTATCGTCAGTCTGTCATTATGTCAGTCTGAAAACTTTTCACATTTTCAACCTCTTCCCAAGAATCACTGGGTCAATTTCAAACAAATTTGTTACAAAACGTCCTTTGGTAAGGGGAAGTGTAAATTATTAAAATGAAGGACCAATTGCCCATATACAACGGAAATAATTCATAACAGAAAAGAACAGCGATCATTTAAAAGTTTTCTTCTCAAAAGCCACTGCGCCAGAAAAGTTTAATCATGGCCGCCGGGGTAAGGCAGGGCCAAAAAAGGTTATCAAAGTTTTATAATGAATTATATACTACATGTAGCATATGTATATCTTTAAAAATCTCTTCTCTAGATCTGCTGTGCCAGAAAAATTTAAACGGATGTGGAAGCATCCTTCAAATTCTAAATTGTTTAAATCCTGATCCCCTGGGGTAAGGTGTTGCCAAAACAGGAGGAATTTAAGTTTTACACTGAAACAGAATATAAACAAGAGGCCCACGGGCCTTATATGTCACCTGAGTATTGTGTAACAATTTTCAAACAATTAAATTTGGTTCGTGTTTTAAACCAGAAGCCATGAAATTCACAATTCACAATTATGACAGAGGCACCATTGCTAATCATAATTATCAACTTAGCATGATTACTCTATTTACTTAATACTCAGAGGTAGATCAGAGTAACAAAGAGAAAACGCACTTCTACTTTGTACCCAGTTGTGCACCTCATCCCAAAGGAACCACTGACCCAGGGGCCACGTATTTCAAAATTTTGCAAATTTTGTCATAAAATGGTTGATTAATACCAAAGAGCAGATTTCAGAGCATTAATTTATTTTCAGACTATGTAAAGCACCACCCCCGCCCCCCTCTGACCCAGGGGGCATAAAAAAACCACTTTGCTAGATGCACCTTTTTTCATCATTAATATATGTACATGGATCATTGGCATAAAACTCAGGGGCAAAGGAAAATATTTTCAAAGAATAAATGCATTTTCACTATATAATCAATAGAGCCCCGCCCTAACACCAGAACCCCTGACCCTTGGGCCATAAAATTCACAATTATGGAAAAGGCACTCTTGCTCATCATAACTATCTGCTTAGTTAGTTTATTTAATACCCAGAAGCAAAGAAGAAGATTTTCAAAGAAGAAATGCATTTTGACTATTTAATCATTAGAGCCCCGCCCTAACACCAGAACCCCTGACCTTGGGGCCATAAACTTCACAAATCTGGAAGAGGCACTCTTGCTCATCATAACTATGTACTTACAATAGTTAGTTTATTTAATACCCAGGAGCAGAGAGGAAGACTTTCCAAGAATTTATACATTTTCACTATATATTCTATTTAGCCCCGCCCTAGTACTTGAACCCTTGACCCAGGGGACATGAATTTCAAAATTTTGGTAGAGGACTCAATGCTGATTACAATCATGCCAACAGTTTGCCTGCTTGATGTCCAGGAGTAAAGAAGAAGATTTTTAAAGATTGCAATAATTTTAGTGGTTTTGGCCCCACCCCTCACGCCCCAGGGGGGCGATGACCCTGAAATTCAAGATTTCTGTTCCCCTCCACCCATAGATGCTGTATATCAAATTTAGTTGAAATTGGTTTAGTGGTTTCAGAGAAAAAGCTGCAAATATTCAAATGTTAACACACGACACACGACGGACGAAAACGGATAGCAATAGGTCACCTGAGTTTACTCAGGTGACCTAAAAATATAAGATTTAAAAATTTCCTTTCAAGAACCATAAAAGCTGAAACCTAGCTATTTTGAATATTCCTGAAATAATACAGATTTGAAATTGTTCACATCATAAACCCCAGGGGTAGGGTCGGGCAACAACAGAGAATCTGTTATCATTTAATTGTAAGAGAAAACAAAAAAACTCAAGAACCACTGGGCCGGAACTTGCTGAAACTTATGTTAAAGCACACTGGGGGCAGTGTAGATTCTAAACTGCTCAATCAAGGTTCGGAGGGGGGGGTAGGGTCAGGCTACAACAGGGAATCAAAATCAAGATAAATCTTGTCCTCAAAAACCAATAGACCAGAAAAGTTGAAACTTATGTGGAAGCTTCCTGGGGTAGTAAAGATTTTTAATTGTTCAAATCATACACCCGGGAGTAGGGTGATGCAACAATAAGTTTAACCGGGGGATCAAGAGAAAAAATGACAGGGATAAAGTAACTCATGTTAGCCTTGTTGCCCACAGGTATAATGTTTTTAAATGCAAAGATTTTTAGCAAATCTTAATAAGATTAATGTAATATTCTATTTAAGCAAGAAAAACCTGCTTCAAAGGCTGGAAACTGGAATATCAGGGCTACCTAATGGCTGGACACCATAATCAGCAAGCTGGTTCCACATACACGTGCGTTGACAAGAATCCTGAGACCCTGCGTGGCGGCCATGCTGATGAAAATGGCTACCTGTTTTATTTCGTAGAAGCTCATTGCGGTTCACTGAAATGTCCACCATATTTTCAGGGAAGAGAAATTGTATGTGCGGTTTGTTCCAAAAAGTAAAGATAGAAATATATTGTTTAATTTATTGTCAGTTGACCAACTTTATAATCAAATCAACTTTTCATTTATAAAGTTATAGAAAAAAAAGAATGAAATGAAACATACAGCTTCTATGTCTATTTAAGAGCTAGGTTTCTTTTTATGCCTCTTATGACTAAGAAGAAAATTGTTAATAAGAGTATGAGATGATTTTCATATTAATTTAAATGATTAAATGTTTCCACAATATTTCAGAACGTTTTTAGGTAGATTGTCCTCATATTGGAAATAAAGGCTTTGTGAAATAGCAGAATTCTTTTATTTTTTTTGAAATTGATTAAAGATGAGAGCATTCCTTAAATATTTTTGATATGATCATACTCTTTAGACTAAAAATAAACTGTTTAATTAATACAATAAACAAGATGTGTTTGTGTGTGCCGTATGGCAACATAGCAAAGGTTAAACTTTTCTTAAACGCAAATTGATATATTGGTACACAAAGTAGGGTATTTTCATTGGAAATACAATTGTGAAATATTACAGTAGGTCAAGATTAAAGTTTTTTTCATCAGTACGAAAATCTCCAAGGTCAAGGTCAAAAGGTCATGGTAATTGTATCCAATGAAAGGTCTTGCCACAAAGAATACATATGTGTTGTATGTAAGCCCTAGCCCTTACCGTTTAGAAGTTATGGCCAAGGTTAAAAAAGTAAAAAGTAGGTCAAACACCAATGTCAAAGGGTCAACGTTCTTAATATCATATTGAAGGTTTTGTCACAAGGATAAATATGTAATTATGAAAGCACTAGCCCTAACCATTTGAAAGTTATGGCAAAGGTTTGCTTTTTAAAAATAAGTCAAACTCCAAGGTCAAAGGGTCAAAGTTCTTGATATCCAATGAAGGGGCTTCTCACAAGGATTACATATGTGAAGTACGAAAGCCCTATCCCTTATCGTTCAAAAGTTCTGGTCAAGGTTAAATTTTTTTCATGAGTACCGGAAATCCCCAAGGTCAGGGTCAAAAGGTCAAGGTTGTTGGTATCCAATGAAAGCTATTGCCAATAAATGAAGTATAAAATTCCTGGTATCTACTGTTTAAAAGATATGGCGAAAGTAAAAGTTTGGAATTTTTGTGTAAAAGTAAGTCAAACTCCTAGGTCAAGGTCAAAAGGTCACATTTGGTGGTACCCATAGAAAGGTCTTGTCTCAAAGAATACACAAGTAAAACATGAAAGTCATAGCTTCACGAAATCAAAAGTTATGGGCAAGGATCAAGTTTTTGCGGACAAACAGACAGCCGGATGGACACAACAACAAGAGGCCCATGGGCCACATCGCTCACCTGAGAAGCCTTTGACAATTCTGTCCTTTACTAGATTTCCCCCTTGTAATACAAATTGTGACCCCACTCTACCCCACTGATCACAATTTAGACAATTTGAAATCTACACTACCCCAGGATGCTTCCATATAAGTTTCAGCTTTTCTGGCCCAGTTGTTATTAAGAAGAAGATTTTCAAAGATTTTTCCTAAATATTTCTATGTAAAACTTTGATTCCCCATTGTGGCCTCGCCCAACCCCGGGGGTCATGATTTGAAAAATTTAGAATCTACACTACCTCAGGATGCTTCCACATAAGTTTCAGCTTTTCCGGCACAGTGGTTCTTGAGAAGAAGATTTTCAAAGATGTTTCCTATATATTTCTATGTAAAACTTTGATTCCCCATTGTGGCCCCGCCCAACCCCCGGGGGTCATGATTTGTACAATTTAAAATCTACACTATCCCAGGATGCTTCCACATAAGTTTCAGCTTTTCTGGCCCAGTGGTTCTTGAGAAGAAGATTTTCAAAGATTTTTCCTATATATTTCTATGTAAAACTTTGATTCCCCATTGTGGCCCCGCCCAATCCCCGGGGGTCATGATTTGAACAATTTAGAGTCTCCACTACCCCAGGATGTTTCCACATAAGTTTCAGCTTTTCTGACACAGTGGTTCTTGAGAAGAAGATTTTCAAAGATGTTTCCTATATATTTCTATGTAAAACTTTGATTCCCCATTGTGGCCCCGCCCAACCCCCGGGGGTCATGATTTGTACAATTTAGAATCTACACTATCCCAGGATGCTTCCACATAAGTTTCAGCTTTTCTGGCCCAGTGGTTCTTGAGAAGAAGATTTTCAAAGATTTTTCCTATATATTACTATGTAAAACTTTGATTCCCCATTGTGGCCCCGCCCAATCCCCGGGGGTCATGATTTGTACAATTTAAAATCTACACTATCCCAGGATGCCTCCACATAAGTTTCAGCTTTTCTGGCCCAGTGGTTCTTGAGAAGAAGATTTTCAAAGATTTTTCCTATATATTTCTATGTAAAACTTTGATTCCCCATTGTGGCCCCGCCCAATCCCCGGGGGTCATGATTTGAACAATTTAGAATCTACACTACCCCAGGATGCTTCCACATAAGTTTCAGCTTTTCTGGCCCAGTGGTTCTTGAGAAGAAGATTTTTTAATGACCCCACCCTATTTTTGTATTTTCTTGATTATCTCCCCTTGTGAAGGGACTTGGCCCTTCATTTTAACAATTTAAATTCCCCTTTACTCAAGGATGCTTTGTACCAAATTTGGTCAAAATTGGCCCAGTGGTTCTTGAGAAGAAGTCAAAAATGTGAAAAGTTTACGGACGGACAGACAGACGGACGGACGGACGGACGACGGACACAATGTGATCAGAAAAGCTCACTTGAGCCTTCGGCTCAGGTGAGCTAAAAACTATATACCCCCGAAACTTCGTTAACAGTGGCATAAAAATATTATGTTATACATTTTGTGGCCATTTGCAGTAAATGGCACCTCCAGGAGTTTCATCAGCATCAGCAAAAAAAAAAAATCAAATTGAATTGGTTACATGTAGCTTAAATATGTTAATTATGAAATAAATCATGATATTTAATTAAAAATTAGCATGCAATCGAGTTGTTTAAAAATTATCTGCTCGTTTAAGTTAGTGTCCTTATAACGTATATCGGATATTATTTGAAACCTTTTGAGGAAAAAAATACCTGTCAACACTGACAATGGCAAGGATTCTCCCCATTGAGTACTAAAGTGCACTGTGGCAACGCAAAATTACGCAGTTTGAAAAAAAATTTTCAAAGTGCGTTAAAATTGGGACAAACTCAACGCACTTTGAAAAAAAATTTCAAAGTGCGTTAAATTTTGGACACTCTCAACGCACTTTGAAATTTTTTTTTCAAAGTGCGTTAAGAGTGTACATCAACATTTTTTAACATGTGGACATTTAACGCACTTTGAAAAAAATATGTATGAAACAAAATTTCTAGACTTAGATTTTAGTAACTGAGAGAAGCAATTTATAATAATTATATCTAAGGGGAAAAAAATTAATTTACATTTATTGATTTACCCACATTGAGAACAAGGAGAAGATGAATTTATAAAAGGTCTCTCAGCCCAACTGTTTTTCTTCTTATACATAGCCGTCTGTATCAATTTAAAAATGGACCCCAAGGTAAACCCCGACCAATTGTTAATGCCAATATTACGTATATCTTTGCAAAACATTCGGGTGACTAACGCTTCCTCCACCCACTCCCTGCGTACCGATGCCTATGCTACACACAAATATATGTATTTGCATAAATGGTGTGACGTTGAAAATTTTCAATAAATATTAAAAATTAAAATATTAAATGCATGCACACTGGGGAAAAAAATAAGCACAGTAAAAGATTTAAAAGAGAAAGAATTTTCAAAGTATGAAAAAATCAAAATCGCTCACTTTCACATCCTGAAGTGACCTTGACACCGAAAAGTTATCTAACAGGTTCAATTATTAATCATACTTGAGATTTTCAAAAATACTGACCAAGCCTTACACATTTTTTTAAAAGTGTGTTAATATGGTCGATATCAACGCACTTTGAAAAGAAATTTTATTTTTTCAAAGTGCGTTGATTTGGTCCTAAATTTAATGCACTTTTAAAAAAAATTTTCAAAGTGCGTTGTAACAGTGCACTCTTCGTATAACTCAGATTGGATCACTGCAACTTTAAGCTACCACGACTGGGATATGTTATATCACTAATTTTAAGATTTATCAAAATTTTCCTTCCGTCAGAAGATCTGTGATAATTTATTAATTCATAAAAACTTTTTTTCTTATTAATATAGAAACACCTCTACTAGAAGCTGAGCTCGAAAAAGAGTGAAAACTTGAGTCCATCCATCTGGCATTATATTGATACCCTCTTGATTCTATATAATGAGTATATCTATGTCTAAATCTTGTAGCCAATTTTCGTATGCATTCAATCCCCTTGCATTGAAGGAGAAAACACTTAATGATGGGTTAATCATAATAAGATTTGTTCATAGGAAAATATAACGTGAATAAAAGAAGAAATGTTTATCATAGAAAGATTCTGAGAAACAAAAAATATTAACCTTGCTGTCTAGTGTCTGAGACATGACCACTTGTATCGTTGACATTTTCTCGAAATCTCTTTAATGGTCCTTCCTTAAGCTGACTTACGAAATCGGTGATTTCCTTCTGTGACGTCATAACAGCTTTACGATTTGGTTGACTCGGGAGAGACAAGACTCTTGGTTTGCGACGGTAATTTTTCGCTACTGCTTTCATTATTATGCCAAGCTTCAGGATTTGTTTTCACAATAGCTGAAATGTTGATACCAGTCCCCCAGAAATAATCGTACGTGGCTTCCGCTATGATAGATTTTGGGCCACATTTTTGTAGAGCTTCCTTCCTTTACTTGAGAGGCTTTAGTATCTATAATTGTAGACATAACGTCGTTCTGTTCTTTTTCCCAAGATTCGTTTTTAGAGATGCAGTCTCAGATGCGCTTTGCATCTCGTGCAGTCGTCGCAAAACAATTTTTTCGGCGGCCACAAGATCGCCATTTCGAATTGCTTTCGTGATTTGAAAAGCGTCTTCTGCTGACTTGTGTTTTTCCCCCAAAACTTAAATTTCTCTCATATGAAAATTTGAGAGAATGTTCTTATAATCTCGAATCCGTCGAGGTGAGCTAAAAATTGCTAACAATCTTAATTGATTTCTGACGAGTAGAACTAATCAACTTTGAGTATATGTAACTGAAGTATTTTTGACTGCATTGTACAGGTCTGGAAAGTGTCCATAGAAACCTTTCTTGAAATGAACTATATGTGTGGTAAGTCTCTTGGGATCTGCATTTTAAAGGAATCACTTGCTTTATTGTACAGAGTTCTACAGAAATGCGTAACTATTGGTCTCTTTACATGTTTCGAAAAAGGGAAATTCAATATGCTTTTAATTATCGAAGGTTTACTTGCCTTTCATAAGGCAACGGAAGGAAATTGAAAGTTGGGTGGTAAACTGAAATTAAATCTTTGCAATTGCAAAGGGGGAACTAAGCCTTCCCTGCCCCCTAGTTCCGACGCCTATGCATTTACAGAGATATCTAAAAACAAAAAAGTTCTTCTTTATATTGATAAGTATTTAGTGTTTTTAGTGTTTTCAAAGAATTCCGTACATATGTGAACACATATCGGTAAAACAAATCACGGCTATTCCTTCATGTAAGAAGTCACGAAAATCATGGCCAACAACATCATACCAACACATTTGTCCAGCACAGACCAGCTGCATTTAGCAGCATTTATCCTGCACAGACCCTCTGGTAGAGTCAGCGGCATTTAGCGGCATTTGTCCAAGACAGACCCTCTGGTAGAGTCAGCGGCATTTAGCGGCATTTGTCCAATACAGACCTTCAAGTAGGGTCAGCGGCATTTAGCGGCATTTGTCCAACACAGACCCTCTGGTAGAGTCAGCGGCATTAAGCGGCATTTCTCCAGCACACACCCTCTGGTAGAGTCTGCGGCATTTAGCGGCATTTGTCCAACACAGACTCTCTGGAAGAGTCAGCGGCATTTAGCGGCATTTGTCCAATACAGACCTTCAAGTAGGGTCAGCGGCATTTAGCGGCATTTGTCCAAGACAGACCCTCTGGTAGAGTCAGCGGCATTTAGCGGCATTTGTCCAATACAGACCTTCAAGTAGGGTCAGCGGCATTTAGCGGCATTTGTCCAAGACAGACCCTCTGGTAGAGTCAGCGGCATTAAGCGGCATTTCTCCAGCACACACCCTCTGGTAGAGTCTGCGGCATTTAGCGGCATTTGTCCAACACAGACTCTCTGGAAGAGTCAGCGGCATTTAGCGGCATTTGTCCAACACAGACCCTCTGGTTGTGTCAGCGGCATTTAGCGGCATTTGTCCAAGAAAGACACTCTGGTAGAGTCAGCGGCATTTAGCGGCATTTGTCCAAGAGAGACCTCTGGTAGAGTCAGCGGCATTTAGCGGCATTTGTCCAAGACAGACCCTCTGGTAGAGTCAGCAGCATTTAGCGGCATTTGTCCAGAACAGACCCTCTGGTAGAGTCAGCGGCATTTAGCGGCATTTGTCCAGAACAGACCCTCTGGTAGAGTCGGCGGCATTTAGCGGCATTTGTCCAACACAGACCCTCTGGTAGAGTCAGCGGCATTTAGCGGCATTTGTCCAAGACAGACCCTCTGGTAGAGTCAGCGGCATTTAGCGGCATTTGTCCAAGAGAGACCTCTGGTAGAGTCAGCGGCATTTAGCGGCATTTGTCCAAGACAGACCCTCTGGTAAAGTCAGCGGCATTTAGCGGCATTTGTCCAGGACAGACCCTCTGGTAGAGTCAGCGGCATTTAGCGGCATTTGTCCAAGACAGACCCTCTGGTAAAGTCAGCGGCATTTAGCGGCATTTGTCCAGGACAGACCCTCTGGTAGAGTCAGCGGCATTTAGCGGCATTTGTCCAAGACAGACCCTCTGGTAGAGTCAGCGGCATTCAGCGGCATTTGTCCAAGACAGACTCTCTGGTAGAGTCAGCGGCATTTAGCGGCATTTGTCCAAGACAGACCCTCTGGTAGAGTCAGCGGCATTTGTCCAAGACAGACCCTCTGGTAGAGTCAGCGGCATTTAGCGGCATTTGTCCAGGACAGACCCTCAGGTAGAGTCAGCGGCATTTAGCGGCATTTGTCCAGGACAGACCCTCAGGTAGAGTCAGCGGCATTTAGCGGCATTTGTCCAGGACAGACCCTCTGGTAGAGTCAGCGGCATTTAGCGGCATTTGTCCAAGACAGACCCTCTGGTAGAGTCAGCGGCATTTAGCGGCATTTGTCCAAGACTGACCCTCTGGTAGAGTCAGCGGCATTTAGCGGCATTTGTTCAACACAGACCATCTGATAGAGTCAGCAGCATTTGTCCAAGCAGTTCTTCATATTTGTTGAATAAATTAAGACAATGCTACTTATAATGAGATAATTTTGAAACATTCCCAAGTAAAGCTTCTTATGCAACTTGCTGTAATTGATGGAGTAAATACATTATTTTCTTTATTTGGTATTTTATTTTGCATATGTTCATAAGTATAACTTAATAATTAATATGTAATACAGGGGTACTTCTAATGTATTAGTAAAAATAAGGTAATGGAGCAGTAATAAATGCATGAAGCCAGATGTTTAACACCTTTTCCCTAATCATCTTCTGTTTTGTTATAATGGTGGTAATTTCGTCTGTATCAAACTGCAAGATATCAATAACTGTAAATTGCTAATCAACATGATGCTTATGGCTAGTGCTGACCAAGATAAAGCTGTTAATTGAATTATTTTCAAAGATACTACCAAAGCACAAAACATTATTTGTAGGCCTTGAATTTAAACTGATATTTAATTACCGGGGTTATATTTTTTTTGAATACTGGAAATACCATCAAAGCAAATGGAAAATAGTTGAATATTACTCAGTTCCTAGAGGCATGTTTATAATGTTTCTCAAGCAAATATGTAGTTTTTTTTTATGTTTGACAAATACAAATAAGCCTTTCATTTGAAAAAATTGTTTATTATCACTACCGGATAGATATGTTTGCTTGCTGTATAAATGGAAAAAAAAAACCAATATCATACTGTTTCGATTCCCCGAAGTTCATATGAACGTGATTTGAGGGCTGGAATGGATGATTAAATGTTAAAATTTACCTAATAAATCTCAATCCACTGACTCATAAATAAGCTGCATTTAAAATCTTTTACGGAATAAACAGCATGATTTTTAAAATGTTCACTTATTCCAGATTCAAATCTTATACGGAACAAGTTGCATTTTATACCTTTTGCGGATTAAGCTGCATAATTATAAAATGTTATCCTATCCCAATTATAGATCTTTAATGGAATAACTGCATTTTATGTTATTATTTTTTTTTACGAAAAGAAAGGGCATGATTATAAAATGTTAGAATATCCCGGTTTCAAATCTTTATAAAATGTTCATCTATCTCATTTTTATATCTTTTATGGAAAAATCTGCATTTTAATTAATTTTTTTACGAAATAAACTGCATGATTATAAAATGTTAACCTATCCCAGTTTCATATCTTTCACGGAATAAGCTGCAGATTTTAAAATGTTCACCTATTCCAGTTTTATATCTTTCACGGAAAAAGCAGCATTAAATTTAAATCTTTTACGGAACAAGCTGCATGATTATAAAATGTATCTCAGTTTTATGCCTTTTACGGAATAAGCTGCATTTTAAATCTTTAACGGAATAAGCCGCATCATTACAAATTGCTAACCTATCCCAATTTTTATATCTTTTACGGAGTAAGCTGCATGCATTGATTATAAAATGTTAACGGTAAACTATCCCAGTTTTATATCTTTATGGAATAAACTGCATGATTACAAAATGTTAACCTATCCTAGTTTTAAATCTTTTACGGAATAAGCTGCATGAATATAAAATGTTAACCTTTCCTAGTTTTATATCTTTTACGGAATTTAATAGCTGCATTTTATATCTTTTACGGAATAAGCTGCATGATTACAGAATTTTTACCTATCCGAATTTTATATCTTTTACTGAATATTGGCCATAATAAAAATATTTCTAGATTCTCATCCCTGCCCACTCTGAATTTATACCTTCTTATTTCTGTTTTTCTTCGTCTTAATTCTCATCGGGATCGGTATTCATCTACCATTCTACTTTCGTTTTAAACATGATTTTTGACGGCTGAAAAATTGCTGTAATACGTATATATTTTAAACAAGGGTCATTGGTTGAAAAAGATTGGTGATGATGTGAAGTAAGAGATAATTGAACCTTTACTATGACTTTTATTCGGGTATTGTAGATAAAATCGGTGAAATTGAAAAAATAAAAAGTATAAAATAAAAGCCGCCCGCCCACCTTGATTTTTTTTTTTTAAATTGGATGAGAATCTAGCAATTTATTTATTATGGCTTGAGCTGTATGATTGTAAAATGTTAACCTATCCCAGTTTTATATCTTTTACGGAATAAGCTGCATGACTAGATCAATAAACAATGTATTCCTTTAAAATCAGAGCATGTTAATTTGAGATAATTCTGGAAATGAAACTAAATTTCTGTCATGTGCTTGTTGCTACTTGCTTTAATGTTGGTTTAATGAAACTTGTCTTGGTATTTCATGTAACATGGATATTTGTTTTAAAAACCAAATTAAATAATGCTTATAAAACATGTAAAATTTGGTTTAAAAAGCTAATGAGAAAAAATTATGGCCTGATTGAAAATTTTTGTAGAGAATCCTTTACTGGACTTTTACAAATCGGTCTTGAAAAAAATAAATTCAACTTTGCTTGGTGTGCCTCTGAAAGTCTTTTTTTTTTCTAACTTCATTGATAAAAATAGTTTAAAACAGTTGCATACAATGCTCATAGGGTTTATTTGTTGAATAAATTAAGACACAGCTACTTATAATGAGATAATTTTGAAACATTCTCAAAGTAAAGCTTCTTCTGTTACTATAATTTATGGAGTAATTACATTATTTTCTTTATTTAGTATTTTATTTGACATATTTTCATAAATATAACTTAATAATTAATATGTTATACATGGGGTACTTGAAATTTAATAGTCATAATCACATAACCGAGCAATATCAAATGCATGAAGCCAGATGTTTAACACCTTTTCCCTAATCATCTTCTGTTTTGTTATATTGGTGGTAATTTTGTCTGTATCTGACTGCAAGATATCAATAACTGCAAATTGCTAATCAGCATGATACTTTAATATGGCTAGTGCTGACCAGGATAAAGCTGTTAATTGAGGTTGTGACGTCACTATGTAGACAGGGCGGACTTTGTGGGGCTCCGATAATGTTTGTCTTTTTGAGAGATTTGAGATAGGATATTCAGGAATGAGTGAATACTGACGTTATGTAAGTGAAAAGTAACAGAAAAAATCTTGAAAAAAGTTATTTGAGAGATTCTTGTGACAGAAATTCCCCAAAACTTATTTCTATGATTGAGTGTATGTCGCCATTGTCGCCATTGTGAACACCTACTCACTACTCATAAGCAAGACTACGTTAGAACATCAAGGCTCCTATATATATTTTTTTGTTTGTTTATACATAGTGCAAAGCACTATGGCTACTGATGATAATGAACTAAATCCAAACAAGAGAGCCAGACAAGACAGCAGTGTCATACTTTCTGGTGATCTAAGCAAACTCAATGATCTGTTAGACTCCGTTTCCGTGGATGAAAACGCCTTCAAACAGGCAATCACTCTCATTCTCAATAAAGATAATTTTAAAAACGCTCTTGCAGGGGTTTTTGTCTCGGAGATAGGCTCACTCAAAAAAGAAATAAACGAACTCACGTCGAAAATCGACGAAATGGAACAATATTCAAGGCGAAATTGCCTTAAAATAACTGGCATACCTGAAGAACGAAACGAATCTACTGATAAACTAGCCCTGAATGTCATTAACAACCTTGTTCTAAATGAAGATAATGAGAAAATCTCGATCAAAGATATCTCAAGGTCACACAGAGTGGGCAAATATGACCCAAACCGTAAAACCAGAGACATCATAGTAAAATTTATAAGTTACAGAGATAAAGCCAGAGTCTATGGAAACAAACGTAATCTAAAATCCTACAACAAAAACCCAACAAAACAAACTGGACCTATATTCATCAACGAAGCTTTGACATCCAGGCGTGCAGAACTCTATGGGAAAACTCGACAAATAGTTAAAGACAAAAAACTTGACAGCTGCTGGACGTATGACGGACGTATTTATGCGAAACTTCTCGGTGACCATGGGAAGAGAATACTGATAAATACGATAGAGGACCTTCAGTGTTTCCAAGATGACAACGTAGACGAACAGTTCCTCTCCTCGACGCCAAAATCGTAAAACACTGTGTTTATAAACATTTCCACGTGTTCGCGTCACGGAGACGCTTGGAACCTCGTCAAATCAGCGCTTCGTTAACACGTCCTACTTTCGTTTTCCTTTAAAAACATGTGATTGACAGATCAACATAACGGATGTCCCAAACATTTGTACAGTATGTTCAAACTTATTCTTATTCTATTATGTTTGTCACACTGTCTTCAATGTGATCTGCTTTTGTATATAATTGGATGCTATATCGTTCTGTCACGAATTATTTGCATACCAACACATGTATGTAAATACTACAACCCAGTTATGTACAGCGGTACCCTAATATCCGCTTTCCTTGCTATTTTTATAATGCATCTCCCAGTTTTTACGTGGGAATTGTGCGAGTTAACGTACTTCTTTTTTCAAATTTTATGTTTACTGTTTTGTGTTTTTTTACTTTCCATTTATTTTGAATTGACATATCTTACATATTGCCAAAAAAATACAATTTCACTAAATCCCATTTCAAGGCGGCCCAGAAGCAAACCAAACTTTAGATATTGCATAGATAAAATTTTTGATAATGGGTAATTCTCTAGAACAACATCGTGCCGCGATTGGGGTTTTCTACACTCGAAGTCATAATATACTGTCAAGGTCTGCTTTCAAAGTTTCAAAATCTACTACGTTGTTAGATATTTTGCTTTTCATATCCAGTATCTTCAAAAAACATTATAACAGTATGTCATTCTGGTCTCTCAGAATTAATTTTTTTGCACAATTATTCATGTTTGTTATTCTATTGCTATCTGGTGATATTGAAACAAACCCAGGTCCATCTGCGCCAAACTCTCTTGATATCTTGCACCTTAATATCAGAAGCATCAGGAATAAGATTGATTCTCTACTGTATCTAGTTCAAGATTTTGATTTACTATGTTTTAGTGAGACTCATTTAGACACACATGTTACAAATGAAAGTTTGTTTATAGAAGGCTTTAAGTGTATTTTCAGAAAAGATCGTAATTCTCATGGTGGTGGTGTAATGATTTATGTTTCAAATTTAATTAAGGCTAATCGAAGAGAAGATTTAGAACCCGTTGATACGGAACTCATTTGGATAGAGATACCACAAGTAAAGGGAAAACTACTTATATGTTGTATTTATCGTCCACCACATACTAATAGTGTTTTTTGGCAAAAATTATCTTGGTCATTTGAAAAGGCTTGTGATATATCTAACAATATTGTTGTACTTGGTGATCTTAACGTCGATTTTTTAAAAGTTAACAACACACATGAGATTCATACAATTATGAATAGCTGTAGGTTAACAAATATCATACACGAACCTACAAGAATTACTTGCGATACAGAAACCCTTATAGATCCTATCATTATTAGTGACAGTATACATGTACATGATTCTGGAACATTACAAGTAAGTAATACAGTTAGTGATCATAAAGCAACTTATATATATATTCACCAGAATACAAATGTAAATGTGGCATATGAACGTAAAATTTGGAACTATAAACAAGCAGATTTAGAACTCCTTAATGATTCAATTGTAAAATGCGACTGGAATAGCCTTATTGATGATACAGAAAACATTAATACTGCAACAACAAACTTCACAGAAAAATTTAACTCTATTATTCATCAATGCATACCTGAAAAAACTGTAACTATAAGGCCAAATGATAAACCATGGATGGACTCTCTTCTAAAGAAAACTTTGCGTATTCGCAATAGACTTAGAAAAATAGCACAAAAAACAAAAAGAGAATCTGATAAGGAAAACTTTCGCAAAGTAAGGAATAAGTTTAATAATATGAAAAAATATGCTATTAAAAACTATTATGACAATATAGATTCTCATCTTAAGGATGCTAGTCTGAACAATCAAAAACTATACTGGAAGTTACTGAAAGATACTTTTCACATTAAACCAACAAATGAAATTCCACCGATTCAGTTTACAGACAACAATGGCACTGAAAGTTTTGCATTTTCAGATATAGATAAAATAGAACTATTAAACAAGTATTTCACATCAATCACAGAGTTAGATGACAGTAATCAAGAGCTCCCAAATATAGTGTCAAGATGTACGGATAATTTTCCACACATTGAAATACAAGAGCAGGAAATCATTGATATAATTTCTATTATTCCTGTCAATAAAGCCGTTGGTCCTGATTGCATCAGCCATAAAATGTTAAAATCCTGCAAAGAAACTATCTCAAAACCTTTGTGTATACTATTCAACAAATCCCTATCACTAAAAACATTTCCAGACTGCTGGAAACTAGCACATGTTCTTCCACTTTTTAAGAAAGATGACCCTTCCATCACTTCAAACTATAGACCAGTTTCTTTGCTGAGTTGTATAAGCAAAATTTTTGAAAGAATAATTTTTAAGCATGTTTACAATTTCTTGTATTCACATGATATATTTTATAAATACCAGGCAGGTTTTTTACCAGGTCATTCCACGGTATATCAACTCTTAGAAACATACCACTCTATAGTAAAAAATGTTGATGAAGGTAAATTCTGTTGTATGGTGTTTTGTGATTTATCAAAGGCATTTGATAGGGTCTGGCATAAAGGCTTAATTTACAAATTAAAAATGTATGGAATTAATGGGGATATGCTAGATTGGTTTGATAGTTATTTAAGCGAAAGAACCCAACAAGTCATGTATAGAAATCATTTTTCCTCTGTAGGACAAGTAAAAGCTGGAGTTCCTCAGGGCTCAGTACTTGGTCCCCTATTATTTTTATTATATGTAAATGATGTGGCTGAAAATATGATATCTGTTTGTAGACTATTTGCTGATGACAATTCTTTACAACAATGTTCAGATAATATTAATCACATTGAACAAAATCTTAACCATGATCTTAGAATACTAGATGAATGGTCAAAGAAATGGTTATTGAAATTCAATCCACAGAAAACCAAAGCAGTATTTTTTAATTTGAAAAATGTACAGCATTTTCCTAAATTATTATTTGACAATTGCCAATTGGAATATGTTACAGAACACAAACATCTTGGGATACTTCTGTCGTCTAACTTAGGATGGTCTGATCATATTGATACCATTATAAAGAAAGCATACAAAAAACTGGGGCTTCTTAAAAAATTAAAATTTACTGTGTCAAGAGATATTCTATCCCAGATGTATATATCTTTTATTAGACCACAACTTGAATATGCTGTTGAAGTTTGGTCTGGATGCACAAAAACAGACATTGAGAATCTTGAAAAAGTACAATTATATGCTGCAAGAATAGTTACTGGGCTTACAATTATTGCTTCAAGAAATTCATTATATTTGGAAACAGGCTGGGAACCATTGGAATATAGAAGAAATAGGGCAAAACTAATAATAGTCAGGCGGCATACCTAATTTTTTTGAGACAATTGTGCAATTTGTGATAAAAGCATAGAATTTTGTATGCAAGTAGAGTAGTTCTATACAAACATATCTGGATATTGGGCCACTTCATTCGGTACCTTGTATGACCTTGGTGGCCGATTTTCAAAATGGCTGACAAACGCAAGCGTTTACAAGAACAATTTTTTTTTGCGTGTTTAAAATAAAAACAACTTTGCAATATTTATAAATGTTCCTACATTTGCACATGCTCTATGATTTAAAAAAAATGTTACTTCATCTCATCGGGGTTAAGTATGTGCCAGCTGATGCTATTTATAGTAATATTTTTTCTAAATTGACAAAATTAAAAATCTATGATTAAAATTAAAGCATATGCTTTAAAACAGACATTTACGACATATCTTTAACTAATTTTTGCCGTGATAGAGACAAAATACCAACCCTTAAAATTGACTACCTTATTGTTTAACTTGCAGAGTTCACTTGTAACTGTTGTTACTATTTATAGTAACTTATAGTATAGTTCAAATTGTAACTATTGTTACTAAATATAGTAAAATTTAACTATCATAAGCAATACTTATCATACCCCCGCTTGAAAAGTGAAAGGGTATATTGGTTTGTCCGTCCGTTCGTCTGTACGCCCGTCTGTTACGCTTTGGGATACCCATCTCTAATCTGCAACTCCTCTTTTACCACTAATTGAAATTTAATGAAACTTTCACAGAATCTTTATTACATATTGCCATTGTGCACCTCTTATTTACTTTTTGATCCGACACATATTTTGGGTTTCCCCGCCACAGCATAACATAAACTTTTCCATTATAATCATTTGAGAGGCGGGGGTATCATTTAGTGAGCTCATTGCTCACAGTACCTCTACTTCAGTCAGAGGACGGCCATGCAAATTGAATGAAAAGAAACATAAAACACTATCATCGCAAAATTAATTGTGTTAAACATTTAACGCTTAAAAAACTCTAGTTACTAGTTACTGGTATATAATTGTTATGGAACTTGAATTGTATGTATTGACTTTTGCCAATCTCTTTGACTTCCGATTTATCTGGAAGTTCTTAAAGAGCTTGCAACGTTGTTCCATGCCTTAGATCACACAAATTATGCAAGATGGATTCCTGTTCATCTCAGGGACATGGCGGAACTCCGTACAAAACACCCTGAAATAAATCAGGAATTTAATGATGGAAATTCCACAGTGCAAAACACCAAACGGGTTTTCTCTGCTATTCCCATCGACCAGGCACATGAACAAAACAATGCGTATATCAAGGACGACGGAGGAGCAATAGGACTTACTAATAACCATCCAATCCTTCTTCAATGGATGATATCTGGGCCAGAGATTGCAAGATTTGATACAGGAGCTTCAAGATGAACAATCTGACAAGATTGTCAAAAGATACCCATCATCATGATCAAACACCTAGTATACAGGCTTCGTTTGCTAAAGATGTCCACTCTCTTGTTTGTCTGATCAATGACCTTGGCAATCCTTTCGATGAATTATGTAAAGATCTTCTAGTTCTACATACAAAGGAACTTTCAGACCAATCTGCAGTAAGAGCTGTAATATGTGTAATGAGAGTTGGAATTGATAAATTTACACAGTTTTGCAAAGAATGTCTCATTAACAGGTGAAGGCTAATCATCGATATCATTCATCGTAGTAGAGTAAACTTATCCAAAATTACAAGCAGTTCAAAATTCAGTGAAAAGAAAGAGGATGTAACTTAGCTCAAATGTGATGTGACTCTCTTTTTTTCAAAACAGACAAGGTAACCTTAGAGAATTCTTTCGACATGAGAATCCACTATGCCCGCCTTCACTTTCTGATGCATGTAACATCCATCTTGGAACCAAGAGTGACCTTCTTCAGTGCTTAGAGGAATTTGACGAGGAGCGGTCTGAGCCTTCAATTGACAAGCTGTGTAATTCTGAATGGTTCAGTTGTTGTTCAAATGCTTAGGTCAGGTACTGCTAAGACCTCAGAAAATTATGCTCATCAGAACTTCATTCCATATACAGTATTTCCTCAGTTTCTAAGAGCTTCGCGTATAGACCTGGCCCCAAAACCATAAACTGAGAACAGGCTTAAGTCAAAATTTCAAACCAGTATAACTTTTGAAATAATTTTGATAATGAAACAAAATTTCAGGAAATACTCAGTATTTAAATTTTAATGTCAGAAAATTGCAAATTTAGATTCAATAAAATACTTTTAATAGAGCTGAAGATATCAAAAATCAAATTTTCGACTTAAGATTGTTCTCAGTTTATGGTCTTGAGGCCTGGTATGGGACAAATATAAAGACAATTCATTAAAAGGTACCGCTTGAGCAAAATGAGGCAAGAGAAAACGAATACGTGTGACTGCCGAGTCAACAGTACCTAGAGATTGGCAAGGTTTCCTCGAGTAGATAGAAACAAGACAGTACTTTACAGATTCCTCTGATTACGACTTTTGATGAAGGTGTAAACCAAATAGTTATCACCGATAGTAAAAATGTTCTTTCATAGCTCCAAATGCAAGATATCCTTTCGATTTCTCCATGTAATCACGAGGAAGCAGATAGCCGAATGCTGTTACACACAGCACATGCATCTCGCCAAGGCCATAACAGAATACTGATCCCCACTGTTGACACCAATGTTGTGGTCATGGTGTGTCCGTGGTGGAAACTTTGAACCCAGAGACGGAACTTTGGATAGCCCTTGGAACTGGAAAAAATTTCCGTCGCGTGGCAGTCCATATACTAGTAATTGGACGTGGCCTTGGACACAGAAAAGCTTTGACACTTCCAATGTTTCATACGCTGACTGGATGAGACACTGTTTCCGGCTTTGGTGGGCGTGGCAAAAAACTGCACGGAAAACTTGGAAGGCCCTACCTTGGCTCACTGACGCACTTGTTAAATTAGTTTGTCCACAAACTTATATACCAAGCGATGTTATGCAAACCATTGAAGATTTGTCATCCTTCTCTATGACAGGACCAGTACATGCTTTGACATAAACCAAGCTCGGCAAAAGATCTTCGCAAGTAAACCAGATGTGAAACAAATTCCGCCAATAAAGGCTGCCCTAGAGCACGTAAAACGAGCAACTTACCAGGGAGGACATGTATGAGGACAGGTACTGCAACTAAATCCATTATTACCCTCTCCTATCAGGTGGGGTTGGATTATGACAGATGGTCTGTATGAGCCCCAATGGACAACACTGCCGGAAGTCTCCAAAGTCTGTTTTGAACTAATAAGATGCAACTGTGACTTAAAAATAAAGGATGTTATTCAAAAAAGTGTAGCTGCAGACTTTCAGATCTGAAGTGCACTAGCATATGTGGATGTGAAGGAGCTTATTACTGAAAGTCAGGACAAACAACATCTTAATCAAAGCTTTTATTGTTGTCACCAGGACCTAATATATGTCTTACATATATAAACATGTTGTCTTTTTAACTGTTTCATTACTTAGTAGTACATGCATTTAATATTAACCATAGGGTAAGTCACGTGGTTAGATCGAGTGTTTTAAAGTCAAAAGTTGTGAATTAAGGAATTAATAACGAAGTAAGTTCCCAACCCAGTGGACGATGAGACAAAATAGATATAAGTTTTGTGTCTAAGAAGGCGCTGTTGTGAAAAAAGATCCAACACTTATAAATAGATTGTACAAAGTATAGGTATAATTTTGCACACACACCCCTCACACCTCACGCCCAGCAGCACCTGATGACATCATAATACGAATGAAAAATTCTCAAAGGGACATAATGCTCACAAATAAACATATTTAAATCATAGGGAGTATGCACATCAAAATCAGATAGTATATGTTCTTTTAATGTTAAATAATGAGGAAAAAGTGGTTTTGTTTGTTTTAAAGAAATGTTATAACCATTTTATTTCATTTAAAACTTTTACTTTTTCTTTTTGAAGACAAAGAGAGTGTTTTTGTTTTCTGTATACCATGATTAATCACTTATATTGAGAGAGATTTAAGTAAATTTCAAATATAACGAAAAATTATGGCGGCCATTTTGTAAAATGGCCGTCATGTCCGCCATGACATGATTCCGCGATGGCCCAATATCCAGATTTGTTCAGACAATAAATGTCTATATTTGTACAAAACTTGGTGCTTTTATCACAAAATGCACAATAGGTTGCCTATGCCGCCTGACTATAACAATGTATAAAATGCACAATAAATTAGTCCCTATTTACTTGCAAAACTTAGTACCTGATACAAGAGGCAATATTTCAGGATACACTACCCGGAATTCTTTAAATTATTCTTTGCCAAAATACAGATTAGAGCTCTACAATAAATCATTTATTCCCGATACTGTTAGAAAGTGGAATTCCCTTAGTCTAAAGACAAGGGAGGCAACTTCTATTAAAATTTTCAAAAAATATCTGCAAAGTAATATTGTAAAACCTCAGAAATATTTTTCTTATGGAAAAAGGTTCTTGAACATAATTCATACAAGATTAAGACACAATTGTATTTTAAAGTCTGATTTATATCGATGTAACCTTATAACCAGTCCTAATTGTTCTTGTGGACTACTAGAAGATACATATCATCTGTTTTTTGTTTGTAAATATTATGTAAAAGCAAGAAATTCCTTAATGAATAAGCTATTGTCATTAAATTATTTACATATTATAGATGTACATTTAATGCTATGGGGCGATGATTCTCTAACTTTTGAACAAAATACTGAACTTTTCAAGACTATTCAAACTTTCTTAAATGAATGTGGTCGTTTTTCAAAATAAGTTTACTTTTTTTTTCTCACCAGCTCAAATGATATTTGTATATTTAAAGAATTTATTCCTTTCTATTGCTACAATGTATACAATGTATATAGTAGACCATATGTATATATATTTGTTTCACTTTGGCAATTTCACAAAATGTTATATCAGGAGAAGACCATCTAAGTTTCTGAACTTGTGTCTGATCCTTTTGACTTTGTCAATAAAATATGTTCAATTCAATTCAATTGAATTATTTTCAAAGATACTACCAAAGTACAAAACATTATTTGTACAATTTAAACTGATATTTAATTACCGGGGTAATATTTTTTTTAATAATAATGGAAATACCATCAAACTAAATGAAATAAATATAAATATTACTAATTGAGCAAGTCCCTGCCATTAGGGAAAAACAAATATTATACTATTTAAGTGTCTTTCATACATAAAATTGTAAACCATTTCTCTTTAAATTACTGTATATCATTAAATCCATGGAAAAACAACAGATTAAATTGTAATTAAGATCTATGATCTATACAAAACAGTATTTATGGACTTGTTCATTCCTGAGTCCTATATCTTTTTCAAGATAAAGGAATTTACTGAAAATAAAGGAGAAAGGAATTAGAGCACTCGATCTTGTTAAACAAATTCTCTAAATGTTATCAGAAGCACTGTCTTTGAGAAATGCCGCTGACTACCAGAAGGTCTGTCTTGGACAAATGCCGCTAAATGCCGCTGACTCTACCAGAGGATCTGTCTTGGACAAATGCCGCTAAATGCCGCTGACTCTACCAGAGGGTCTGTGTTGGACAAATGCCGCTAAATGCCGCTGACTCTACCAGAAGGTCTGTCTTGGACAAATGCCGCTAAATGCCGCTGACTCTACCAGAGGGTCTGTGTTGGACAAATGCCGCTAAATGCCGCTGACTCTACCAGAAGGTCTGTCTTGGAGAAATGCCGCTAAATGCCGCTGACTCTACCAGAGGGTCTGTGTTGGACAAATGCCGCTAAATGCCGCTGACTCTACCAGAAGCACTGTCTTGGACAATTGCCCCACCCACCAACCCATTTCATCTCATTCGTGACTTCTTACATGAAGTATGAACCCAAATCACATATATGAAATCTTAACCAATAAGCTTTTTTAACACATTGAACAAAAATGTGGAAGTAGAGGTTACATAGCACGTCGTAGAGATTTTTCTTGTAGTAATCATTGCAACACCATTTAGAATAGCAAACGGAAATCATTCTTGTATTATGTACTCATGGTTATTTGTGTATCGAAATATTTAATAAGAATTTTAATTTTTGTACCAATGCAATATCTAAGATCAGAATACAGAATACATGTACATATGTACATGTATATATATCGTCAACTTGTAGGGTAAGTAAACTTGAAATTGGGCAAAATCAATTAATGAAGGATAGATCATAATACATGTACTTCTTGTCATTATGCAAAGTCACTTGATAATTAATTAATGAAATGTACCAAACTAATTTGTTTTGTATGTTTTTTTTTAATTCTTGTCAGCATAAAATCATTGTTCTTTTATTTTTAATCATTGCAAAACCGAATTTAAAAAAAAAATTAAACGGAAAAGTATCCTAATTGCGTAACATGCATGATTTGAAAAGAATGTGGGGAAAAAATGTTCTGAAAAATTATTTTTCAAAAAATCGGACACATTGACACATAAAGAGGCGGGTACGGGACAGTGCTATTGCACAATCTCCAATTGTTATCTCCGTTTAATAACGCTATGTCAAAAAAGTAAAATTCTGTAACATACCTATATAAAGTTTTATACATATACTAGGTAAAATCCTACAAATTATGATGTAGAGTTCAGTCGTTTGTGATCTGTAATTTGAAGAAAAGATTCTTCTCATGTATGCAGCTTCACGGAGAGATAAAAGGATACATGTCTGTAAACGATACATGTGAATATCAAAATAACAAAGCTTTTATCTTCAAGTTAAGCATTACGCAATGCGTCTTTTTTATATTCCATTTATCACATAACACAAGTATAAAAGTTTATCTTTCATATCTCGATTGTGTTTTTTAAATCTGTATTTAATTCAAAACCTGACTGGCATTGTGGCCTATGTTCACAATACAGATTGTCTCCAAAACAGTAACAAGAACAAACAAAATTGCTCCTTAACATAACAAAGGGACCCGGAAGTCAAAATGAAAGAAGTTGGTTATATTTAATATTCCTTAATGCGCACCTTAATTTACTCCTGTGGTAATTAATTTTGGATAAGGAAAAAAACTGTTTAAGTAATAATATTTTCTCTGAACATACAGTCTATCCGCATAAAGGAAGGAATGATTTTTACCTGTTCCAGTTTATATAATGTATGTAGGTGAAGAAAAAAAATTATTAGCAAAAACTTATATCAAACACAAACTGTGTTACTCATGTTTTTATGCGATTAGTATATTTTAATGTTTTTTTCGGAAATGGACCTGTCGTTTTGTCGATTGTAAATGATAATCAACTTAGTATATTTCATATGAAAACATTTTAAGATGTACTTCGTGCAAGTAAATATATTGTTTATCTCGTGATTTTCAAAGGGAAAGAACATTCTGACGTCTTATCTTTTTAACGTTTAATTGTTACTGTAACTTTTATATAAAATAACTTCTTCTACCACCTCAATCAACTTAAGTTGATTATTGAACCAACAATTTTAAACCAACTCAATTGACTTCGTAACAAATATGTTTTCCCGAAGAAAAAAATCAGCAAGGTTGAAAATTAAATAACAAAATTATATTTTCCTTCTCAATATACAGACAATGTTCATTATATCAATCTGATTATTAAAGGCTTAAGATAGACTTATAACTTTGGATTTCTGTAGATTTTTCTTTTTTACGCAAATACTGAATGTCACAAAATGAAGCACGAACGTCAATTGAGACAATATCAAGTTCACTGTTGATAAAGACATTGTACATGTACATTTATTTTTACAAGATAAAAATTACAGCGAAAAATTTGCATGCGGTGTTTCTTGTGATATTAGCTGATAAAAAAATACAATAAAATTAAAAAGGAATAACAAATAAATAGATATAAATATTGCAAAATATTTGTACTTGGCATTAATTACAATAGAATTAGTGTTTACTGACTGATCTGGTTAATATAATAGTCTATGTGCATGTTTAGACAGGATAATGCCCATGTAAAATTTCATTTTACAAACAAAAAATACTGTACATCTGAGCATTATTTCAAGTATGTTTTAATTTTCAAGGTTATTTTTACAAAAATTTCTTATTTGTAATAATCCCTGGATATCAAAAAAAAGGACAATATTCTTCTCGTAAAAAAATGAATACGCAGATATGAACATTTAATTGAACGTAAAATATACAAAACAATGTAAAGAAATTAACTATTTTAAATGTATTTTCTTGTTTAAAGACGATGAACGTCCAAGTAAAAAACAAGATCATGATACTTTCATTGTTTATGCATATGTATCTAAGTAAACCTGTGGCATGCAGAAAAAATATTGGATGGCGATATAGTATATCACAGCTAAAGCCTGAATGCTTGTACGTGTATTTTCTGTTAACCACTGCCAGAATCTTCACACAACACTTTTTTGTCGCCTATGTTTAGTCGTGTTCCGTTTGCATTACAGTCTGTGACGTCATTGATATGGCTGCAGACGCATGACGTTCTCGAGAAATATGTTCCTTTACCGCAAGGGGCCGTGTAAAGCCGCTCACCCACGCATCTGTGAAATATGTTGCAGTATCTTGGATCTATGTAATACCTGTCTTCATTTTTCTGGGGGCATTTGAAGGTGCAGTCTGTAATGAAATGGGTAACTTTAACCGTGCAAAATACGAATTAGCTGCATATATATTCAATGTCAAACCACAATAATCAGCAACAGTTATATCAGTATTATATATATTATACGAAACAACATTCATTTATTGACATTCAAGAGGAAAAATATATTTATTTAATGTTTCCCTTAATCGTATTTATCTGTTGCAAGCGAGTTTAAAACATTCACTTAATCTTTATACCAACCTTTTTCATCTTTACAGAGAAGAACTTCTTTACTGACTTTGGCTTCGGTGGTTTTAGCCTCGGTTTGATTCTGTAGACCAGGTCGGCACGTGACTTCGTTAATACTACTTACAACATCTTTGGGAATACTTCCCGTACAACTTACTGACCAACCATCGTATTCGTTGTATTTAACAATGCACGTGAAATTTACACCATAAAGTGGACCAACTTTATTTCCTATTGTTCCTAATAAGGTAATCGGCATAGGTGTACAGTCACTCGTAGAGGAACACGTGATCTTATAATTCCCATCATCCTCTGTTTGTCCAACTTCCAATCGAACGTCTGATGTTTCACCTTCAGAGACAAATGAGTAAAAGGTTATAATAGCAACGATATGAAAATACACGTATATTCAAGAAACATTTTTGGAATTAATAAATTAAAAAAATAATAATAAAGAAAAAGAATCATGTAAGTTTTTTTTATGGCAATGACTGAAAATAAAATATAAAGCACCAAGTAGGATGACAAAGAAAGTGGTGAGAAATGATAGCCAAATCCTTTAAATTTCTATTTATGAAGTTCTTGTTCTATTTTATTTTATGTTTTGTTTTGGTTATATGTTTGTCATGTATTGTGTTCTACATAGACAAAGAATGCTTTTAGTAGATTCTTCACCATTTTGTTATTTATTTCAAGCATTATACTGCTTGACTGGTATTGCCTGTTTGTCTTGAATTGATATTAAGAGTTCTGGTATCATCATATTATGCAACGTATTTGATTTGATGTTTGTAGAAAAAATCTTTGAAATATGATATGATCCATTGCAAGAGAAAAAATCCCAAACTTCAAACATTTCTGTTAACTTACTCTCAATTTCGATGTTCACTTCGCTGGGAAAACTTTTCTCTGACGTAATTAAAGTCAGTTTATATGTTCCATCTCCTCCACACTTCACAGGGTCTCTTCGAAATTCAATATTCCTCTTCTGGGTGGAAAACCAAATTTCCCATCTTCCATCCCGAAACGGGACGGATTGAAGGGTACTGTTGATTTCAATATGATCCTGTGTCGAAACAAGGTAATATTTTGGTATAAATTCCATGATTATAGAAGAGTTATTGATGTTCAAATTCTCATCGTAGTCACATACAATCATGATGCTTGAGTTAAATTTCAGCTTAACGGTCTTTGCTCTGTCAGGAGAATTTAATACACAGTCTACAATATAAAAAGAAATCCCTAATTAGATTGTGAAATGCAACAAGTTGATGTTTTTGAGTGAACAATTTTATTACTTTGATAAAAGCGATGATGGTTAAACAACCTGAAAGAATGACAATGTCATATAGGACCCTTAGTATTGGCTTTAATGAAGAAAATAACAATAATCTAATGGCACTCTTTTATATATGTGTAGCAAAAATTAATCTCTATTGATTAAATTACTTTTTGGGCCACATGAATGCGTATTCTTTCAAGAATGAAACCATTTTGACCTTGAAATTTCTATAGAAATCTATGAACCATGTTAACATTCTTAGATATAAAGTGAAAATGTTCTTGTTTGAAATCCTAATCTTTATTTTCGAAATAAAGATGACTGTCAAAAGGATTGATCCTTTGGCTTTTGCTGATTTTTTGGAGGTATCCTCTCTCAAACATGTTTTCCATGTCGTAAATGATATTATTTCTGCGTTTAATTTCAAAAAGAAATTCACTTTAAAAATAAATTGATCACAATGCAAAACATAATGATTAACCTTAAAAGTCAAGTTACTTAATGTCAACAAGGACATCGCAGAGGAGAGCATCCACTCGCAAAGAGCATACCTATAAATCAAAACAACATTCGGCACCGATCCCAATGCAAACTACATCGCTTCCGTTTCGCACAGGACAAACTACACACAAATTAACACACACATACATAATCACGTTACTATATCCCTTTAAACTCCACTGGGAGAGGATGATAATGTTACCAAAACTGTACATTGATAACGAGATCTAAACTTTTAAACTCTTCCCCAGATCATTCTTTTCTTGTAAATTACAGACTGCTGTTATTATAACATTAATATATTAGTCTTTCAATATATATTTTTTTCTCTTTTACCTTGTCTTTTAACATTATAAAACATTTAAAGGAAGAAAGAAAGTATAGATCATGAAGATTTTCAAACTTACCAAACTCTTTTGGTTGAATCTCTGAAAATAAAACACAATTACGTGAAAGAAAATCAAAGAAAGAGGCAACAATAATCATTACCTTTAAAGCAATAAAAATATTAATCATAATCTCATCTACTTACGTTTCTGGGTTTTTGGAGGAGGGTCACCATATTGTGTAGCGAGAACAACTGCTGCTGCTATCCCCACTGCCATGCAAATTAAGACCACCACGAGTTTGGCTGTCTAAACCCCCCAAAAAAGCATAGAAATTCAACATCAAAGCTACATAATGAATCACTGTCTAGTTTGTTGGGTATGTCAGGGTATCAATGACAGTTGGACACGTGGTATAATTAGTGTAATGGGCGTAGTCCTTTAAACATAAATAATCTCACGTCAATGCTCGATCCTTGATGTATCTGACATATCTAACAACTACACAATGGTTTCTTATATTTTCATTCATATATGACATAAACTTGCAAATATAAATTGTAAATAAAAAAATGATTTTCATTGATTTAAAGTACACATGACCCTCCATATCAATGTCAATAGTCCCCGCCCACTGACGTCAGACACAAAGAAAGCTGTACGAGATTGACATGCGTTTAATGCTCTTGACTTTTCTTGCGAAATTTATATACAGGTTGAATTACTGAGAAATCAACTCACCTAACTTTCAAGAGTTATCAGAGAAATGTAAATATAATTTTTTATATGTACATGTATCTGAAAATGAGAACAAGAGATCCTTGCCCTAAGTATATCAAGCTAAATTTTGCTTAATAGGAAATTGTTGGTGTCTATGTTTTAGTCTCGAACAAAAATTTAAGTCAACGGTATCTATGATCATTGTATCTTTGACAATGATATTAGTTGGAGCAGGATTTCTTTTATATTTTATTACTCACTTCCATCACACGTTTCTTTGCCATATTAGGCTTCTTGTCTTCTTCGTCGTCTTTAGAGGTTAACGTCTGGAAATAAAACAAAAATGTGAATGCCGGGTTACGGGACTTTTGGTTTTATAATTTTTTTTCCAAATTAACTGTTATGAATTTATATGTCACACATTTAGTTTATTTTCATCATAACTGTCCTCTACAAAAATTTTAATTTTTCAATTAAAATTTGAATAAGACAAATACAAATTTTAATTAAAAAATTCAAATTTTTGTAAAGGACATTACTGTAATGTTGGTTCTCTGAGATGGTGCGTAGGAATTGGAAAAAGATATTTCTTCGCTGTCCTTATGGAAACCAATTGATCCATTTCCAAACGACTTACTTTCCTCAGTCTTCCGTAACTGAAAGTATTATTTTTCGGAAATGTATAAATGAACTGTAATATTTTAATGCAATAAGCTTTATTGAAATTCTAGTTATGAAAGATTAAAATGTAATGTATATTTTTGAAACGTGTCGCTTTTCTAAAATTAATAAATCCATAATGCAAGTAGATCTCACTTAAATCAAAATCTAAAGAGGAAATAATTCTAAACAAAAAAGGAATTTAGAATGGTATGTAAAATTTACCCTGTTTGGATCCAGGCTATAGCCAGAAGTGTAGGATTTCGTTGAGGTAGTGCTTCTGTGTGAGAAATCTACTGCACTCTACAATAATAAAAATCATGAAGAAGAAATTCTTTTAGAACATGAGCGTTTTCTTATTCGTCCAAAGTAGTCAGAAAACTACGTTAATTTGAATTCTAAACAACGCGTTCTGGCATTATATTCTGTATTATGCAAAATGTAAATACAGTTAAAAACATCAACGATCGAGCAAGAGAGGGTGAAACCAATCGACAGGGGATTCTTACTCTTCCATGGCACTTGATCCATTCTAAAGATCTGTTTGTTTTGCTCCAAATTTTTTTTAATATAATGGACTTATTTGGGCATTGATTACTGTTTGCTGTCTAAGGATTTCTCTTAAAACGCGAGTCCCCGTCATATGTCAGAGAAGAAAAGTTTTCTTTTAATCCCAAACCATTTGAAAAATATTTATTATTTCGTAAACATTGCAAACTGCCTGTTTTTATCTTCTTTGCAATTGTAAACATAATTGCTAATTTGGACTGTTATTTATTTAAAGACGTACAGACGTACTTGAAGGTCCCTTTAATGAATTGTTATTGAAAAGCCAGTGCGGATTTCAGTACCGTGTATTTTTAAAGGTATAGCACAGAATGTCTGAAACTGGAACCCGGAAGGAGAATTCTATTTAGGTCAGAGTAAATTTGTTTTTCCTCTGTACCGTGGTTTACCAAAACACGAATTTTATTAATTGATTTCACATTACATGTGTAATGCAACACATATTTGTCGATGTTGTTTTCATATCATCACTTGAACATTCTTGGATTTCTTTTATTGAAATTTTATTATATAGAACTTATATGTAAGGTTCGGTTGATCTAACTTCTACATGTATATATGAACAAAAAGGGTCTTTTGAAATGTGAGCAAGGTTCAGTTTTCCTTACTGTGGAAAAGCGGACGTGATAAATGATTTGACTGGTGCGTGAATTTTATTAGAGCATTGCGACATAAATCAAAACAATGGTCTTCCTTTCTTAAGAACAAATCAATTGTTTGCATGAGATACTTAATTTTTTTGAAAGTTTGTTGGTATAAAGTACTTGATCTAAAGGACTCAAAGACGTACCGGTGAGACGGGGCGAGCCTCTGGAATGATAGCATCTGAATTGTCCACATTTCTCTGCAAAAAAGTAAAGGGGTGATAATTAGGATATTTTGTTGGAAGGCCGATCGCAATCAAGACTCACAAAGAGGGAGTTTGGCATTTTGTAGCTAGTCGTATTAAGAAATACATTATTGGTTCATAAAAATTCACTTTACAAACTAGAGAAGCAAGGAGACAAGAACGATTCTTAGATTCTACCATGATAACAATCGATTGTTAAATAAAATATACAAGTACAACCGTACAGTGTTATGGAATTACAGTTTTAACTTCCTGTTAAGTTTGTTGATAGTACGTAAAAGATATTTACCGAGGAATACACACTAGAATCACTTAGATTAAAATCCTTAGTATTCCAGTTTCTGTAATTTTGTGATATATCTTCTTCCGCCATTCTGGAAACGTGGAATATTATATGGTATCCATTGAAATGCAGAGGACTTATTTGAAATGTTTATGTGTTTTCTGTATGTGGAATATTTAAAAGACCCTAACACAATACCCTGTAGATTCTTGCATGATTGCTTCGTCGATAAAGAACGTGCATGATTTCGTGTTTTGAGTTGAATTTAAATAATGGTGATTTAAATATATTTCGCCATGATCAATCAATCATTGATCATTGATTTTCCTGCAATCGTTTTTCAAAATGTGTGCATAAAAGAAAAAATTCTTATTTATTGGTATTTAATCAATGATTTACCAAGTCGACTTTTCACCATTCTGTTGAATGACGGTCTATTTTACTGAATTATTCATCAGCTAAACAAATTATCAAGGGAACGAAGGTTTTTAATTACAGAATATTTGACATGCGAAGTGCATTTTTTTTTCAGCAACTTCTTCAAAGATTAGTATGTAATGCAGCAGTATATATTCATTTTTTAAATATAGTGTCTGCTTATTCCTGTACCCTAATAAGTATTGCAACTCTCTCTCTCTCTCTCTCTCTTAGTAGGAGGGGTTGATCTGAATGTGGATTTGAGTGAGAGAAAAAGGCAGCTTAAAGACTTTTGCTGTCATAAAAAGTAATGTGTTGTGTAACCGTGCATTGTTAATACAACTTTGAGGAGAAAGACGATATTCTATATACCGAACAAAAAATATCTATCCCTTTATTGTTAAGGTTTTGAAAAGAATTGTTATCATGAAAAGATTATTTACGTGTTGTTCCTTCGGAATATTGTAAAACGTAAATTGTTTGTTATTTAAAATGACAACTATAGCTCATGTTGACTAAACAAATTTCCCTCCGCCCTCTCTCTCTCTACTTACTTGATTTCCATACAGATAATTTATGTCGATGTCTTCCTCAGAAATAGCATCCATTTTTAGTGCAGACATGTATCCCTTCACAGTTTACGGTGAGAATAATATGTTCATAAGATATGCAAATCTTTGAGAAAGATGAATTTCTTCCTTCTACATATCTATTTTTCAAACTGCATACATCCTCTAAACTGTCCATAAATATTTTAAGTCTCATGGTTCATAGATTTTTGTTTGTTTGAGATTGCAACTTCCGTGTTTCTATAGCAAGATTATGTTTTGAGATAAACATGTGCGGTTTAATCTCCAATTCTAAAAGTGACTCAAAAATGAACTTTTCAAGACATAATACAATCACTGTGAAATTTATCCTTAGCTGCAAAACAGCTGATCTGTCGTTTTTAACGTTCGTAACATTGCATCTGAACATTTTCATGCACAATACCTTTTTTTGTGGACACTGCTGAAATCAAATTATCTTGAAATTTGCTCTCCAACGGCAAGTCGTGGCGTTTCCATACGAGTAATAAAAATTCTCGAGAAGGGGGTACCTGTAAAGTGCGAAACGAAATAGAAACGAAACGAACTGAAACGAAACGAAATCTGCCGAAACGAAACGAAATCTATCGAAACGAAACGAAACCTACCGAAACGAAACGAAATCAGGACGAAACGAAACGAAATCAAAACGAAATCTGCCGAAACAAAACGAAACAAAACTTTCAGAATGATTATATGGTCTATTTTTACTTAATATGAAATTTATATAGTTCAAGCACCACAGGCCATTGTTTCGCTGTAGGATTTCAAGCTCATACATAGGCGTACGCGCCGGAAGGATATTGAAAGTGGAGGGGGGGGGGGCTTAACCAACAAAAAGATTAACCCCAATTTTCAATGCCTATATAATATATATCTTTGCAAAAAAAGTGGGGGGAGGGCTAGCATCGCCCCCGCTTCCGACCCCTATGTCGTATTTTATTAATATCTTACTGAATAATTTACCTACTTAAAATTGACATCGTTTGTTTCTTGTCAGTTAAATCGTTTTCTACGTCTCTGATCGAGCCTCTGTATTGCAAACCACTCATTTCTTCCTCGAAAATTACCTCGATAAAAATAGGTCCGTATGTATGTAGAAAGGATACACAAGGAGTTACATGTATAATTGAACGATAAAACCAGACACCTCGGAATGGATTACTAAATACTCTTAGTTGCTGGTTTATCCTATGTTTTAAGACATTCGCAATACAACAATACAGTGACTTTATTTCGACCCGTACATAAACGAGCCTTTACATGTAACAGCATCAATTTTGATAGATATGTTGTATCTAGATAGATAAGGACTGAAAATAAGAGTAAGATATAAAAATTAGAAAATACTGCACATATTGAAATTATACATGCAAAGTACGCTCGTGCATATTTGCAGCTGGCAAACAGGTAAATACATCATTAGATTGAGAAAGGAGCAAAATTTATCAGTAATTAAATTTTATATTAACAAGTCCTTGAACTACATTATATATATTAATTTTATTTGAAGTAAAAAAAAAGTCCACATGCAGTTACACATATATAATTATATACATGTACCTTGATTTGAAAAAAACCCAAAACATTTTGATAGTTTTGTTTCGTTTCGTTTCGGCAGGTTTCGTTTCGTTTCGTCGTGATTTCGTTTCGTTTCGGTAGGTTTCGTTTCGTTTCGGTAGATTTCGTTTCGTTTCGGCAGATTTCGTTTCGTTTCAGTTCGTTTCGTTTCGTTTCGTTTCTATTTCGTTTCGCACTTTACAGGTACCCTCGAGAAGGACGTTAAACAATATTCAATAAAACAAACATTTAAATTTATTATTTTTTTAATTATTTTTTAAGGAACTAATTTATTCATAATTGTTAAATAAATAAATAAATAAATAAATAAGATAAAATAGCTTCTATTTCAAGTTTAAGATTACATTTTGATCAAAATCAAATTTTAATTATGTGAAAAAAACTTCCTGCAAGTGAAATGTACATGTATTTTCTTTCCTTAAATATTTTCCCATCAACATTTATATATCTAACAATCAGGTGGTTATTTTTTTAAAAAAAATTCAAGAGGAGGGAATGCAATGTGATAGTATTTTCGATTTCAATTATCTCTATCCGAAATAAAACTGCAGATGATAAAATAAAAGTTCATTAAGCTATATATTGGTTCAGCGATATGCATGGTTTTAAAAATTACATGAGACTTTTTGTGCCTGAAAATAGACACACATGATGTTTATCGTGTTCTAAATAGTAAACAAGAAAAATACTCAAGTATGAAATCAAATTTTTGTGTTGTATTTTTTTTTGTACTCTATAATTTCCATTTGCAATGTATATTTTTATCTATATAAATTGAATAATATCTTATTTGCATTGTCTAGGGACCGAATTTCTAATTTTGTATTGTATATCATTTTCTTATTTGTATTTGATAATTTTTCATTTGACACACAGCGAGTGTGACCAGTCGGGAGGGGATGCTTTATAGCACGTATACTAATAGCACCTGATTTTGAGGTTTGTGTGCTTTGTTACAAATTTGCATCGTAAAAGTAGACTTTGGTGTTTAATACTGTTCGTTATCACCATAATGCATAGGTTTTTTTTGTGTTATTCAGTGTTCTTTATTAGATTTGTTAAGAGATAAATAAAGAGACATATATAAATAGATATCTTTAAAGCATGACAATATTTAACTCAAAAAAATATAAAGTGCTACCTATATTGGAAAATGTTGTATTTTCTTTTACAGTAAATCAATGTATGAAACCATGAATACATTTGTATAAAATTATCCAAGTTATTCATTAAACTTAAAAAACAATACATTAAATAAATTTTGAAACTTGAACACCTTTAATAAAAATATCGAGTTCTAGGAGGCCATTTCAGTGCATTATGTTATAGTTGTATTATGCTAATTATGTACTCATTTTGGTCAGTTTAATCTATAATTGTATTACAGGAGATATTAGTTTTTGGCTTGTCAGTAATTTTTTAACTTGGAATTTTCGTCATTTGAATAAATAACATTTATGGAATCATAAAAACTGTTCTGTTGTTGATTTTGTCAAAACTAGCTTTACTGAGGGCAGTTGCTTGGGTAGGAAGAAGTTCTACTTAAAATAAAAACTATGATAAAACTGCTTGTGTTTCACAAGGGCATATATTATAACCGGTAAGATCTGGAGAAGTTAATGTATTTATGTACTTCATGTTATTCATATTTAATTTTCCAGTTATAATATTTAACTGTTTCAAAGCTTTTGAATTTGTTTTAAGTAAAAGATTTTATACATTCATTTACAAAACAAATTTAACAGGATATCCACGTCTTACTTTGTCATTCTTCATCTTTATTAATTTATCGAAATCTATTAATTTTTGCATTATATTTCATTAATGAATATTCCCCATGTTTTTCTTCTCAAAATTATGTTTTTAATTTTTAAAAAAAAAATAATTCACATTCTGTACATTTTTTTTAAAAACCTGTTTATAGTTAGTCTGTATTTTTCGATTTTTAACAAATATTTGTTGCATAGCGAAAGAGACATACATGTAATGTGTGGTTTGTAAATTCTACATCATTAAGATATGTCGGATATACTCAATTGGCATTTTACAACTTTTTTTAATCGCTCTCCTTCATAAAAGATAACCGATTACTCGGAAGTTATCAGAAAACAACGATTTATATTTGTTTGATATTTAAAGACAGTGAAGATTGATTGATTGTATACTGTTTATATGTAGTAAGAAAATAAATTAATATGTTTTACGGTGTGACCGTTGGGGCGAGCGCAGTTGTACCATCAAAAACACTGGAGATCAGCCACTTCGAACGTCAAGCCGCACGAGACATCTCGAATAGCTGTGACGTCATACGACGTCACAAAGCTCGTCGGAGCTTACGGAGACAGCCGAGCGTCTGTTTGAAACTGTAGAACTAGTGCAATTTTTGTCGAAAAACATTGCAGAGTTATTTCTTGTTTCTTTGAAAGATTTCTACAAACTGAAAGTCTGATATATGCTTTACGTTATTATTTATTTATTTATTCGGCAATATTCGCGCAAAGGACATTGGGTAGTGCAGGAATTCTGGGAATGTTGCACAGAGAAATTTGGCTGACGTATGTACAGATTTCAATCCGAATTTCCTCTGTTCTTACACGTTAGTCTATTGAGCTCGCTTCGCGAGCGTCGCTTCGCGACGCTCGCTATAACTCTAAATAAAAGAAAGTCTTTTTTTTTAATTTTATAAATTTTCATTATGAATACAAATACAAGCGCATGGATTTCAGTAGACATTAAAAATACAAGATCATGATAACAAATCATTTTTATCGAAAACATTTTTATGACTTACTCAACAAATATTTGTTGTATAGCGAAAGAGGCATACATGTACATGTAACGTGTGGTTTGTTCATTCTCCATCATCAAGATTCTGATTGTTTAATTATTAATGACAGATAATACAATCAAGTTTTGTCATAAAAATTGAAAATAACAACTGAAATTATGTTTTAATTAGTAAACAGAACACGTTTCACCGCATAGTTTTTCATTCACAGTTTCACAGCACTGACATTTTAAGCGAAAAATATTTGTATAGATTAATAAGGATGGATGTAGAAAAGTAGAATTTTGAACATCATAGGAGGTTTACAATTACTTGATAATTTAGAAATTTATTATTTGCAACATTTACAACAAAAATAAACCAAGAAATATATATCAACCCAGGCATCCATTTTTTGTTTATATCATCTGTCCCTAAGTTGACTGTTAAAAAATACCTGCGCTATGATTAACTGTTTATATGTTATAAATTTATAGTGTATTCAAAGAACCTTAAATCTTATTTAGATGCATAAAATGGAAATTGTTGCATAAAAAGTTTTAAATTTCAAGCTTCATGTTGAGACATTTAAAATCAAATAATGATTTTAAGAGTTTTCCTTCCTGGTTAAGGATTTGGATATGAGTATAATTTATTTTGGCCAAACACTTGTTAAAGCTCATATGTCATACATGTACACGCGGCGGGCCGGTCGATAGAGCATCCTCCACAATTAATCAATTACAGCCTCCTTTTTTGGTTTCATGACGATTATCAATCGATTGCTTTGTATGCATAAATTCGGGATTTATATATGCAAGTAATCGCGCAAACCACTCGATTGATCACATCATGAAACCAAAATATTAGATAGTTTTTCTTGAAATAAATCAGGAAATCTTATGACAGCACTGTGTTAAGATATGTCAGATATACTCAATTGGCATTTTTACAACTTTTTAAAGTTGTTTTCTTCCATAATAGATAACCTATTGCTCGGAAGTTATCAGAAAACAACTATTTATATTTGTTCGATATTAAAAGGCACCTAGACATACAGTGAGAAATGTAAATTACAACACAAAAAGAAAGACTTTTCAAAATTTTAAACAAAGAAACTTTTTATTAATACAAATACAGGCACATGGATTTCAAGAGACATTTTTTTTTTTAAAAAAAAATACAAAATCGTGATAACAAATCATTTTTTATCAAAAACATTTTTATATGCGATCAGAGGATTAATAGAAGAAAAATTTTCAGAGTGTTTTTCAGCTATCGTCCACTGCATAATATCTTTGATTTCTGTACTCAAAATAACATCGTTCATTTCCCGGAAGGGGTTGTTGAAACGAGATTGCAAAGCATCCCAGTATTTGAACCTCCGAGAATTATGAAAACCTAGATAAGATGAAAATGCTAGCATAGTTTTTACATTTTGAAGAGTACTTTGTTTTGCCAAACCTGGAAGTTCCGCATAGCTCTTATCGTATATTAGACAAGCAATGGGGAACAACATTTGAAGTAAAGCTTCCGTTTTCAGATAGACGCGCTTTTTTAGCTTATTCAATCTTGAAAAAAGTCTAATACATAATCTACTCGCATTATTTGATTCTTTTATGTGATGAATAATAAAGCAATTTTGATTTTTCAAAAATGTTATCAAATAATGATACTTTTCTATATCTGAGGGTATTTTGTTTAAGAAACCTCGTTTAATTCTTTTTATGTGCCAAATAACATCATGCTTTAAAACATTCTTGTAGCGGACATCACGTAAAATTTTATGAAAGTCGAATAATTCATTATAAAGAGATTTATCAATTTTATGTAAAGAACTAATCAAACATCGTATCTCGGCTTCGAGCTTTTCATTGCAGGATAATTTTCTTATATGGTTATCATTATAACTGTATAGAAACCCTAAACATTTCCAAGCTATTGAATTCTTAGGAAAGACAAATGACTTAAAATCAAGGTACATTTTAAACATGAGCGATATATAGTCCTCTTTTAAGAAAAAATTTAAATGAATTTTTTCAACCTTTAAAACTTGATGATTAAAAAAATAATCTAGTTCATAAGGCGTAATGGAATATTTGTTTTGGCAATAAAAGATGGAACCTAGAGACAAATCCTGTACAATTCTTGCAAGCGGAGTAAATTTTTTTGCAACTATCAGATGAATAGGACTAAGAGTCTCGTTTTTAAAGCATGATAATAAGTAAGAAATGGATAACTTCACCTTTAGTAGTCTTCCCGTATCGAACATTGCGTCTACTAAAAATGAATGAGAGTACGGTTCTGCATGACTTAAATAACCGAAAAAAATACTAATCTCTGTCACATAAAATGCAGGTTGTAACTTAAACTGAAAAAGCTTAAATGTTATACAAGGTGCATTTTTTAAGTAATCAGATAGATTGATTCTAGCGTCTAAACTTGTATTCAAAAATATTCCTGCATTTCCGCCTCGACTAGCAAATTGTAACAAGTACCCTTGCATACATGACTTTAGTAAATATGTTTTCGACATATTAAGTTGATACAATGTACCTTTTGTTTCTATTCTAGTAAAAATTGGCCAAAATTTTCTGTTACGATCAAATAAAATTTTCTTTAGGTATACTCTGTTAATATTCTTATTACAAGAAAGAGCAAAAAGTTCATTTAATATTACAGGGCCCAATAAAGGGCTTGGGTGAAGGTGTCTTTTTGTTATCAGCCTAAACAAATACGAGGAATTTTCATTAATAACAGAACTGTAATACTTTGGGTAGAAATGCTTTAGTAAACTTAGCATATAAATTCTATTTTTCGTCAAAGCACTTTCTATATAAATGAAGATATCCTGTTCTTCCAAAAAATCTGTTTTCACCAATTGTGCAAAAATTTCATATGCAAAATATTCAAACGAGTCTAACACACGAAGAAGTGTTTTAAAGCACACAGACAAAGTGAATAAACTTGTTAAATTGCAGTTCCACGAAATATCAATTAAGTAAGTATTTCCACGAGGATTGATTTTTCCCATGTGTTTAAATAATGTATCCAGGACAGTCATGCCATGATTATCTCTGATTTGATATACAATAGGATCAAGATTATATGTCATAGCAGCTACTACAGAGTGGTTTCCCGTCATTGCAGCATAATGTAAAGGGATCCTCCCATCACTGTCCCTTTGTTTCATTAACTTGTTGTATAGTATATTTGATTTTAGAGCAATCTCAGTATCACCTCTTCCTGATAGAGGATCAGATAATTTTAAATCCCTTGTCTGTATTTCACATTTAAGTGCGTAATAGTGAAGTAGGTTTTTGTTCTCATTATCTAGTACAACAGCTACTGTAGAAGTACCTAGCGCAATAATTACACTTAAGGCAATAAAGTTTTTACAAAGGGCTGCCGAGTGGCCAGAAATAGAACCATTTAGAGTTTTATCAGTATACATGTAAAAATTTTGCAATACTGCATTAGCAGTTTTATCAATACCACTACAACTGGCGTAATGCATCGGAGTAGCACCGTTTGCGTCGGTCGCAAATGGCATTCTATACCCTTCCTTCAATAAGGAAATCATTGTTTCTGATGTCGAGTAGAGCGCTAGCATGTGAGCAAAATGTAACCCACTGATACATTGTTTAGAATTAAACAATATTTTCTCATATCCCTTAACACTGACCTTAGTACTTTTACCACACTGTTTATCAAAATTAATTCCCAACTTCCAAAAATATACAAGAATTTCTTTCCTGTCAAATGCCACTGCGGTAAAGACTGGTGTTCTTCCTCGTGCATCAGTACAGGAAATGGCATTAAACTGTTGTTGCATTAAAATTTTAACAACTTCAAGATGTCCATTCTGTGTTGCTATTTCCAAAGATGACTCACAAAAAAGGAATTGTTGATCGTCTTTTAATACAATTTTTTTCCTATCTGCAATTTCGTTTGAACCTTTGTTCTGAAGCCTTTTTTTACCCTTTGGCACCCAGTATAAATGCCCATTACAAGTTAAACAACGATCAACAGCCCCTTTTGACAGAAGATACTCAACAACATGAGCGTGTCCGTTTTTAGCAGCAAGATACAGTGAAGTATTAAAGCTAGATGTTAACTCGATAGAATGATTGAATAATAGGATATTCAAAATGCGAAGATGTCCATGTTCAGCTGCTAGGTGAAATGAGTTAAGACCAACTGCATTTTCGTGTAATATATCCACATTGTTTTGTAGAAGAACTTTAACTACACCCTCATGACCGTTCTGCGATGCTACGTTTAGGAGATTGTATCCCCAATGAGTTTCATATTTGCAAATATTTATAATGTCCAATTCGGGTGAAATTCTATCTATTTGAAAAGTTGGCTTCACGTAATTTATATCTGCCCCATTGTCCAACAATGATTGTAAAGACATCTCGTTTCCAAATGCAGCTGAAACATAACATGGAGATGAACCTCCACTGTCTTCTTTATCTATATCAAGTTGTGGCCACGAAGCAATTATAAGTTTTATGGTTTCCTGCGAATTAAACCGAGCGGCAGCCTTGTGTAAAATAAACTTGGTAAAATCGCTTATGTTAATGTCACTTCTGTGATGCAGTCTATCAACGAACAGTATTTTAATTTCATCGTCCCCTGAATTTGCTACATGGTATAATAACGACAAAATGTTTAATTTTTGTGGTTCAAAACGGGGAGTTCCTAAATAATCAATCCAGTATTTAGCAATCGCAGCATGCCCAGGTTCTTTGGAAATGAAGAAATTCTTATTGATATTCAATTCTCCCGAAAGATAGTCAGCGAGTCTTTTGTGTGAAAATCCAATCGTTCCCATTTCAGAATTTTTCGTCAAGAAATGAGACAACTCGTCGTTAAAAATACGTGATATACTGTCTTTATCTTTTTTGTGCGTAACATTCAAATAAAGAAAAAGTTCCTCTGTGGTTATTTGATTTAAAGTCGCGCACAAAATTTCAAATATTGACCTAACTTTTTCAAAAGCCTCTCTTGATTTTCCAAATACACGTTCTAAATTAAGTTGGTATATGTGTTCAAGAGTGTCTGGAATTTCACGAAGATCTCCATTTTTTATCCAGTAGTCCAAAGCATGAATCAAAAATAAAAAAATTCCATGTACCTGATCTGCAAGTTTTTCTATTTGAGTATCGATATGATAATCGCTCAGAATTTCTCCGAACTGTCTATTTACTGTCGTATTTTCTAATCGATTTTTGATGAAACGTTTGACATCTTTAAAGTTTTTCTCTTTCAAATGTTCATTTGTATAAATTCTCATTCCCGGTGGAAGATTATCTCGAATACGTGAGATATTGCGAGACGTGAATAATAATTTTATGTACGCAGGGAAACGTGGGACTTTTTCATGCAACAAAGAAAAAATACTATCGTAACCACTCTCGGAACATTCATCAAGTGCATCAACTATTATTATCAACCTTTCTGGAGCAATTTGAACTTTCCGAAGCGGACTCAATATAGCAAAATCAAAACAACCTTTTGGATCTTCAATGCATTTGTTTGTAAAGAGATATTCAATCGCCATTTTATCAAATTATATAATGTTTCCGAATTCCGGCAATTTCTGAGCAATTCCTCCGGCCAAGTTTCGAACAAAAAATCCCTGTACTAAGGTGATTTGAGAATCATATTTACACAGGTGCACAGCTGCAAGTTTGTTAAAAATTGGGTATCCTGTCGAAAGTGGATTATTCGAACAGACTATATTTGACACGATGGCGGATTTTCCAAACCCCATTTCAGCAGTCAGCAGCAGACCCCTGTGTTCTGTATTGAGAATATAGTAACTTATATCTTCTATGATCCATTCTCGTCCAATAAAATCGGTATGACTCTTAATGTAATATTCGAAATCGATGTCACTCTTCCATGGAAACGAAAAATCCATTGTAAAAACAGTCTAAAAATATAAAAAAGAATCATACATTGTAAATCAAATACTTGGAAAACGATTCTTTCATGTACATTTCAGAGATTATCTCGTACATAAGCTATAAACCCATATCTATGTGATGCTTATCCCTGTGTCGCGTTTGTATTCCTAAGAAATGTTTTCAAAGATATGCTAGTAGTTCTAGAAATATGAAAGACGTTGTTATCTCTTAAGTTAATTTTAAAAAAAGATGTTGAAGTTTCTGATTGATAATATGTACGAGGGCTTTTAAATAAATAATGTGCTGACCTATATGAAATACACTATGTCTTTAAGCTTGACTTTCTCGTTAAGTGACCCCTTTTCATTCCATAGTTTCATTGTGAGAAGCTGGAAAATAAGGCTATTTGAGACATTGCATTATAAACGCATGGTAAAGAATCAGTGAACTAGAGTGAAATTAAACGCTTCATTACAGCTACCGTTAAACTTGTTAAGAATCCCAAAGATACTCACTGAAATATGTGAAATGTTTCGCAACCTATGTCTATTTTCTAGACACATGAACAGATTGATGTCAATGAACAAAAATTATATAATGGGCATCAAAAATGGGTACCGTCTTTGGCGACAAGGACTTTCAACAACCAAAGTATTGTACTGTTTGCCACAATTCAACAAATTATCATCGATGATGTTTGATTGACTTTATGACACATAGCAAAATTGATAGGCAACATTTAAGGGGTAGTTCACATTGTTTCAAAGAAACAATTGACAGTGAAATAGCTTAGTACTCAATGGACATCCTATGTTTTTAAAAATGGTTGAAAATTACAGCATGAAGGAATATCTAATCAATTTAGATTATTTTGCAAAAAATCAGAAATTGTAGTTTTCCACGTTTCTCTGAAATTCAAACAGATAATGAAACTTGAATCCATTGCTGTAAACTCTCAAAACATATTTAAAATAAGATTCACTTGACAATAAAAGCAAAAGGTCTGAGAAGAACAAAGAATTGCAAGAATACAAAGACAGTTTTATATGCCATTTTCTTGAATATTAGTGGTTTTGTTGTTCATATTCTTATTCGGGGAATTCCAGTTCAATTTCTGGAGGAGTGTAGGGAGCAAAATTTCTGCAAAAAAAAAAAAAAAAAAAAAATTAAAGCTTTTTTAGAGAAGGAACCAGATTCAGACATCCACTAGTGACTACATTAAATTTCTTGATGACAGCGTCCAAACCCACACGCCATGAAAAGTAAAGGAGTTTGAGTAAAGCCACACCAACTTTTTAGCTCTACTGGTCAGAGACCAGAAGAGCTTATGCGATAGTAATGCGTCCGGCGTCCGTCCGTCTGTCTGTCTGTCTGTCTGTCTGTCCGTCTGTCTGTCCGTCTGTCTGTAAACAATTTTTCAAAACGCTACTCCTCCTACAATTTTAGTCTGATTTCAATATTACTTGGCACACAAGTAGACTACACTAAGATACATAGAATAGTGCATCGGTTTTTGATTTCGATGAACGGTGTTGCCATGGTTACTAAAAATAGAATTTTCTGTGAAATTCCTTTAAAACGCTACTCCTTCTACAGTTTTTGTCTGATTTCAATATAACTTGGCACACAAAAAACTAAGATACATAGAATAGTGCATCGGTTTTTGATTTCGATGAACGGTGTTGCCATGGTTACTAAAAATAGAATTTTCTGTGAAATTCCTTTAAAACGCTACTCCTTCTACAGTTTTAGTCTGATTTCAATATAACTTGGCACACAAGTAGACTACACTAAGATACATAGAATAGTGCATTGGTTTTTGATTTCGATAAATGGTGTTGCCATGGTTACTAAAAATAGAAGTTTCTGTGAAATTCCTTCAAAATGCTACTCCTTCTACAGTTTTGGTCTGATTTCAATATAACTTGGCACACAAGTAGACTACACTAAGATACATAGAATAGTGCATCGGTTTTTAATTTCGATGAACGATGTTGCCATGGTTACTAAAAATAGAATTTTCTGTGAAATTCCTTAAAAACGCTACTCTTTCTACAGTTTTTGTCTGATTTCAGTATAACTTGGTACACAAGTAGACTACACTAAGATACATAGAATAGTGCATCGGTTTTTGATTTCAATGAACGGTGTTGCCATGCTTACAAAAAATAGAATTTTCTATGAAATTCCTTTAAAACGCTACTCTTTCTACAGTTTTGGTCTGATTTCAGTATAACTTGGCACACAGGTAGACTACACTAAGATACATAGAATAGTGCATCGGTTTTTAATTTTGGTGAACGGTTTGGTCAGGGTTACTAAAAATAGAATTCTCTTTGAAATTCCTTTAAAACGCTACTCTTTCTACAGTTTTTGTATATTCAGTATAACTTGGTACACAAGTAGACTACACTAAGATACATAGAATAGTGCATCGGTTTTTGATTTCGGTGAACGGTGTTGCCATGGTTACTAAAAATAGAATTCTCTGTGAAATTCCTTTAAAACACTACTCCTTCTACAGTTTTTCTGATTTCAAAATAAGTTGGCACACAAGTAGACTACACAAAGATACATAAAATAGTGCAATGGTTTTTGATAAGTACAAACCAGTAGAGCTACAGTCTCGACAGAGACTTCTGGTTATTTAAATTTATAGATCTCTAAGTCAACCTTTTTAAACAATGGTTTCAGCATTAAAAGACCAATATTAGATCTAAATTATGTTATACGATTTTTTTTCAAAGAAATTAAAGTAAAAAAAATTATATCCAAATTGGATGCTTTTACTTTAGACATGCATCTTTATTTTTAAAAATGTAACCTTCATATACCCTGAATAATTATTCCTTTTTTAATTTCAAGGCTTTAAATCTTTTTCAATTCAATTGATTGACAACATTTGGAAATTTTATGTTAAATTAAAAGTAATTAGTCTCTTAATATAAAAAAATGTGCATTTAGGAACTGCATGGAGATCTAAAATATATAACTCCAACAGCATGATTTTTAAAAAATCTGATGCTAAAGCAAATTATCATTAACTATAAAAGCATTTTTGCTGGGGAAGGGTTTCCAGTGTATCAAGAATACACAGTTTAGAAATTTTATCGATGACAGAAAAATGTATTACCACTCATTTTTCTCAACAGTTATTAATTAGCTCCCCTTTCGGAAGAATTTACTCTTTGTTTCAACATTTTTTTTATTCTGTGCATATGTTGTAATCAAGTAATTCAAAATAAAATTCTTACCTGATTTTGTTGATGTCCTAAACATGATTTCAATGTCCGTTAAATGCATTACGAAAAATTGACTCATTATTAAATATATGGATGCAGCTAATACGATAAATCCCAGTAAAACAATATTTTTAAATTCCACTCGTGTCTTTGAATTAAGAGGTTGTAAGTCCAAAAATTCATCACTGTGACGTATTATTGTGTCATGGAGTTCATTTCTTGGGAGATCATGTAATTCAACAAGCAGGTACGAAACCGATTCACAACGTAACCTGCTTTCTTTCTTCTTCAACTTTGATAGCGTCTTAGCAGCTTCCATACATTTTATATTTCCAAAAACTGTGTTGTGTTGAAGACAATTTAATAACACGTTCAGACACGTTTTTAGATCTTTTTCCTCGATATGGAATGATTTATTGTGTGCAAAATATTTGTTACGAATTGTACGAATTTTTTTCATCAATTGTTTATTTTTTCCTATGTCAAAGTAAACACAGTTTTCAAGTAACGAAATAATATTTATGATATCATCCAAACCACATTCAGTAGCATTTTGACAATTGTGTATGAATACATTAATAACTTGATTAATCGTAGCTTCAGTGCTATCCCTCCCCCATGTTCTGGAATCAAACAACTGCCAGTTTATTCGATCAATTTGACCTGGGTACCTCATTAACCTCCTAAATTCCTCTCGCCATTTTTTGCACGTGTCACACCATTGATACACACTCTTAGAGTGTACCTTTACACAGTTTGTGGTACATGGTAAGTGCGTGGCGCACCTCCTTGATAATTTCACATAAAGTCCATCGATTTGAGTCTTTATATAATCCTTCAATCCTTTTTAGTGAAGTTTAAGGCAACTAACAAAGTAACATAATTAGTAAATCTGTTGTCTGACGCAAAGGTGTGTATCTCGTCGGCCATTTTTTACTTGATTTAAATCTAAATTTAGAAGGAAAGGGGAAAATGCATATGGGCCATAGTTCGTATGAATAAAGCCTTTATTCATCATTTTTTAAATCATTTACAAAAATGATAATGAATGAAATATTTCTAATGCTTCCACAAATTAAATTTGTTGGGAAAAGTTTTAAAAGTCTTTTCATGTGTGTCAAGGATTTTATCATAAAGCTTTTGACGGATTTTTTTTTTTTGGGAAATGCAGCTTTAAATGGCACGTTACATTATAGAATATAAGAAGCCGTAACATTAGTGATAAATACGTTCAAAGTAATGAGGAAAAAAGAGAAAAATATATCTTATTAAAAATTGTATTGGAAAATATTTCATGGCACATCATTGCAATGAATAGAAATATTACAAAAGAGATTTTTTTATTTTATATAAAAAATGTAAAATATGGAGGAACACGATTTTGAACAATATGTATAAAATCCACATTATTCTACAGTCTGGTTTTCTTTTTGCAATTTCACACAGATACTTAGGATTTACAAAGAAAATTAAAAAAAAAACGCCACTATTTTGATTTGTTTAAAGTTTCATCTGCTAACTAGTGCTTCCTTCTCTTAAATTTTTTGCTACACTTTTTTTTCAAATATGCAGTTTAAAGGTTAATTCTTGATTCCTTCAATTTTTAAAATTTGATAAATTTTGTTGAAATAATTGTTTAAGAGATTTTTCATGCACCCACTTTCAAGAATACCGGATTTCGAAGCAGCGTTCGGGTAACTTTAAACAATGATGAACTTGAACTTACATTTTCCCTTTATTTTATTCTTTAAAAATACAGATATATTAAGAAGTAATTTATGTAAAGGTAATGGGCCAAAAAACTGCCCATTCCTTAAGAAGTAGGAACTGTTGGAGGGCCTGAATTCTTTCTTCTTACAGAATGGACAGTTTGAGACCTATAACCTACTTAAAACATTTTCTCTATTGTGTTCATAATAACAGGTTGGGACCAATCGCCCTAATGGGATATAATAGTCCGTTTGGGATATAATATCCCAAATGGACTATAAATACAGTGAAAAAAAAATGAAAATTTTTATTTTGGAAATAAATATCATAAATCCGCAACAGGACACTTAAAAAGGAATAACTTTTGGTTGACAAGTTTTCGTGTATGTCCATTGTAAAGAAGATTGATCCCTCGGAAGTTCTGTAACTTCTTCGGGATCAATCTAACAAACGGTAGTGTTGCAGAAAAACTTGCTTACCAAAAGTTATTCCTTTTTAAGTGTTTTGATGCGGATTTATGATATTTATTGCCAAAATAAAAATTTTCAATTTTTGCACTGTAAATTTATAGCCCATTTGGGATATTATATCCCAAACGAACTAATATATCCCATTTGGGCGATTGGTCCCAACCTGAATGATGTACTCTTAGAATTTTTTTTTTCTCATCCATGGTAATAAGTAAGCATTGTCTACTTAATTATTGGACTGTTTCAGGTGAAGGTTAATATTTACAGTCAAAAGAAACTTGTATTCATTGTAATTGTTAACTAAGTGGACAGTTATTGGGGTAAGTGCAATTTTAAATAACCGACTAAAGAACATTTAAACACAAGGCATGAGATTCCAACACCATTTTGTTGTGATTGTGAATGTTGAAAGCATGTCTTCTTCCGAGGAAGAAAGCATATTTTTGATGCAAAACAAAATCAGATATGAAGAGCAATGCATATGTCATTCTCTAGTGATTTTTGAATTTTGAGCCTTGTCAAGAAAATGAATTTTGAACTCAAAGTGGATTTTTTTCTCTTCAAATTTTTATCAATTTTTGGTAAAGGATGCAGAAAAACAAAGGGAACCTATAGAAAGATTTTTGTAATTAAATCAACAATATTTAGATGATTAAGAGGGAGCTCATCAGAGAAAAAAATGTAAACGGACAATTATAATACGTACTTTAACTGACAGAGAGAATGCTACCCAGTACCCAACGTTGATGTTTTCATGCTTAAGGACGTCAAGGTGTTGCGAGATAAAGAAATCAACAAAATTATAAGCTTTTATTATTATGCAATGAGGTAAAAAATGAAACGGAAGAGTAGAAGACAAGACTATTGACCAAACATCATTTCATTCACGTAGTTGGAAAAAAAGATAGATGCGCTCCTGCAGAAAAATGAACAAAATTATTCAAAGTACTAGTGAGAAATAAAAAAGAGTAAATGATTCTTGTGAGGAGAAGGGATATCCCCTCATGTGTTGTTGGTGCAAATTAATTTCCAATAGAATTCAGAGATGTGTCCTTCAAATTGAACTTTTGATATTCATTGTGATTTGGAACATTGCATATATATACTTTTCATTATTTATATATTGGAATAATTACACGTTTCAGTTTTGTTTGTGTGACTTGGAATAGATTATTTGATTACATCGTGAAACATGCTAGATTCAATGTCTTAAAAATATTAATTTGTGTTTATATAAGTTGTGTTTTCTGAATCCAGTATGTTACCTGAAGCCATCCATTAAGTTATCAAATACATGTCCTGTCCATTATTATTTTTTTTATAATGGAAAGGTTTTTAAACTTATGGACAGTTTCAGCTAACTTATAGGACTCTTTTGGGCCTTGCAAGAAGTCAGAGTAAATGTAACAAAATGTAAACAAAGGTAATGCGATCGGAAGATCGTGGATATTCTTTGCCAATTCAAGTGCTCAGCACATTGAAAGTAATGAAAGGTGTACGGCTTTTACATAAGACATTAAAAAATAATATTTGTATTACTATAGTGAAACATATGGAGATAACGAACAGTATTCAAGATCAAAAGTCCATAAAGTAATACAAAATAGGAGCTCCAAAACTTTGGAGGTGGCATCAGGTGCCATGGAGGAGTGAGCATCCCCTGCCGACCGGTCACACACGCCGTGTGCTCCTTGTTATGATTGGGAAATAACGGAAAAATCCGTCGTCAATTTAGAGTATAAATAATTGACTAACAATTATTATGAAAAACGCCAGTCAGCATTTGACTCATGATCAATGATAAATTGTATTTGCTGAAAAGGTCGTTGTATCGACCATAGTACTTACAAAAGGATGACTTTAAACGAGATAGCAGAAACTCTTGTTTCATCAACTTGTTTGTCAATAATTTTACCTCGTTTCAGAATTTGTTCATAGGTAGAACATGCTCTTGCGTATCGAATCAACTGAGATATGTAAACTCCGTATACAGGCGATAAAGGTATTTTGCTGCATAAGTAAGGAAAGATGATGATAAAAAAGTTAAAGTCATCACGTTCATCATAGATCTTAAGCTTGGTTGTTAGATTGCCATAAACGTCTTTTTCAAGTAAAATATCCAAATATGAAACAGATGTGTCAGGCTCTGTGGTATCTTTTATATCAAGCTCACTAGGATGTATCATATCGACATAAGAATGGACTCGTTGGATAAAGCCAATAAAATCACACAATTATTGTTAACTGACAAAATGAAACTTCCCCCGCAAAACTACACGAATGATTCATTTAAATATATATAAAGAAAAGTAACAATTATATCTGTATAACTATATGATATATAAAAAATGTAACAAAAATGTTTAACTAAAAAATTCGAATATTTATCAATTTTGCTATTTTTTTTTTATATTGAGTCCTGCTGCTTCGAAAGGATTAATTGGTCATGACCATTTCCGTTCATAATGAGGATATTTATTTTAGGCATAAATAAAAATGTGCAATTGGACATGTATCCTTTTAAATATTTCAGTATATGAATAAGTTTAAAATGAAAAAGCCAGTTTAATCTCTTATCCGAAAATCCTCATATGCCACTGAAATTAATGAGACCTTCAAAGAGTCTTTCTCAGAGTGTTACATAGTGCAATTATTCATCTCTAAGCCGTATCCATCTCTTATCCGCAACTTTTCCTAAATACCGCTGAACAAAATTTAATAACACTTCCTCAGATTTTTTATCGCATTGTGCCATTTTTCACTTCCTATTTTACTTTTTCATCGAACACTTTTTTCGAGTCTCCTATAGCAAAACACGGACTTTGACATTAAAATAATATGGAAGGCGGGGGGTGGGGGTGGGGGGGGTCATTTTGTGATCTTAGTGCTTACAGTTCCTCTAGTTATTATTTTTTACGTAATTATACTGCCCTTGTATTTATTGTGTATGATCTTAAATTTATAAAATATGTTTTAAGATGGTAGAGTAAAACAAATTGTTAAAAATTTAAATAAATGTTGGTGATTTTTTAATAATGTTTTGCAATTAAATTAACAGACGCTATTACATAGTTAAACAAATCATTGTAACCAAGTGTCTTTCATCTCCTTAATTTGATTGGTTGCTTAAAAATATTAATATATTAAGTGTTTTAATTCATTTTTAATATCAATATACTGAGTAAAATGAAAACAAGAGGTATGTGAGCACTGAGCTCACTAAATGATACCCTCGCCTCCCATGGTTATATTACCAAAGTCTATGCTTTGCTGTGGCCAGGAAACCCAAAATATGTGTCGGATCAAAAAGTAAAAGAGGAGGTGCACAATGGCAATTTGTAATAAAGATTCTGTAAAAGTTTCATCAATTTCATTCAGTGGTATAAGAGTTGCGGATAAGAGATAGGTTCCCAAAAGCGTAAGAGACAGACGGACGGACATACCGATCACTATATACCCTTCCGCTTTTCAAACGGGGGGTATAATAATTACCTCGAATATTTACCAGGCATCAAATATATAAATACAGATGTAGAAATTGGTCTTTCGGTAGAGACGGATCCGGATAAACTGAGGTCCCTTGTGACGCAGAAGGTGTTGGAACGCAAAATATTTATATTTGCTGCTAAATGTTTACATTTCCAAATATTCTTTCTTAAGATTTTTTGCAAATAGAAAAAGATTCATGTTCTCTTGAACTACCATGAGTAAAAACATTTCCATTGCCATGTGATTTAAGTAAAAAAAAAACTGTGCAACTTTATATGGCAAGTAATCAGAAAAAAAAGTAAATATAAGAGATGAATGAAATTTGTGACAAATGCATGAGGTACGTGCTTCATGTCTGCATATTTATGATATTCAGGCGTGAAACGTATAGTTCACGTCCTCACGAATTTCTCAAAAAATGAAATTAATCTCAATCAATGTTAATTATTTACAAAACCGCCAATGCGTTTTGTAATGAAATATATATATATATTAAAAATGAAGCAAATCAATATAAATGTTATATGTGCCCAATATTTGATTTAATCCCCATCAGTAACAATAAAATCAGAATCAGAAATTGATTCGAAGATACGAATTAATTTTTAGAATTACATTTACATTTATGTTCCGTTTATCTACTAGCACCTTTACAAAATTCATTTCTATTTCGTTTTAGCAAAATCACAATATAATATATATTATTTGGCACCTTTAACTTAAAATAATTACAATGTAAAATGTTATAAATGCTTTATAATATCGTTTTTGTTTAATTTTAAAGTACTAAAATCTTTGCTTAAACAATTTGAAACGTTTTCTTAAAGTTGAAAACATTTTGAAAAGTTTAATGATTATGGTGCCAACAATGGTATTATTAATAAATATGTTTATTAACTCACCTAAATCATACATTATTGAAGCACAGGTTCACAAACAATTTTAAAAATCTTTATTCTAAACATATATTTATATACACATTTCACATGTAAACATATAATTTAAATCCTTATTAAGTGACAAGAGATTTGATATTTAAAACACATTAATTCAGCTAAGTAGGCATTTTAAAATTTTCATTTCAGACAAAAAATACCATGATAAAATATTTTTTTAAAGTAAAGTTATTTCCTTATATGTTTACAAATTTGCTTCTTTATATTTTTATTGTTTTATACTTTGAATTGAATTCATGTTTCCCCGCCTATCAGAGGTTCTATATGTTGAAATATATATAAAGGTTAACAACACAGAAGTGGCCATCAGAAGGGACGTGATGGACATGGAGGACATGATACAGGAAAATATCTCTAAAATTTCGAAAGACGTCTATACAAAAAGAAGAATATTAAGCGATAGTTATAGAGAAGGATTCAGATTTAATACATCTGACATGGATTACATGGTTTGGCTTTGGGAACGTCATTTTTTAATCAATGATATTTCTCAGAGTTGAGGGACTATCCTTCATCAAATCTTTACATTGTTCTCATGGATGTCACGGATACACCACCTGGATTTGTTAGACTACAGCTTCTTACACGCCCTGTATATGATTTCTTTACATCAACATTCATTCCTTTAAATGATCGAATTTACATTTCTAGCTTTTTGCTGTGGAAGTTTTTGGTTGAAAAGCAGTCTAGTTCTATGATGTATCAAAATGTTCACAAACATGGCCCTTCTTCAGGGGATATGTACTAATGGAGGTACTGAGTTGATGTAGCATTTTGCTTTATCTACAGATATTAGCCCCCAGTTATAAATTACTGGAAAGATGCCTCAGAAACAATTGGCCTTCTGCAAGTGTGCTTAAAGATTTCTTACACAATAATTACCACTGTGTGACTATTGGAAGTAAACACACTAGCGTTGGGAATATATTAGATTGGAGATTTTCCTTCTCTCTTGCAGAACAAAGACTAGTGTATTTCATGAATCATACTCAATTTATGAGGTACGGACTTCTCAAAATATTTCTCAAAGAAGTAATCAATAAGAACGTAGAGGAACCATTACTGTGTTCTTACTTCATAAAGACCACAAATTAATGTTCAGGTTAATACAAGTTAGACATGTGAGGTGGTCTCCTGACAGTCTGTTAGAATGTTTTTGGAAGTGTTTTATATATCTCATGCTGTGTGCATATCGTGGAAAATTTGCCAATTTCTTAATTCCACAGAACAATTTGTTTATAAATAAGATTGTCGGTATTGCACGTGAATCTTTATTAAATCAATTTGAACAGTATTATAGAGTGGGCGTATCCTGCCTACTACGAAGTCCTACACTCAGGTCTATCGATCCTAGACCAAGACCTCAGACGTCCATGTGAGATTCAATTAACTGCAGGAATATGTCACGAAATGGGATGTCCATGTAAAGATGAAATAAAAAAAAAATTAAGCATTTAATGTAATTATTAGGTCTTTCCACCTTTCTGTGGAAAGACCTCTTGAAATGCTTATGTTTTTTATTTTATTTCTGACCTTAGCTTTTGAGACCGTAAGACTTATCGAAAAACTTTTTAGTTCATGATACTGGAAATCTAAAGTTATTCCGAAAAACGACCCCCTACGTTTGAACTTCGACCCCTTCTGCAGTTATTGCCCCTTTCACCGTTAAGCTTGTTATCGCTACTGCTTCAAAACCGTTAAACGTAGAGATACAAAACCTTCACCAACGTCTTTGAGTAATTTAGGAGACTTTTCAGTCTAATCATTGTAAAAGTTCTTTGACCCCTGCAATGACTTATTGCCCCTGAAAGTTTATAAATTTCACAAAAAATTCCAAGATTGTCAAAACCAGAAGTCGTAGAGACATGAAATCCTTAAAAATGTACATGTACAATATCTTTTGTCTTTAATATGTATTCTTGAAACCCTTTCGAAGATTTCCTTCTTGTCCCCTAAGTCTGACCCTTCTAAAAGTTATTGCCCCTTGTGCAAAAAACCTTGTTATCGCTACTCCTTTGAAACTGTAAGTCGTAGAGACATGAAACCTTCACTAATGTCTTAAGGGTCTTTAGACACAACTTTAGAGTTTCAGTGCAAAGAATCTGATGACCCCTTACATAAGTTATCACCCCTTAATGTCTATGTGCTTATTATAAAACCTCGTATCCTTCTAATTTTAAGTCGTAGAGACTTAAGAGTATTGATGATGCAAACCATAGTCTACCACAAATATACTTTTTATGTAAAGATAATCTATCATTAAGTCAAATGCTGATTGACGTTTTTCATACCAATTGTTAGTCCATTATTCATACACTGAATTGACGACGGATTTTCTCCGTTATTTCCTGATCATGACAAGGAGCACACGGCGGGTGTGACCGGTCGGCGGGGGATGCTCACTCCTCCATGGCACCTGATCCCACCTCTGATGTTTCGGGGGTCCGTGTTTGCTCTGCTCTTATTTTGTATTGTTTTATGGACTTTGAGACTGAATACTGTTCGTTATCTTCATATCCTTCCAAGTAATATTATAATTGATGAACAAGAGGTAGTAGACATTATTTCAATACTTCATGGAAATAAGGCAGTAGGTCCCGATTACATCAGCCACAAAATGCTTAAAAATATTGTTTCTACTGTTTCAAAACCAATATCTATGTTGTCTAATAAATCCCTGTCAGAGAATGTTTTCCCGGCCATGTGGGAAGTAGCTCATGTATTGCCTCTCTTTAAAAAGAATGATCCATATTCAGTGTCTAACTATAGGCCTGTGTCGTTGTTAAGATGTGTTAGTAAAATTGTGGAGATAATTATTTTCAAATACGTGTATGATTATTTTCATTTCAACAATATATTTTATCAATATGAAGCGGGGTTATTACCTGGTCATTCTACAGTGTACCAACTTCTAGAAACGTATCATAGTATTGTACAAAGTATAGATGAAGGCAAATCGTGTTGTATGGTATTTTGCGTTCTTTCTATAGCATTCGACAGAGTGTGGCACAAGGGTCTTCTTTTCAAATTTCAAACGTATGGAATATCTGATTGTCTTTTACTGTGGTTTACAACTTATTTGAGAAAAAGATCACAAAAAGTTATTATAAAGATCTACTATCATCCAACCTCAACATATTTGCAGGTGTGCCTCAAGGCTCAGTTCTAGGTCCTCTTTTATTTCTGATATATATTAATGATGTTGCTGAAAACATGCTTTCAGTGTGTAGTTTATTTGCTGATGACAATTCACTGCAACATGCATCATATAACTTGGATGGCACAATGAGCTTGCCAAACTATGTTCGTCAATCACATTTGGTGGCATATTTATTTTTGTAGTGCCATCTTTTTGCTGTATACCTACTGTTTTTATATTTCTTGCAAACATTGTTTATCTGTAAATTTAGGGGATCAGTATATTAATATGCGATTACCTTTTGATCTGATCCCCTATCATGTGATGTATATATTTTTTCTTATTTCGTCATTTTAATAAATGACATATTTCATCTCAACAATGGTGTTGATTTTATTTGATTATATCTCAGCAAAAACAGAGCTGCGGTGAGATTGTGCAGCATGAGGAAACATAAATATAATTTACTAGATATAGAATACAGGTTAAATCATGATCTTGATGTTTTAGATAAATGGTTGAGTAAATGGTTTAAGATTTAACTCATCAAAAACAAAGGTTGTATTTTTTTCTTTAAAAAATACATTTGTTTTACCTAACTTGTATTTTCAAGGCAATACACTGGAATATGTATGGGCGCATCGCCATTTGGGTATCTTGTTGTTACAAAATCTTAGCTGGTCTGAGTATATAGATATCATTGTTAATAATGCATATAGGAAATTGGGGTTATTGAAGAAATTAAAATTTTCATTGGGTAGGAAAAACCTTTCTCTACTGTACATAACATTTATAAGATCTACACTTGAATATACTTCAGTTGGCTGGGTTGCTCTTTATCTGATCATTATGTAGAAATACATGAAAAAGTACAACTAATGGCCGCTAGGACTGGTCTTCCGATACTAGCTTCAAGAGAATCACTCTATTTTGAAACAGGATGGGTACCCTTGAAAAACCGTCGTTACCAAGCAAAAAATGATTACAATGTTCAAAATTAAGAATTGTGATGTACCGGTATACGAGGGTTGTCCCAAAATTCCGTAGACAAGCGTTGTTTTATAGGAACCCTATGTCATACATTAATGAAACTTCGTATATCGATTAAACCAACACTATCTAATAAATCTATGGACAAATATGGAGTAACTACACAAATTATTCCAATTTAAAAGCCACATTTCATTGTCTGGTGTAGGAAGGCGGCGCAATACCCAAAACTTGAAATTTTAACTTAATATATTCTATTTTAAATCCTTCAGAAAAATAATTACCTCCATGTATTTTTTTAATGAAAATGAAATTCTTAAAACTGTCTTGTTAACTATATTTCCTAAAAATTTGGTGCTCATGCTTTGATAAATAGGAATTCTATAAGGTATTTTAAAGATGAGGTTGAAATCCGACATTTTGAAAAATGGCGGCTGGGTTGGCACAGGCGGCGCACTGGACTATGATCAAGTGTTTTGATCCCGAATTCACTCTTACAGAAATGTACCAATCATAAATGTTTGGTAGATTAGGAAAGTTTCTATCGTCTTTAGTATTTTAAATGACTAAAACGGGTTCTCTATGTATATGTGAATAACAGTAACTAAAATAAAAGACACGGCTAAGGAATGAGCTAAAGTTCCACTGTGCAACGCCATTACAGAAAACAGACGTAAAGCCCGTAAAAATATCGCGTTTTCAAATTATTATTATTTCATACCTATACAGGTATATACTTTGTTTACCTATTTTAATGTTTGATCATATCATAGTAATTAAGATATTTCACATTTATAACTATAACCGTTTCGTTTGATTTAAGAAATTGATTCTGGTATTTGAAATATTTTCTCCGAAAAATTGAACCATTGACATTTCTAATTTTTTACGCTGCAGATTGCTCCGTGTGTTATAGAACAGTTTCACTTTAAATGTTATTACTGGCAAAGTTTTCAAGTAAAAATGATAAAACTTCGTAATTTATCTGCTAAGAATACGCTTTATCCACCCTGAAAATTTTAGGAAGATACATTTATTTCTTTCAAAAATATGAGCTCAGTCTACGAAATTTTGGGACAACCCTCGTATGTACGAGATATAGTCCCAAAGAAACGAGAACACACATCAAGATACAATACACGAAATAAATCTTTCAACTGAAGTAAAAATTGACATTTTTGCCGCTGTTTATAAATTCATAAATGACTCTTGTAGATTTAGCTAGATGTTTTATTGACTTTTATTTGTATACGTTTTTGTTATTATTTTGCATGAAAATTACTATGTGTATTTTAAGGAGAAGAACTAGCAAGTTGTTAGAACTTGTCTCTTATCCTTTTGGTTACTTATAAAATATGTTCAAAACAATAGTATTGATTCTTCAATATACTCTCAGAATGCTTGTTAGAGTTAAAAAGTATATAAGTAAAGTGCTACCTCTATATATTGCCAACTTTTTATCCAAGAATTTAACAACCCAATGATAATGCAGTTTCGATATAGCAGTTAATGATTCATGGGGTATCAACGCGAAATGTAATAACAACGGAAAATGTAATAAACCCGGATAAGTGCATTTTGCGTTATTACATTTGCGTCAAAATCAACGTAGAATGTAATAATGCAAAATGTAACAACACACTTTTGAGGATAATGACATTTTGCGTCGAGATCAACGCAAAATGTAATTACGCGATTTTTGGATTATTATATTTTGTGTTATTACATTTTGCGTCGAGATTAAGCAAAAGGCAAGAACGTAAAATGTAATAACACAATTTTTGGTCAGCCAGATTGAATACAATTTTCAATAGAGTAGTGGCAGAAGGAAGGAAAATGAAACGAAAGGAAAAAAATAGATTACAATAAATTGAATCTATAATATGTTGATTTAATTAGCTACATGTATTTTAAATGAGTTTAATATTCAAATTATAGGTGTTGCAATTTAAAAACGTGCGTGCGGGGGCGTAGCTGTTGTTGGAGGGGGGATAATTTTATTGAACAGTATACTTTTGCATTTTGATAGACAAATGCAATGAATCTAGAAAAAAAACTATGTATTTTAACTGGTGGGCGTAAATATATAGCAGGAATAGGATTTATTGACAATTATGATTCCATACTGTTCCATACAAATCATGTGCATTGCAGACCAGCAAAAACAAATTTTTCCTCTCTTTCTTTCTCTCCAATAATAAAATGGATTGTTTTTGCATGTCCATAGTAATAAAACTAGATATCATTGAGATGGTTGCCATCTCAAAGAGCCCCGCTTTTAGCAATAAACATAAAAATGTAAAATAGCTGAAAAGGTTTTTTTAAGGTGTTTGAGATTAAAGGGGACAAAAAGTAACTACTCCGGGAAAAATAATACAATTCATAAACTTTTAGAAATGTATCCTCTATGAAAATTGTTGTATATCCTCTATCAAAGTATGGAAGGAAAATCACAAATGTTCTATATCTAGTCAATTTGTTTGAGGGTGAGTGGACTTAAGGGAAAGAAATTATACACCGAACAGAGATTTTAGACAGAGAGGCTATTTTTGACCTTGACCCTTCATCTAGAAACTTTGTTCAAGGTCGCTGCACATCAATTGGCACCCTGTGAGTGAAGTAGGAGCCACATTGGACAAAGGGGAGAGAAGACATGCTCCGGACAAGGATTTTTCATATAATTCTGCTATGACCTTAACCTTAGACATAGAAACATGGTTCAAGGTCACTGCCAAAAAAAAGCAAAATCAATCTTTCTTGTTAAAGCATGCTAAGCTTTTTGCTGAAAAGGGCACTGATCAAGGGCCCACAACCTTGATCAAACGCAAAATCAATACGGAAAATGAAAAGCCAATTCGTCAACAGCCTAGACGCGTCCTATTCCATCTAAAGAAAGAAATTGACGACCAAATCGATAACATGCTTACAAACAATATTATCAGACCGTCTTCAAGTCCTTGGGCTAGTCCAGTCGTACTTGTACGTAAGAAGGATGGATCTCTAAGATCCTGTTTTGACTTAAGGAGGCTGAACAATGTAACGGTAAAGGATGCGTACCATTTACCCACAGGCACCTGACGTTACTTATTTTTCTGTAATAAAAACAAATATACACATACCTAATAATAAACAAGGTACCCATCGAAACCCGTCATCTTGGATTTTCGAAGTAGGTCATCACTTGTATTTTCGTCTGAAACTTCGTCAAATAAATTCCCTGCAACCATATTCTTTCTGTGGCCAGTCTTTCGAGGTCTAAACTTACGGACACTGCAGCCAGAAAGGCGCATCACACTTGCAAATATTGAAAATCCCTCGTCAAACTCGACCTACTGCTTCAACATTCCGAGAAATCGCCAAAGGGGGGCCAGAAGTTTACATCAATATGCTAATGGGAATTCAGTATTTGTCAGTTTTGTGGTGGATCTCAAGCGGCGTGTTATAATTACTTCGAAATTTTAATAAATATTTCGATAATACAAATGAAAAAAATGCAAAATGGGAAAAATAAAACACTTCTTATAAATGTACCTGTAAAATATACTGTATTAATCTACACACGTCAGGTCGTTGCTTTCGAAACAATCTTGAATAAAAGAGGGGGGTGCTTGATAAAAAAAAAATCAACAACAAATCATCTAGAATTAATTGAATCGTTTTCAAAAAACAATAGACTGCAAACCATCCAGTTACTGAAATAAGAAGTGACTTGGCGACATATATATATAGGCTACATAAAATTGCAGATCTCAACACTCCCTGGTTTAATTTTAGTGTGGACCCCCCCCCCCCTTCTCACACATGTGCGAACATACTTTAAATAAAGTCAATCCTCTCCACGGATAGCGCTCAATCAGGGCATCAATAATGACAGTGTTATTAATTATATTTAGTGCATGTAAGTAGGGACTTACAACCGACTCAATTTGTCTCGAAAATGTTCATTGATCAGCATGATCAGGCCAATCTTCGACATTTACAAAATATAATCGATTGGATCAAGCTATATCGTAATTATTTTGAGAGAAATAAAATGAATGTTCTTACATGTATATTACGTTGTATTATTGTCTGAATTATTGTTTTTGGAATAAGTACTAACTTTCGCCGGTTATTTTTAAAAATAAATCGTACAAATATATTGACCAATCAAAAAAAGGCTTTCCCTAAGAATTTCAAGTTGTATGTAAACTTCCGGCCCCCTTTGGCGATTTCTCGGAATGTTGAAGCAGTAGGTCGAGTTTGACGAGGGATTTTCAATATTTGCAAGTGTGATGCGCCTCTCTGGCTGCAGTGTCCGTACGTTTAGACCTCGAAAGACTGGCCACAGAAAGAATATGGTTGCAGGGAATTTATTTGACGGAGTTTCAGACGAAAATACAAGTGATGACCTACTTCGAAAATCCAAGATGGCGGGTTTCGATGGGTACCTTGTTTATTATTAGGTATGTGTATATTTTTTTATTACAGAAAAATAAGTAACGTCAGGTGCCTGTGCATTTACCTTGAATTGATGAGTCTTTGGATGCTCTTAGGGGATCGAAGAGGTTCTCTACACTAGATATGATGAGCGGGTATTGGCAGATAGAAGTCGACGAGCATGACGAGCAGAAGACCACCTTCACATCACATAGGGGACTTTTCGAGTTTAACGTAACACCCTTCGGCTTATGTAATGCGACGGGAACATTTGAACGACTCATGCAGACCGTCTGCGCTGGCCTGAGATGGGATATCTGCTTAATTTATCTGGACGATATGATCGTGTTCAGTTCTACATTTGATCAATATTTAAAGAGACCTGACACGGTATTTAAAAGACTCCATTCAACAGGATTTAGACTGAGAAGTAAATATGCAGTTTGTTTAAACACAGAGTATCGTACTTGGGCCATATCATAAAAAACAAGGTGTTGAAACCGACCCAGGGAAGGAAAGGAGCATAAAAACTTGGCCAACACCAACCAACGTAGGGAATCTACGCAGTTTCCTCGGCCTATGCTCCTACTACAGGAGATTTGTGAAGGGATTTGCCACTGTTGCTAGTCCATTACATAATCTGACACACAAAGATAAGAAATTCTTATGGACTAAAGAGTGTGAAATAGCTTTCCAGGACCTCAAAAGAGCACTTACTACAGCACCTGTTCTTGCACTGCCAGACTTTTCTGAAATATTTATTCTAGACACAGATGCATCTGGCGTTGGCACTGGCGCCGTTTTAAGTCAATCTAAGGACAGAATTGAACGAGTCATCTCTTATGTAAGTAGGTCCTTAACCAAGTCGGAGAAAAAGTAAAGCACCACACGAAAAGAACTGTTGGCAGTTGTACATTAATCAAGGCGCTTAGACCCTATCTATATGGCAGACATTTTCTGTTACGCACGGATCACAGCGCCTTGAAATGGATGATAAGCTTCAAAGGACCAGAAGGACAGTTGGCCAGATTGCTGGATACGTTATCGGAGTATGACTTTGAGATATGTCATCGAGCTGGTAGGCTACATATAAATGCTGACGCACTCTCAAGGATTGATCACGTGGCTATGTCAGAGAACAAATGCAACATGAAGCCAATTGCAGCAATTACCATGAAAACGTCAGAGAATGATATAAAGCAACAGCAAGCAGATGATTCAGAAGTAGCAGAAGTGAAGAAATGGGTTGAGAATAACAAAAAGCCAGACTGGGACAAAATATCGACGTGTACGGTGAGCTTAAAAGCATATTGGGCTCAGTTTGACCAGTTGTCTATTAGAGACGGAATTCTGCATAGAGATTGGTACACTAATTACGGGAAAGTTCAAAAAGAGCAATCTTCCATATTCCCTCAGACTAACGATTACGAAGTATTGCCATGATGCACCATCAGGTGGGCATCTAGGAAGACAAAAGACTCTCACAAAAATTAAACAAATGTTTTACTGGCCAGGAATCAACAGAGATGTCAGAAAATGGTGCGCATCCTGATTCAAATGTGCTAAGAGAAAGAAATGCGGTAAAACGCCACGTGCACCCATGCAAGTAACGGAAGTCAGTGAGCCTGGAGAAAGAGTTGCCATTGACATTTTGGGACCCGTGCCAACATCAAACAGAGGAAATAAGTACATTTTGGTGATTCAAGATTACTTCACCAAATGGGCAGAAGCCGTCCCACTGCAGGATATGGAGGCACAGACTGTAGCTCGAGCATTTATTGACAATTTTGTCACTAAATTTGATGTACCCAGAACGCTACATACCGATCAAGGACGTCAATTCGAGTCGAAATTATTCCAGCAACTTTGTGAAATACTTGAAATAAACAAGACACGAACGACCCCATACCATCCTCAATCTGATGGTATTGTCGAGCGCATGAATCGCACACTTGAAAATATGATTGGTGCCTACGTCGACTCAAATTAGAAAAATTGGTATGATCACCTGCAGTTAGTTTGTATGGCATATAGGGCTGCACAACATGAAAGTTCAGGATTTACTCCCAATTATTTAACGTTTGGACGAGAAATTGTACCTCCCGTAGAACTACTGGCTGGACTGCCAGCTCAGAAGAAATCGACAGACCTATATATTAGTCACCTTGAAGATTCTTTGGCATTGGCACATGAAATAGCTAGGAAGAATTTTGGTGTAAGTTTGAAACGACAAAAACTCAGATATGATTCTAAGCTTTCCTGGAAGAGGTTTGACGTCGGTAACAAAGTATGGTTTTATACTCCCAGGCGGATTAAAGGCATTTCCCCAAAGTTCCAAATGTGGTGGACAGGGCCTTATACAGTTTTAAAGAAATTCAGCGGTGTTACATATCAGATAGTTAAGGGCAAAGAGTATAGATCTGGTTGTTCATATTGACAGGCTAAAGCCTCACATTAGTCGCGAGGAAAGTCAAGAACCTAAAACTCAAAATTTCAGGAAACAAGATGCCACTGAAACACCATATGTTCCGGACGTTATTATTGACCCTATTAGTGCTCCGTACATTGAGTACAACGCAGAGACCGTCGACGTTAACGACGCTGCAGTTTCGGAAGGTCAAAAGGTACAAAGCGAAACGACCACCCGATCTAAAAGGCGATGCCGAAAGCCCAAATACTCTGAATATTTTCAACTGTACCACGTCAGGGAATCGGACAAGACATCAAAGGAAGGACAATCCACTCCTTCTCGTTTGCAGTCTTGCAGTCGGATGGCGAGGACGAAGAATACCGTAAGGAAAGTAACTGCCATACATAAATGTCCACTTTACTTTGTATCGAGATATTCCAGAGTCCCGAAGAAGTTTTAGAGCATATTTGTCAAAAGCATGACAAAAGAACCAAGTGTGACCAATGTGAGTATACGTCAGAGAGAACGGCCGATATAAAGAGACATTGCGAGCGCCGACATTCAGCACACACAGACCAGGAGAAACCGACGCAAAAACCGGAAGATGATTGTACGATCCGGTGCCGCACTCAGCCGATGCCTGTCTTCAACCCAAAGAGGGACAAACCAGCAACACACAGCCATGTACAGACATCCGTAAGTTGTGAAGCGAGGACAGGATTGCTACAGAAGGATGCCGCCGTGCAGTGCGACCGAGAGACACCTACCGTGTGCGATGCGTCTACCCAAGAAGGGGCGATTTTCGGAGACGGAATGGACCGAATTCAATTGACATTATTATGGAACATTCAGTGACAATGTGAACATTTTAGTAACGTTTAAAGTGTGCCAATATTTTCAATTATTTTCGCGATTCGGGACGAATCTCAAGGAGGCGTGGGTGTGTTATGGACTTTACAAATAGAATTTTTTTTTTAAATAATGCTTTTTGTTACTTTATAAATAATGTGTCTAATAACTTAAGTGTTTGTTTTATGTAATGATTATCGTTCTTTGTTGTAATATGTAGATGTCGCTTTAATTTAATCACGTGATCATTATACTTGTATATAAACCATGATTTTTGTTAATTTGTTACTGAATAAGAACCATAGTTCCTGTATAAAGAAAATACATATAGAAAGAAAGTCCTGAACAAGGCAAACATTCCTGAATAAGGAAAGATAACAGTTTTCATCCTGAATAAGGATACAAATTAATTGATGCTGTGCCTTGTTGACGCCATATGTTTGTGTGACAGATTCATGTTTTTACATATTATGCACATGTGCATAGCAATGCATATTGCATGTGCATCTATTCATTAATTTAATTATGTAATATACTATATGTTTTTATTTGCAGCACACTTCTACAGCTGAATTACATAATTATTCATTTAACCTGTAGTTAAGTGTATTGATTTTTAAATTATTCTTTTCCAGAGAGGTCCAGAGTTAGCCTCAGGGCTCTAATTATATTCTGGCCATGGTCATTTTGTATCTTTTAGTTTCATTTGTTTTTGAGTGATGTCTTGTGCTTTTCTATTGGTTTTTGTGTTTCCCTCCAAGTTTTCTTTGTGTTTTTGGTTAATTCTGATATAGCAGTGGAAAGCTATGGTCATGTTTGGTGATTGAGTTTACCAGTTTTATACATAAGACATTTGACATAGAGACCAACACTTCCTCTTGCATGGTAAGTAATTCTTTCAGACAGATAAGTAAAAAGATTCTAATTCTATTAAATGTGAAATCTGTAATTTTTGCACTTATTTCCTTTAATCACTTTTTCTGGAGTAAATGTGTAGTGAGGGTGAGACTTTAGATATAGAGTTATGTAAATAGTAAAATATATTGCTGTCTCACTTTTTCATATTTTTAAAGTCAACTTTTTTTTATGATTAGTGTACGTAGATATCTACAAAGTTGTTTATTGTTGATTTGTAGATATTGAGATATTATCCTGTTGTATAGCTGTCTTGTGTATGCAGCTTATTTGCTGACCCATTCCCATTGAATGGTATGCATGTTCATTGTTTTTATGCCGAACAATAATTTATAATGTATATATACATTGAAGTGATAATTATTGTAAAGTTTTTAATGTGAATATTCATTGATTAAAGAAGTGGGAGATTTTATTGTGTAAATTGCATAGAATTGGATTATCTCCCTTGATTTTGATAAAGCTAAAAAATATATTGATGGTACATGTATATTGATTAATAGCTTTATAGTTTTTATGCTAAACATTTATAATTTGTTATTTCATTATAGGGTTTTGATGACTACTATCTTATTGATCCATCGTAATAAAAGATACGTCTTGTCAACTCAAACCAACAGCCTTGTTGTCTATCATAAAACACCATCACAAGTTTGTTATATTTGCAATTGATGACTGATAGACTTTCAATAAATTATATAAAAATTACAGCATCTTTTATTTACAAGAAAGAAGAAATCAAAAGAACGTAACAACATCTTCCAGTAGGTACAATCTTATTGAAATTAGATGTTAGATCCTCTCGCATACTCGCTACACTAACATCTAACAACATCTTGTAGAGGGTCATGTCAGAGGTCAAATTTGGAACAAATCTAGACTTGTTTGCTTCAACAAATATACGATGATTTTGCAGTCAACGATTTGAGTGGTTGATAGAATTTGACCTCTAACGTGACCCTCTACAGGATATTGTTAGATGTTAGTGTAGCAAGTATGCAAGCGGATCTAACATCTGATAATATAATTAATTACTTACTCTACTTGTTTTAGGAAGATCTTAAGCTAAATCTTCATGATGAACTGTTATTTTTTTCATTTAATTCTACTCAAGTTAAGATAAATAATTATGTATATCTGAATATATCAAAGCATCGCAATCACGCCACAAACAGCTGATAAACACTTCGGTGTTGTCGTAACAATGTAAGCTGTCACCGGTATCTCTGTGTCTGCATAATGAATTATGCCTAACTGAAATCCTGAATTCAAGGTTTTTGATTAAATTTAATACTTGATTGCAAATTGACTGCAACTCGGAAAAGTGTCTCCATCCATCCCTTTCTGGGAGACCGTAATTCCTACAACTTTTTATCTTCAATCTCTGCACGTGTTTCTTGTGCCTTTTTAGCTTTGATTTTCAATTTTCATTAATATACGCATATCCTTAGTTACTAATCTGATCACCATTACTGATCACAAGTAGCCTTTCACAAAATATTCCCTTCGCAATAGAATTCTTTGCCTGTTGAATTTGTAGCCTAACCGCTTTTCAAGCCGATTTACACCTTGCGTACTTTTCAGTAAGTGCAATAATTTATGTACAAAATATTAAATTTTCTGTGTCTTTGTCTCAAATGTATATATAAGTAATAAATAACAAGATAAAAAATTTCAATGGGAAAAGAAGTGGGTTGGTACGTGATCAAATCTTGATCATGTCACTGACCCACTTCAATTCCCATTGAATTTTCTAAATTATAATATTTTAATATACACTGAACCAAACTTCTAAGTGTTCACCTCACATTTTTGAAGTTTTAAAGAACAAATGCAAACAATAAATAATTTCTTTAATTCTTGGTTAATGATGCATATTTAAGTTCAATGTTGCGTAAATTTCATGTAAGTATCTCGTCAGAATTTTAAGCAAAGTGTCAAGGAAATGATGTACCCTCAAAATGAAAATTCGCACAAAAAAAATCTCGATCGAGTAAGACCCACTACTCGCTCTATTACTTCAAGACAATCTTTATTGTTGGATACCATGTACCCCTGAATATGAGATTGACCAATCTGCTGCCACACCTACATGTACTGCATACTAGATCTTTCCAAACCATTGAAATTGTGAGGAAAAGGGGGGGGGGGATTTGACATTTCTTTTAAAATCCCAAATGTGTTCAATGGGATTCAGATCCGGGAATTTGACAGTGTATCGTCACACAAGTACCTTTTGGTCAATATCCTTGGGTGTTTAGTACGTACGTGCGCCACTTTAAGGATAATTCAGACTGCTTGAGCTGATATAAGACTGCCACGAGCACCGATTTCTGATCATTTTCGTATGATTGAAATCGTTTGTTTCCATGTTTCTAAGATTTTTTCAGGACACTTGAACACTCTGTTTACCTGGTATAACGCGAAATTTTCTCCCAAGATGAATATTAAGGTCACTTCCGGTGTGGTTAAATTTTGTCAAAAACTTTCAAATTGTGATAAATTGATGAAGAAATGAGCACAGCCTATACAAAAATGTGTTTAAATGGGTTTTTGATATTGTTTGATAATTTTTAAAAGAAATATCAAGTACAATTAAGCACTAAAATAAAAATGAGTAAAACATGGTGCGAAGATGGTCCAGATATCAATATTCCAACTTTTCTCCTCTCTACATCAATGGTTATTTTGCCAATGTTTTGTGTTTTTTAGTAAAACCAGTTTTTAAAATTTGATAATGATCACAAAAAGATGCTTATTACACAAAACACGTGCTGCAAAGTACAGATTTATTATTTTTAAGCTTCGTCACGGAACATTGGTTTTCATCGGTGATATTGAATTTTCTTTCAACAATTGCTGAGAAGACTCATTTGTTGTAATAGTGTGAAAATATCATACCATTCTATCAAGTAGTTTTTAAATAAATGCATTTATTAAAGTGAACACTTAGAAGTTTTGTTAAGTGTATACTGAAAGAAAAAGAAACGCAGGGTAAACTTTTGAGGTGAATTAAATTTGTTTTTCTTAAAATACTTTTTAGTTTTCCTATCTAACTTTTAAAATTATCTTTCAAAAAGGTATAACCAAATTCTCATATGATTTTGTCTAATTATCCATGAGTTATTGAAGCTCAAATGACGATACCCCCCAAAAGTGAAAATCGAAAACTCTCCTTATCGTCAGTGTCTATCTCGTGCATGTGTCAGAGTCTTATTTCTCCTTTGCATGGAATTTCATCAGAGTGTTTATCTTTCAAACCCTGGCTATATTTAGCATGGGTAACCTAGCAAAAAAATAAGTCTAACGGCGCGCGCATGCGCCAGTGAGAGGAATATAACAGTAAATTGACTGGCTTAAAAACCCAAATTGCGGAATTGTTTTCTTTCAAATTTTGTATGAATGTAATGATTATAATCGTCTACTCTGTAAATGACTGTTTTTGTGGTAGTAAGGTGGCGATTTAAGAGATGGCAGGACGAATAACCCGCACATAACATGGCTCTCTTTTGCGTTAACGTCATCGTCATGGTTGATCGAAAACCATTGCAGACCCTCTCTGACAACGGGTAACAAGTTTTATGGGGGAAATTTTACAAGAAACTGCTTAGTAAACCGTTCTTGCCTTTTTCATTAATTAAGCAATTCGAAAACAAGACCCAATTGAACTTCCGTATACTGTGCCAAGATTGCAATAAATTCATAATGTCTATTAATATTGAAAAACAATGTGCATACCTCATATGCATCAAATAATGCAACAAGATTTGTTGACAAACTCGTCGTTATCAAATTGCACGTGTCTTGGGCTTTTTAGCATTTTCCCTACGTGACGTCATAAATTTTACGGTTGTGTAATTCTGTATACTGATTTTGATGCACAGTAACTAAATTTCCCTTCTGACCAATTTTCGTAATTTTCGGTCATGTGGTCAAATTTTTATCGAAAATTATGTTACCCAGCGTTTCTTAGAGATCTCCAGCATCACATATTCTGTCTTTCTGAGAGAGTCTTGAAAAGAAACTTGCTTCTTATGTTGGTGTTAAGTAGTCTTCCATTCCGAAACGCTTTTTTTTTTCATTTATAAGTACATATGGCATGTCTATTGCCATTTTACATGGATCCTCCTTTTTCCCAGTAGTTTTGTCTGACTTGAATATTCAGTAATGTATTCTTTTTGGTCCTCAGTAAACAAAATATTTTTGGGCTTTTTCATTTTCAACACTAATCCAATTTGTTTGATTGACTGTGTGCATTCCCATGTAATATTGCCTTCATCATATGATGGACAAGTTATATTCAAAGCTGATCATAACAATTTGTTTTGATCCATAAGTTTGCACCTATCTGGAAGGATTCTCTCTGATATGTCACTGCAGTTACCTAGGAGATTGTGATTTTCTAAAGAAGTTAAGGTACGAAATGATCTGTCGCAGTTCTCAATTGGACAACTAAACACATGATCTACCGTTTTCCTTTTTTTGGTACCGACTCCGAAAATTCATTCCTTTCTGTAATCTCTATCTCACCATCTGCAATGAAATGTAAACCGTATAGAGAACAAAGTGTTCTGTAACTTCATTATTTACATAAATCAAATAAACAGAACAATTACGAATAAAGATCATCATATGATTTAATTCCATTTATAAAAGATACAGTTGGTAGCAGGACTTTTCAAATTTTGCATTTTTTTTTATCCCTGATCCTTGCAAAAACATTTCAGAAGGATAAATAGCATATAGATTCAACCATAAACATAAATTTAAATGTAATGGTAATCTAACAACCAAGCTCTATGATAAACGTGATGACTAAATTTTCTATCGTCAACTTCCCTTACCTATGCAGCAATATACCTTCATCACCTGCATACGGAGTTTACATATCTCAATTGATTCGATGCGCTAGAGCATGCTCTACGTATGAACAATTTCTAAAACGAGGTAAATTATTGACAAACAAGTTGATGAAACAAGAATATCAACAGAGACTGTTTAAAGTCATCATTTCGTAAGTTCTATGGTCGATACCATGGCCTTGTCAGCAAATACAATTTTTCATTGAGTCAAGTGCTGGCTGACGTTCTTCATACTAATTGTTAGTCAATTATTTATACACTGAATCGACGACGGATTTTCCCATTATTTCCCTATAATGACAAGGAGCGCACCGCGCGTGTGACCGGTCGGCAGGGGATGCTCACTCCTCCATGGTACGTGATCTTACCTCTGATGTTTTGGGGGTCCGTGTTTGCTCTGCTCCTATTTTGTATTGTTTTATGGACTTTGATATTGAATACTGTTCGTTATCTCCATATCCTTCATTTTTATCACGTACGAGGGTTGTCCCAGAAAAACGGGAACATTTTTAATATCTTTTGTTTCTCTGGGACTATCAAGTTAAAAATTGGCATGCACCATGATCAACATTTTTTGAATGATGCCTAAAAATTTCAGTGAAATATCTTTATAAATAAAATTTTCCTCTCATGTAAACGAATCTATTTAATCGTCTGTCAGCGCAAAACTGACGACGTCAAAATGTATCTCGTAGTGTAAATGAATTTGATCTGGAAACTGTGCCTCTATAAATATATATTCATTTTAAGCACATGTTCTGCAATGTATTAAATTCTATTTTAGTTACCAAGTAATACATCTAAAATACTAGTGTTATTAAAAGATTGGGAGAATTCTTTCAATAGACAATTTCACATTCCCGATCATAAACCTAACTGATCGAATTATTTAACAGCGGTCGTCATGTAGGCTAGTTCTTGTTTTTTCTGTTCGTCTTTAATTATGTGGTCTATTCTCCTCTATTGGAAAACCAGTCAAGTCATAAGCCTGTTTCCCATAGTTATGTTTGTGATTTTTCACCGTAAACATCCCTTTTCCCTGTGATGAGGAGTCCTATCCCGCTGAACATAGTGTTGCTTGACAATTTGGTGTTCCACATTACCGCTGAACGTCAAGTTTTTTGACAATGTCCTATTCACAGCGCTATGGTATATATCGTTATATATCTGTCATATAATGATGTCAAATAAATGAAATTTTAAACACAAGTACACCAAATCATAGAGTATTTATGTAAGTAAAACTTTTGACATTATGTTGCCATATAGCCTGAAAACAACGAAAACTTAAGGATATCCAATCCTCAGCCAGGTAGGATAACTCCAAATATTTAATTTGAAATGCATCAAAATGAAACTTGAAAATTAATTTTTTTTTTCACGCAACAATTTCCATTTTATTCATCTTTATAAGATTCAAGGTTTTTGGAAGTCTTAGAAAAGATCTTATAAAAGTTGACATTTGTACCCTATAAAAGGGAAAAATAATAATACAGTTTAAGAGATTAATCTATGATTTTCTTGAATCCAGCGTTAGATATCAAAGCTTATTAGCATTATATGAAAGAAGAAGTGATCTGTGGTGTTTTGCAATGATAGCAAAGGCCTTTTACACTATGTATTATAGAATACATGACAGAAATAGGAGACCAAAAATACCAAATAAGTATAAAAATATGACAATTTCCCTGAATGCCTGGATACCCAGCGTTTTTAAACCTAAAATATATTCATTGATCAATTTGCAATCAGAAAATGCTTTTCTGATATTCCAATTCGCTTTTTCTGCAAAAATATTGGAGATTTGACAATTTTCCCTATATAATATGATTAACTTTAATCTTTAAGTTTAAAGATATACTGTGGATAAATTTACATAACTTTGTAGATTCAGGGACATTTTTATGAGTATTTTTGATTACTTAACTGCTAATTTTATGAACCTGGGGATCGGACTACCTTAAATCACAGTGCTATTTGTAAAAGTCAAAACATTGTCGTGCGCCGACCACCGATATTTAACATCATTTAAATGCTGTTCTATATATATATGCATATGACATCACAGGCCTATAATATTTTGTCATAATATCTAAAATACGATTTCCCAACAGCATGCCAAAAATTTGTGATTTCGTTATAACCGAGTTCCATTCTAGTTACTATCATGTATTTTACACAGACTGATTCTGTAAATTATTCAACTTTATTTTTTTCATAACTTGCATGAAATAAAAGCCATTGTGACATAAAAACTGTCTGATATAAAACAAAATTTATGAACAATATTCACTGTGTATTGGAGAAAATATGCTGTTTAGAAATCATTATTATTGAAGCCTTAATGTAAGTGAGCTTAACGAACAGCTTAATTTTTATTAATGTTGAAATATACCTGGAGAAAGAACAGCAGGATTTACTTCATTTGTCAAAGGCTTGATGACATTTTATTTTACTGTTGAATAAATAAAATGCAATTTGCCTAGAACACTTTTTTCGCATTTGACATGAAATAAAATTAATTATCTCGTTTCCTGACCATCCCCCTTTCAAATAAATAATATAAATATTTAATTTCTTACAAATTGAGTGAAATGGTGTGTAGGCTACAGCATCTTTGCCTATATGGAATATACACCACTGATAGAAAGTTGTAATAAATTTCACGGAAGTAAGCTCAAAGAAAACTTCGTCCGAAATCATTTTAAAATGTTTTTTTTTTACTTCAACGGAAAAGGGGTCCTCTATAAATCATAAGAAGTTGTTATAATTATTGTCATTACAAAAGCTCGTATCGTAATTTCAGTATGTATTGTTTAGAAACTAACTTGTTACACACAAAAAGAATGTATGGATTTTCGACCTTGATCTCCAACCTTTTGACCTCAAAATCGATAGAGATCTGTTTTATGACGCATATAGAGCTGTAATATTAAATATTATTCAGAAGTGTCAAAGGAAACTAGCTTTATCTGGAAAATATTATTTCTAGTGTATAATTCTCGACCTCATAATTATACATGTATCCTTACCCGCTTGAATACATGTAGCAGGGGGTACATGCATATGTACATAATGATTGTACTGTATACGTCTCTCTGTTACACTTTGGGGTAACCACCGATTGAAATTTAATGAAACTTTCACAGAACATTTGGTATATATTGCCATTGTGACCTTCTATTTTACTTTTTGATCGGACACATATTTTGGGTCTTCAATGGCAAAAGTGGGACTTTCTCATTATAATCATATGGGAGGCAGGGGTATCTTTTTAAGCGCAAAAAGTTTTTTTTTTTAATTTGCTCTAAAGCGAAGGTTTTACAAACCAAGAGAATGAATGCTTTATTACCTTGAATACTCAAGGCTTCTTTTGATATCATTTCTAAATAAAAGTGATAAAATACTTTACCTTTTGACCTAAAACATCAATTAGAATTTTCTTTATGCCATAGAGAGATGTCGCATAAATCTTCATTGCAAAAGCTCAGACTTTTTTCAGCGTTTCTGCTAATTCTTTCTTACCACTAATCTGTTATGTTTATACAATTTCATTGAATCTGTTGCTATTAAGAATAGAATATCTTAAATCAGTTAATAATGACAGTTTCCAATTATCATAGTGTTTGAGGTTTATGCACAGCGAGTCTAGTTTATTGATAAATCATTTTGAATTTCCTATGTTTCGACTTTCTTAGTTAGTACCCCCTGTTAAACTTATAATAATGTCCTCCACATGTCCGTAATATTTTTATCCAATTTCTGAATGTTTTTAGAACTGATTTTTGAGTATTGCCCTTCGTATACTGAATTATGGCATATCCTATGATTTCCTGGACTTGTTACATCTTTCTGAAATCGGTGTTTTCTTTTTTTCAAGTTTGGAAAATGAACAAAGTCAAAGGATGACAGAATATTATTGTGTTGCAAAATATTACTTTTCTCTGTTTATCCCAAAAGCTCCTTTAGCATTCAAAGCTTGTGGGTTTGGACGCTGTCATGAAGAAATTTAATGTAGTGGATTCCCGATTTTAGTTCCTTCCTCTCAAAATCTTTTCGATTTGTTTTGCAAAAACTTTGCTTTCTACACTACTCTCCAGAAATTGAACCGCCTTTCCGAATAAGAATTTGAACAACAAGACCACTAATATTTAAGAAAATGGCATGTAAAACTATCTTTTTCCTGTTATGGCATGTAAAACTATCTTTGTCCTATAACAATTCTTTGCTCTTTTCAGACCTTTGCTGTTTTTGTCAAGTGCTTCTTATTGTAGAAATGTTTTGAGGTAATAAAGCAATTTAATGGATGAATTTCAGACAAATGTGGATAACTACAATATCTGATTAAAAAAAAAAAATAATTGTTTAGATATTCTTACACGATGTCGTTTTCACTCATTTTTCAAAACATAAGGTGACCATTGATCACTTAGCTTTTAATGTCAAATGTTTCTTTAAAATAGTGTAAACATCATAAGTGATAATGTGTTGAATTTTTGCAAACAGAACATTGGTTGTTTTAAATCCTTGTCGCCAAGGACAGCTCCCATTGATGCCCACATTATCATTATTGTTCATTGAATTCTACCTGCTCATGTGTCTATAAAACAGACATTGGTTGCTGTAAATTTCACAAATTTCAGTGAATATTGCTTTGGGATTCTTACCAAGTTTTATAGCAGCTTTAATGAAGCATTTAATTCCACTAGAGTTTACTCATTTCTGTCTGATTCTTTACCATTCATTTCAATGCAGTGTCTCGAATAGCCCTTGTTTCCCAGCTTCTCACAATGAAAATATGAGATGAAACGTGTTCACATCAAATCAAATCAATTCATTAAAGAAGATTCAATCATGAGAGATAGTCAAGCTTAATCTCATATAATAGCTGTGTTGTGTGTCACAGATTTCAGGACAGTATTTATTGAACAGGCCTCGTATTCTGACCTAAAGAGTTATATTGACACATGATTGATTGATTGTATATTGTCTAACGTCCCTCTCGAGAATTTTTTCACTCATATGAAGACGCCACCATTTGCCGGTGGAGAGCTGCAAATTTTGTCCTTTACTCAGCACTCAGGGCCATTGAGCAGGGAGGGATCTTTTTCGTGCCAACACCTACTGCGACACGGGACCTCGGTTTATACATTACGGTCTCATCCGAAGGACCGGTCTCCACGTCCCGCAGTAGGATTCGAACCCGCGACGTAAGGATTGACTCCTTACTTGACTCTAGAGCAGACGCTCTAACCACTGCGCCACGCGGGCGACATAATGACACATGTATAATGTCTAAAAATATCTGCAATGCACCTTACATTCACAATGCGCAATTGATTCTCTGTACAGAATTTAAGCAACTCATTGAAATAAAAGATAAAAAGTGAAAAGGGAAAAAGTAAAACAAACAATGTGACAAATTTACTAGTGTATACTTATTCTAACAAGATTAAGTAAATGTTCTTTGCTAAGAAGTTATGGTTATATTTTAGCAAAGTTGTCTGATCTGTCATATTCACTTTTCTGCTGACAAAGTTTCTCTCCTCAATCTTCATTATCCTTGAATATCTGATTTGATACATTTTGGTATGGATGGACTCTTTTTTTTCCCCCAGATTCTACTTGAGATTATAATTTTAATATCTGAATAGCCGTCTCTGTCTGTAGCGAGGTATTAACTGTTTTTACCTGCTTAACGTTGTCCTGTAACTTTTTAATTTCAGATTGAGTATCATTTTTTTCTTTCTTTTTGCTCACATTTTCATTTAGCTGCTTAATTGTATTACGTTCTTGTTTCCAGTTGTCAATAACAGGATGCAAAGAGGTTTAGAGGTTTCAAGGTTTCAAAAGCCTCAAAGAAACTATTTCCAAGTTGTTATTAAGACCCGATTCGGATTTGTTCGTACAGGAAAGGGCATATTCTGGCAGGGCAATGTCTTTAGAGTGTGGTAACGTACTGTTCTCAGAATTAGATTTGGGGACTGTGCAGCTATTGTCAACAGAAGTCTTCACTTCAACAATTACATTATAATTTATGTCATCAGGAGTCTTCACAGTTATTTCATTGTAAACTTGCACTGTGTTCGATGTTTCACATTTCTTTATCACTGTGTCGGAGTCTGACCCATCTTTAGAATGACAAATGGAGTTCAGTGGTATCTTTAGTACTGAAAATATCGTATTGAGAATGTACAGTGTGTCCTTGTTAAGACCTTTAGCCTATATATCCCTGTGTTTATAAGGGCCGTAATATTGTACAACAGCTGGTCGTGCTTCACAAGATCTATACAAATGGTTTTGTTGTTCTCATTTGAATAATCCTTTAGTTAGTTGAACCAATTAACTGTACATGTGTTAATTCTGCCGTAGTGGTCAAAATAAAGTATTTCCAACCTTTAATCTAAGGTTCTGTATTTCGTTTTTAATTGCACATATCTATTAAATCTAAAACTGAAGCCCTTTTTGTTACTTTAAACCAGAAAAATCAACAAAAGAACATGATATCGCAGTTAAATATTTATTCTATATAAATCATAAATCTAAAAACTTTGTCAAACGTTAAACGAAATGTATCTTATGAATCTTTCTCATGAATAAAGCCTAAAATGTTAATGTTGAAATGACTGTAACTAGATGGACAGCATAGAAAATAATACAGTAAAGTACCATTTTATTGAAAACCGATCAATCATTTCATAGGTACATGTAATTTAATACGTTTTCCAATATTCGATAAGAATACAGTTTTGTATCTATTATATATTCTAGACGATAAACTGGCAATTTGTCGCAAATGATAGATATTCCCCTCATACCTACATGTAGATGAAATGGAACTGAAAACACACCATTCGTTAGATTTGATTACGTCATTTATAAAACCATTCCCGATTATGAGTTCCAGACAGGAGAAGAAACGTATGTATTTCACACAATAATTGCTTTGTAGATTTTGAAGGTGTCTCAAGGATACTCCTTTTTCCGATTCTTGAGTGGACACTGTGGCATCTTCCTGAATGATGCTCCCGATCACTTCTGATATTGTTCCAAGAGTTTTAAAATCTTCATGTAGATCCATGGCCTTTAACAATGTGAAGCAACAATAACATGGATCAAATTCTTATTTTAAAGAGAAATATATTGGATTCACAGTCAAAGAAATATAAAATGTCAATATGTGTGAAACACGCTTAAAGTGAGCTGCCAAGGAGGAATAGGTTTTATTTGTTACAAAAGAATTGTTTTACCTACGTTAAGATTAATTTTATATCCTCTTTTAGCAGATTTTCAATAATCATCTTTTATTGTATATAATTAAATTGTGTAAAATCTTTAACATTTTCTTCCCAGTAAATTAAAAATACAAAAAGTAAAAAACGAAATGAATGTGGTTATTATGATCCAACAACGTACATAACTTTCACTCACTTGACTCCTTGAACTATATTCTGAGCATCGTTTAAGAATTCTCAGGCAAGGTCTCACTGAGAATAAGAACCAGTCTGTTTCGTAAGGCGTACGTATTCTTAGCTGAAAAAATAGAGATATACATGTATCTCTTTTTATAACACTCAAAGACACAACAACATTGAAAAGAATCCCTTCACTAAAATTTATTACCAGCAATATTTTTTAAAGTCTTATTCTTTGTCAATTTTAAAGTTATTGATAAACTGTAAAATTATTCATTTTCAAAGGATTTATTTTACTTCCTGGTATGATATAGCCCTATTTCAGTTCTTCAATAAATTTTTATAAAACATTACAACCAAGTGCGTCTTTTCATAAGTAATCGAATCCCTGCAAACGATTTTTTCTAGAAAATTTGTCCCTATATAAATATATGATTTTACAGAATCGTTTTTTTCTTCCGAAAAGACCTAAGATAAACTATTAAACATGTATAAACAGGTAAACTTCGGTATCTCGACATCGGATATGTCGACAACCTGGGATATGTTGACTTCCTTCCGTGGTCACTGCATTATATACAATATACAATTACCTTATAAATGATTTGCAAAAACTCTGATAAGTCGACCTCGGTAAACTACTCCGCTTATTTCGACGTATATTCACATTCCAAAGAGCAAACTTTCTTGGTATCCAATGAGTCCAATGGGTCTGCTCACAAGGATTACATATGTAAAGTATGAAATCACTAGTCCTTAGCATTCAAAAGATATTGCCAAGGTTAATGTTTTTTCATAAGTACGGAAGTCCTCAAGGTCAAAAGGTCAAGGTAATTGGTATCCAATGAAAAGTCTTGCCACAAAGAATACATATGTGAATTATGGAAGCCCTAGCTCTAACCCTTCAAAAGAATTTTTTTTAAAAAGTAGGTCAAACTCCAAGGTCAAGGCTAAAGGATAAAAGTTTCTGATATCAAATGAAAGCTTAACATCTTGTCACAAGGATTAAATAATTATGTAAAGTATGAAAGCACTATCCCTAACCTTTTAAAAGTTATGGTCAAAGATTGCTTTTAATGCCCCCGTAAACGAAGTTTCGGGGGTATATGATTTTTGTCGTGTCCGTCCGTCCCTCTAGCTGTCTTTCTGATAAGCTGTAGTCTGCAAAAACCTTAACCCTGCCCAGAACGTTTGATTTAGTGGAGCTATGAACTTCATATGTGTATTCCGTGTGAAAGACCTTTCTTTGGGTACCACCAAATTTGACCTTTTGACCTTGACCTTGGAGTTTGACCAAATTTTCCATAAAATATCGAAATTTTAGTTTAACCATTTATTTAAATCAGTACATAACAGGACTTTCATACCTCATATATGTATTCTTTGTGGAAAGACCTTTCATTAGCTACAAACAACGTTTGACCTTGACGATTTCTGTACTTATAAAAAAAACATAAACCTTGGTCATAACTTTTGAACAGTAAGCACTATTCAATTGGCTACATGGATAAATTGCACGTAAACATTTTTTTCTTTAAAAAAAGCTTTTATTGAATACATTATTGACATTTGTAATTATTTGTGGTTATTACGTACATCAATATTCATTCAAGCATACAGAGATATTTTAGATATATATTGCACAGCCATGCCATGCCTAGACTCAAAAACAAACTCATTCTCACAGGCATATCAAAACCCTGGTAAAAATGATTTTCCTACGAATAACATGTGTATTATATTCGCTAATTATCGTTGAAATATTTGATTCTTTACTGATTGAACAAAAATACATCCAACAAAACTTTGATGGGAATAACATAACTTATGAAATAGTGTTCAATACATCGGGGAATGAACTATCATGCAGTGTCCACTGTAGTGGAATGGTCTCTTGTGTTGCCTTTTTGTATAGCTACTCACTGCAAACATGTCTTCTTTTGGACAATTCGGTGACGAAAAACCCTATTAACTTTCCCTCCAACAGAAACTGGTTGTACTTTAGTAAAAACAACGGTAAGAATTTCTGAAATTTTTTAAACATATTTTTTACTACAGGTTTGCAAAAGTCGGTCATTTAGTGGAATAATTTTTATTTAAAAAATTGATTGATTGTATGTATGTTGTTTAACGTCCCTCTCGAGGATTTTTCACTCATTTGGACACGCCACCAGTTACAGTTAGAGAGCTGCAGACTTTGTCATATGCATCGACACTTGAGTAATGGTGGATCTTTTTTTTTGTACCAGCACCTACTGCGTCATGGGACCTCGGTTTATACAGTCTCACCCGATGGACCAGTCTCCACGTCCTACAGTGGGATTCGAACCCGCAAAGTGAGAATCAAGTCTTTATTTCGCGACATTAGAGTAGACACGCCAACAAATGCGACCATAAATCATAAAAATGCTAAATCCATTATAATTTCTCATACCGGTAGGTTTCACAGAAAAAGGTAAGATATTTATGTTGTAAATCCTGCACACTCATATCATACTTCAGATCTAAAAATGAATAAAAGCTGTTATCTACAAAATTCTCTTGATAGTTCTTTTAAAAGCATTGTAAATCTTTATGCTGGAACTTTAACACATCTATTTTTTTTATACAACAAGCTTTTATGCTGGATCCATTACATGTATGCACAATCATACCATACTTCAGATCTAAAAATAAAAGTTGTGAACTACAAATTTTTTAATGTTCTACTTTTAAAATTCTTGTACAACATATTGTTAATCTCTCAAGATAATTCAAAGACGAAGGGGAACTTTAACATACTTCATACGTAGAGCATGCCATTGCATATCGAATCAACTGAGAGATGTTGACCCCATATTCAGGTGAACACGGTATATTTCTAAATAAGTAAGGGAAGCTGACGATTGAAATAATGCAGTCATTTCATTGATCATAAAGCTATGTTGAAGATTTCTCAAGTCTTTAAGTTTTAGTGCTTTTTTTTAAAATACTTTTCGATGTTTGATATCATTGAACTATAGTAGAGAGAAAAGGACAACAATACAAAAAAAAAAGAATTTTGAATTTAAAAAAAAACAAAAAAACAGTCTTACTTTGGCAAATCTTTGTTTAACCTTACTATTAATATATTTAGTTACTTTAATTTTGAAATGAAATCATTGATGAAATAATATGTAATATTTAGTGCAATAAAACCCTTTGTGTGTAAAATATTGATATGTATCAACACTTTGGGAAAACTCAAATTAGTCTGGGAAAATTGTTCCATGTATATTCTAAAAACACTTGTTTTGATTTCAATATCTTTAAGCCCGTGTCACACTGTCACGATTTTTGGCTACGATAGAGTACGAGTTAAAAAATCGCAGTAATTCGGCGTTCATCGTAGAGATAGTCGTAGGATATCTTCTTAACTCGTGTTTCATCGTAGCAAATCGCCAAACGCGGCGATTGTTTTGAGCATGTTCAAAACAATCGTGGCCACGGTACGATTTTTAATTATCCGTAAGCGATTGTACAGAAATCGCAATACACTCGTACACATAATCGTTGTAAATCTTCAACGTTCGTGGGACACTCGTAGAAATTCGTAGAACTTCCGACTCTGCGAGTTTCCTACGATTTATCGCGAGTGTCCCACGAGTTTCTTCGAGTGTTTCTCGACTCAAAAGGAATGTCCTACGATTTCATGCGAATATGATACGAACACATGCGATTGACGGCGAGTGCAATACAAGTACCGTGCGAGTGAACTGCGAAAAAGTACGATTGTACGCGTTGACTGATTGCTGATTGCTCCTTATTCACGGTATGGATTATTTTAAGTTATGATTGGTGTTTTATGTTATTTTTATTTTCTTTACAAAGTACATTGTACTGTAATGATTATCATTAAAGTTACTGATCTACATGTAAATGTACATGTAATTCAGTTGTTGATTGTCAGGCTTTACACATATGTAATTACGAGTGTTTGCATTTTAAGTTTGTGTTTTATTTCTAATTTGTTCAGAGAATGAGTATTAACATTGTTCAATGCTTCACGTTTATTGATACACAATAAATTTAAAACAATATCCTGATTCATTTATTCATTTACAATATGGTACATTTAAATAAAACGGCCGTCAGCAGAATCATCAGAACACACATACAAATCTTAAAAATCATAATCATTATATCATGTCATTCTGCCAGGGAACCGCCCTAGCAGGTGAATTGTAGTAGTGCTTCAGGTACAGCCTCTGGGTCTTCGCTGCTATAGTTGCTCGATTACATCCACCAACGTTATTCAAGTCTGTAAGGTTTGCACAGTCTCTCCAAGCTCGCGGAACCAAGTGATGATTTAAGTCCTCCTGGTCAAGATTTTCGTTTTGGAGATTTGGAAATCTCATTCGCATGAAATTATGAAGACAGCAACATGCTAATACAATAGATGAAAAAGTTTCTGGTTCTTGACGCATTGGAGCTAAGAGGCATTGCCATCTGTTGGCAAGTATTCCAAATGCATTTTCTACAACGCGCCTTGCTCTGCTGAGTTACGCTCCTCATTGGTCAATGTCTTTCTTGCGAAAGGTTTCATAAGCCATGTCCTGATAAGGAAGGCGTCATCACCCACGATGAAATTCTGTTATCATTTGGTAGAGGGGCATCTTCTGGAAATCCAATATTATGATTTTCGACGACATCTTTTAATTCTGAGTTGTTAAACACTGTAGCATCTGATGCAGAACCATTTGCACCTACGTCAACCCAGATGAACTTATAATCAGCATCAACAAACCCCATAAGAATGAGGAGGTGGAACCCTTTGTTGTTGTAATAAAGTGATCCTCCGTTTCGAGGGCATTTTATAGCAATATGTTTCCCATCCAAAGCACCAAGGACACGGTCCAGGTTCCTTCTATTTCTGAACTGCTCAGCTATTTGTTGCCACTCATCTGTAGTTGTTGGACATTTAATTACTCCATCAGCATATTCCGCTACTATACTTTCAAAACTTCACGAACCAGCAAGGAAATCGTATTATGTGGAACTCGAAATCCGTACATCAGACTTGTGTAAGCCTCTCCTGTTGCTAAATACCGAAGTGTAATGGCCAACTTTAATCCAGGTTTCAAAGCCTTTCTAAATCATGTGTCTTGTTTTTGTAATCTAGGACTCAATCTGTCTACAAGCTCTCTAAACATACCTGGCTCTACTCTGAGAAAGTCTGGCTCTACTGTGAGAAAGTTTTTGAATGACAATACATCCTCCGTTTCAAGTTCTTTCATCAAGCGATCGAAATATCCATACTGAGTCCGTCTGGTGATCCATGGTCTTATCCAGTATCTTCTTCTTTGCCTCTGTGGACGCCCGTTATGTAATAAATGGCAATTGCCTCGTCATTTTCTGCAATATTCTGATCAAGTTCCCCCAAATATTGCAGCAGTTGAAGCCTCCGCACGGTAGCTACTGCCATAATTATACAACTTCGAAATTAAGCAACCCTTTCCCTCTATATATATACTCAAATCAAGTATAGTCGTAAGAACTCGTCACTGTTCGTGGGAATATCGTGTGTGCATCGTACAGACTCGTAGATATTCGTAAGAGCTTCGTTTAAAATCGTGTCTTATCGTACAAATTCGTGTAAAGATCGTATTGCGTTCGCTATGTGATCGTCCTTGTTCGTACATAACTCGCCAAAACTCGTTCTGTTATCGTATAAGCCTCGTACATTGTTGAGCGGACAATGTGAGTGTCACACTGAAAAAAAATCATCCTCTGTCAAAAAATGCTAGGCTAGCGTGGCGATTGTCGGCGATTTATGGTTTTTTGTAAGTCGTCTGGAATCGTAGCAAAAATCGTGACAGTGTGACACGGCCTTTATGTAAGTGTTATGACTGGCCAACACTTTCAAGTTCATAGGAAACTGCAAATTCACGAAATTTTAGAATCAATGTACAGCTAAGACTGAGAGGAAATTGCAAAGATACTGCAATATCTTCTTTGCGTTTTTCCTTTGCGAAAGTTCAAACTGAAGGTGGTCTAATCAAAACACTAGTATTATTATTATTATGTAGTTTTTAGTCATCAAATGGTTGTGATATTCATATTGCAGACTGTCCTGCATCGTGGATAAGGAACGAAGATAGTAGTTATTGCTTTGTTAAAAAAGGACTTCAATGGAGTTCTTCAAAGGTAAGTACTTTAACTAAAAGATAGTGGACAAACCATGCATATCATGTGTTATCTTTTATTATCAGCCGCAGCAGCAGCCGATCTATTTTTGGTTGTGTTTGAAAGTGCCCATAGGTAAAGGAGACTTTTTGTCATTAGCTCATTAAAAACTCTAAATTGATAACAAATCTAAATCCATGAGTAAAATATTTTAAAAACTTGCTTTAATATTAGTATCAATTATATTATATATAGTTTTGAATATGCTGCAAATGACACAAAAATATTTTTCTACATGTTGCACCGCGCCTTGAAGCACAACCTACTCTGCAGAAACTGTGGGCATTATCACGTGACAAAGATCCAGGGTATCAGCACGTGGTTTATCTTGAGAGGCTTTTGTCTTCATTTTGATGACAATAAATTCTTATCATTTATCATTGACTTTTTTTTTACAACGATGATCTATTTGATGAGCAAATGCACTAACATGTCTATTCTTCTAATTTTTCTTTTTCTTTGAAGACAGCCTGAAATAAAGTGTGTGTGCTTTTCTCACATTGATGCTTTTAAAATTGTGAAAGAAATTTTTGAAATGCTATATTTTGTTACGGCCGATTTGATGCTTTGCATCAATTTTACTTGTCTTTTAAATGAAAGAAGAAGAAATTCAGAATGTGTTGGAGAGGTATCAAAAGCGCACCCAGATTTTGTTTTTGATACCATTAGAAGTAGGGCTTCAACAACGTAACCTTAAAACGGAATGCAAGACATAACAGTAAAATACGTTTATAATTACGGTAACGACACTTAAAGACGTTGGATCCTGATATTAAAAGTCTAACTTTTTTGCCAATCATATTTTTAGTTTTTACATGCATAGCTTAATTAAAATCAAATAAAAATGGGGGTAATATTCTTCTTTAGGCGCTACAGTACATTTAGTATGACCTTTTTGTGTCTTCATTAAAAATTACTTCTTCGACGTTTTCCCTCATATATTTTTATCCAAATAAAGCATGGAACAAAATAAACTCTACGTCTATTTTAAAAAAAGACACTTTAAAAATGTGAGTTAGAAAAAGTTTCAAATTGCTTCGCATGATAAATTATTTGACCTTTCTGCACTAATAAAATGTGATTTTTCTGGCACTGAAAATTTAATAAGCAAGAAAATTATTTCAAAGTCTTAAACTTCTTCTGAATTTAAGCAGATAGGTCAAATCTGTCTTAAATATTCAGAAAAGAACATCAAAAAAGGAGGTATTATATGATGTAAATTTTTAAATATTACTTAATATGTGTTAATTTTACATTAAAATTGTCTCAATTTTTCCCGGATTGACAGAATATATTAATTTTAGAACAATATTTGTCACACTTCGTTGAATGAATTTATAAGAAAAAAACATTAATGATTCCGTCCCCTTTACTAAATGGTACAAGTCGTCCGAGGGGATATAAATCTAATATGGATACTAAAAACTCAAAATCCATTTTTTTTTAAATATAGACAACTACTTGGTCAATTAAAACAAGCTTTGGCAAACTCTATGCCCTGGTATCGGAGATTTACTGAGACACCTAATTGAATGTCTGGTAAAACGAAACTAGAATACTTATTTTTCTCTTTCATTTTAGGAAAGCTGCATTTCTATGGGAGCACATCTTCTGGCAATAGAAACTGAACTTGAGAAAACATGGATTCAAGACAAAGGTACAGTTCGCGTCTTTTTGTACTATACAATATTTTTAGCTCAGGTGAACTGAAAGCTAAAGTGAGGTTCTCTGGTCACATTTTGCCTGTGATCTCTTTACGTCTGTCCGTCTGTAAGTAAATCTTTCAAAGTGTAGATTCAAGTTTGTTCAAATCATTAACCTCCAGGGGTAGGCTGGGTCGACAGTGGGTGATCAAAGTTTAACATGAGAGTACCCCGGTTTATAGGAAAACATATTTTTAGAAACGTTTTTCAATAATAGCAGAACCATTATTTGTCATATTAATATGGAAGCATCGTCAGGTTGTGTAAATTTAAATTTATTCAAATCTTGAAGAGTAGGTCAACGATGGATGAACAAGATTTGAAATTGAAGTATATAGGGAAAGTTTTTAAAATAAATCTTCTGCTCATGAAAATCAAATCTATGAATTAGTCATACTGATATCGAAGCACCTTTAGGTAGCGTAGTCTCAAAACATATAACCACCGGTGGTAGGGTTGGTATACAAAAGGCGATCAGTTTTACATAGGAATTTATATTTTAAAAAAAGTTTTAGAAAATGCCTTTTTTCAGAACGGCAAAGCCATAGTCATATCTATATGGAAGCATCCTCAATTAATGTAAATTTAAAGCATGCCGCCACCCCACCCTCCATTAATCTTTCAATACTGAACAGAAATATGATTTTTTTTTCCTAGCCGATATGGCCGGTCAGGTGAAAAGTGTTTTGATGTGTCCTCTTTGAAATCAGGACGTTATGGTTTGATTATTGTTCACTGCGCTGAATTAAACCTAAAAAACATAGCCAGAAACATATTCTCTCATCAAGCGCCTGTTATTTGAAGAGATAGTCAAGGATATTTCGAATGAATCACACCTTAATTAACTGAGGTCTCATGTCCCGGTAGGCGTTGGCATGATGGTGTACTCCCGTTTTGCATTCATCTGATATTTATACATGTAGAGCAATAGATGTGAATTATGTTTTTATAACAATTATAGTCTGCCTTTTGACTGATATACCCGAGTTTTACCAATTAAGGAAATAAGAAAGAATTATGAAAAAAAGGATGTTTTGATGAATAAATAATTGAAAATAAATGCTATATAAAGAGTTTCAAACAATAAATGAAGAAACTAAAATTTGAAGAAGGATAAATGTAAATCCTATTATCCAATTGCAAACATTGTCAGTTAAGGGAAAATGCAAGTACTCGATGGAAAGAATAAAATCTTTAAAAAATAGATTATCAAGTTGTCCATTCAACTGCGATTGGAAGCTGGGGAGGTTTAATGATGAAGAATTATAAATCAATACCTTATATACATATGTAACTAAGCTTCATTATCTTTCCATCTAGGTTCATATTTTTCTTATTCCTCAACCACGATGCATACTATAGCAATGGAGTAATTCATTTACCTAGACAAATCACAGGCTTTTGGATTGCTTTAAAAAAGATAAAAGTATGGAACTCTTACACAGGGTACCCAATTTCGCTAATAATTTTTTTTAATCAAATGCTCTAAAATTTTACTTTCTATTTAAGGAAGGTCCTTACTTTCAAATGTTTCTGATAATTTTTTTTAATTTGAATACGTTGAATCAGTCATAATCTAACTAAAACACCTATAAAAGACATATCTTTGCAGGTTAATTTTCATACAACACGTCTCAGAGTTCATACCAGTCCTGTAAAATTTCAACAAACAAAATTCAATAGACAAAATTGAAGATGTGTGATATCATATTTTTGCAACGTGCAACGCGGCCGAGCTTGGTGTGTGGTGATATGGCTTGTATCACCGAGGCGTTACACTTAGTTTCGTTAACCTGTTAACTCAGATTTTTGTTGACCAAATCAAATATATACAATTATATTACAATAATACAATGGGTTTCTTCTTGATTGAACAACCACTAACTGTGGTCAACGGGTGTCTCCCGCACACAAATTTCTTCTTGTCCTGCCACTACAAAAGTCTCCTGGAACTTCCCTCACCTTTTTCTGTGAGGGAAGTTCCAGGAGACTTCTGTAGTGGCAGGACCTTCCCGTCCTTCCAGCTTTACAATTTATTTAGTGGGCTCTTCAAAGGCCCAAGCTGATGTCGAGTAAAAAAATTAAGGTCAATTTTGGAATTGATTTCAGAACATCTCGAGAATTATACGGAATTACGCGGAATGAACTTTGGTAGTAATGAAGATTGTTTATATATGAATAGATATGGATAGAAAGTAAAATTGTAAAACATTTGATTTAAAAGAGCTTTATTGGCGAAAGTAGGTATCCTATGAAAAGAGTTCCGTAACTAACCCTTTGGTACACATTTTAACTAAAATAAAAGCCCCGAGTTCCGATTAACGATCTTATTTTGAAACATTTCAACCCTTTATGGTTTACCCTTATAGAAGGGAAATGATATCGAATAAGTCAATCAATCACAAACAATCAACCGATTGGAAATTTAACTTATCTTTATTATACACATGTTCGATATCAGTCAACTAAAGGGCATTGGAATTCTTTGTAATAAAAGGCCGTATGTGTACATGTAACGCATTTACTTTGTTTCTAATATAATATTCCTCCAAAATATATAAAACTTTAGGCATATAAAAATGTGCAAAAATAAATTCCTTATCTCTCAGTGAAGTACTTGCAATGAAATTGCAGGATTGTACCTTAACATTTTTATTTCAGCCTCTGGGGACTCTTGGTGGATCGGGGGTACTGATTTAAACTCGGAGGGCACGTTTTACTGGGAACACTCTTCTAAGAATATGACGTACACAAACTGGTATTCTAATCAACCAGACAATGATACAATTGGAATAAACGAAAATTGTGTATCAATGGTTAGAAGTGGATATTGGCATGACTACCCATGCAATCACACGTTTTACTATATTTGTGAAAAATAGCTGAAAACGGTATAACGTAAGCTATACAAGAGATTGAATAAAATCGTACTTTTATATATACATAACATGCACTGTTACAACGCACAATGCACAGTATCAGTTTCATTTCTCTGGAACATTCTGGATACAATTTTTGTAACAAGTAAATATGTTACATACTAGTATGTTATTCCAATGTTTTTTTTTTATTGTTTATGTTCATGTCTCTCTCTGTCTTTATACCCCCGCTCTAAAAGAGAGGGGGTATACTGTTTTACCCTTGTGTGTCTGTCCGTCTGTCTAGCTGTGCGTCTGTCTGTAAAAAAAGTTTGGTAGCAGTTTTCTACGCAAATACTCGATCATCGCAGATGCTTGAAATTCATATGGTGGGCTTTATTTATGTTCAAATCGGCCGATATGAATTTCCTGTTTATTACGTATGTCCGTAGCAGTTTTCTCAGCAACTACACTGAACCAAACTTCTAAGTGTTCATCTAATATTTTTTCAATAACAGCATACAATAAACAATTTCTTTACATCATGGTTAATGATACATATTTCAGTTCAATGTTGCGTAAATTTCATGTACATGTAAGTATCTCGTCAGAATTGTAAGCAAAGTGTTCAGGGCATGTCAATTGTACCCTCAAAATGAAAATTCACATAAAAAATAACCTCTTTGGAGTAATTACTGCAAGATTCATTTACTGTTTGATACCATGTACTCCTGAATGGGAGATTGACCCATCTGCTGCCACACCTACTGCATAGATCTCCCCAAACCGTTGAAATTGTTTGGAAGGAGGGGGGGGGGGGGCTTTGACATTCCTTATAAAAATCCCAAATGTGTGCAATGGGATTCAGATCCGGGGATTTGTCAGTGCATCATCACACATATGCCGGACCTTTCGTCAATATCATTGGGGTTTAGCGCGAAAGTGTACCGCTTTAAGTATGATTCAGACTGTTTGATATGATATTGGACGGCCATGAGCACCTATTTTACATGATTCATTTTCTAACTATTGAAGTTGTTTGTTTTAAGGTTTCTAATATTGTTTCTGGACAATGTAACACTCTATGAAACTTGGCCTCAAACGAATTAGATCCAGATCACTTCCGGTTTGGTTATATTTTGTCCAAAGCTTTTAAATTGTTGTAAGTTGGCGATGAAAATGACACACATCGTATGGGAAAATGTGATTAAATGGGTTTTGACACTGATTGTTATTTTTAAAAATAATTATATCAAGGACAAAAAAAAAAACACTAAAATAAAAGTGAGTAAAACGTTTGCGAGTGTTTTGTGTTTTTTTTAGTTAATTCAGTTTTCAAAAATCGATCATGGTCACAAAAAGATACTAATTACACAAAACAGGTGCCACACAGAACAGATTTATTGTTTTTAAGCTTCGTCACAGGACATTGGTTATCATCAATAAGATTTTATTTAATTTTTCTCTCAACAATATTATTGTTGAGAAGACTGGTTGTGATAATCTGAAAATATCACACCATTCTATCATAGTTTTTTTTAAATACATGTAAATACATTTATTAGAGTGAACACGTAGAAGTTTTGTTAAGTGTACTCATCTCAGATACTCAAAATCTTAGCACACTCCTTCGTTAGGCATGCTATTTGATGGGATTCATTTTTGTTCAAATCCGATGTTAACTTCCTGTTTGTCCATGCGTCTGTACGTCCCACACATTACAATACTTATTGTAGCAGTTTTCTCAGCAACTGCTCATTACAGATGCTTGAAATTTTATCACACTCTTTGTTGAGGTATGTCCTATTTATCCATGCATCTACCTGTAACTGAACTTATGTTTATTAACATGATAGTGTTACATGTAATTCACATCAGAGCGGGGTATTACTTGTGAGCATCGGCTCACAAACTTCGTGTTTTTTTTTTTCAGCAATGTTAGCTAATTACATGATAAACTATTTGTTATATGGTACATCACAACATAATCCTTTTTAATAAGAAGAAAATTACTCAGATCTTAGTGCTTAGAAACGCAGAAATAAAGAAAAAAATTCTAGCAGTTTTCATTGAATTAGAAACGGTGCAGGCACGCAAAGTGAAAAATTGGTAACAACAAAGCATTATATTACAGAACAGTTTCTGTAGCATACAGTTGCCTTTTAAGGACATACGCAACGTACCTACTAATATTTTTTCAAGATATCATACCCCCGCTTGAAAAGTGGGAGGGTATACTGTATCGGTATGTCCGTCTGTCTGTTACGCTTTAGGGTACCCATCTCTTATCCGCAACTCCTCTTATACCACTGAGTGAAATTCAATGAAACTTTCACAGAATCTTTATTACATATTGCCATAGCTGCAGAACTGTAGCTCTCTGCTTGAGAAAATTCGGACATATAAAGCAGAGAGCTACAGATCCAAGCGTTGTCAAAACCTCCGATTTACGCCGACGATTTTTTGTCTCTACTATAGGTATTATATTTTGTATTTTATACTTTCCCTAGCTTTTAGAATTGTATCATATAATTAATCAGATATTAAACTCTTATTTCTGATACTTTATTTACCTTTTAACGGTCTGAAACAGTCCTGTATTAATATAGTTTTGTAATGTCGGTTTAAAAGAGTCCCATTTCGACGTCCGTAACCACAAACGGCCTTAATTTTGTTATCTTTGAAACACAAGTGAAGGGTGAGTAAATTACCAGGAATTGAAGTTAAATGTTTGATTTATTAATAAATGCTATTTTTAAAGCTAGGGAAAGTATATAATACAAGAAATAAATACCCGAAGTGAGCGACAAAAAATCGTCGGCGTAATTCGAAGGTTTTTACAACGCATGGATCTGTAGCTCTCTGCTTTATCTGTCCGAATTTTCTCAAGCACAGAGCTACAGTTCTGCAGCTAATATTGCCATTGTGCACCTCCTATTTTACTTTTTGATCCGACACATATTTTGGGTTTCCCGGCCACAGCAAAACATGGACTTTGTCATCAGTTATAACCATATGGGAGGCGGGGGTATCATTTAGTGAGCTCATTGCTCACAGTACCTCTAGTCTTAATTAAGGATTTTAGTACCATCAGATGTTCATAGACAAAATTCAGCATTCATAACCAGAGGTTTTGAACAGTTATAAATTTATGAAAATTCTTTAATAATTCAAAGAAAAATATACAAAAATTACTAATAAACACATATTCAAGATCTTTTGTTCATCAAAACTTGTTTTAGAAGAAGTGTACAGCAACCTACATGTATATAAACTTTTTATATAGCACACAGTTCCTAAGGTATTGGACCTCTTCAGCTGCAGGGGAAAGGACGATAAAGTTCTAACTACATGTACGTTGCCAGTGGTAAAAACAAAAGACAAGACAAAAAGCTAGGCTGTAGCCTATACATCATTTCACTCAATTTGTAAAAATTAAATATTTATACTTCAGTTTGGTGGAAAAAAGTGGGTGATCAGGAAACGAGACAATTAACGTATTTTATTTCATGTCAAATGCGAAAAAAAATGTTCTAGGCAAATTTAATTGCATTTTATTTATTTAACACTAACAGTGAAATAAAAATTGTTTACGTCATGAGTTTTTGTTTTATGAGGAAACCGTAAAACAAAGTAAAGTATTTCAACAAGTTTGGCTTTCCAGAAAGCCTGAAATGTCATCTGTTTGGTATCAATAATGTCAAAGAAATAAAACAGAAGGGAAATATTTTAATGCAATGAATATATGGAATATGACACCTGAAGTTCCCAAATGACTTATTCAGCAAACTCCACAGTAAAGTACGCAGTTTCTTTTGGCCGCAGTATATATATGGAAAGCATGGACGTCTGCGAGAGCACCCAAGGCGATTTTTGGTGAAATTTCATTCTAGCGGTATTTGTGCTTCTGGGTGTTTACAGTTTTATACTTAAATTCAAATACTTTCCTTGAACTATATTTTCTTAACACAATACGGAATTATCAACAATAATCATCATTCATTTAAAAAAGCAGCTAATCATTAAAGTTTTACAGGAATTAAATAATTAACATAAAATTAGCGTTGTCCACTCTTCATTCATTTTTTGCAGAATCTAATTGTAAGCTTGTTCTTTTGTGCGAGAACCAGTTTTCCCTTCGCGTCAACAAATCTATATATAGAAATCACGTCATTGTCAATTCTCCTTGTGTGGCTTACCAATTTAAGAAGGCATAGTATTGAGGATCAATATATATACGACACACCGAAACTATAGATATTTATAAGCATCGTACTTCTTTTCTCAATTTTCCCTGGCTTTCAATATAGGCCTAAACCGAAAGTAGATCACACACTCCTAAGCTAGTTCTTCTAAAAGAAAACCAGTTTACAGGCTACTTTGAACTCTGTAAAAGATCGAGGACTCCCGAAAGATTAATGGAGGCTTACACTAGGACTTCATTTCCCTGGCTTTCAATATAGGCCTAAACCGAAAGTAGATCACACACTCCTAAGCTAGTTCTCCTAAAAGAAAACCAGTTTACAGGCTACTTTGAACTCTGTAAAAGATCGAGGACTCCCGAAAGATTAATGGAGGCTTACACTAGGACTTCACTTCCGGCATACAATCTTAATGTGTTATCTCCCGAGGGAGATGACAAACAGGAAATTTCCATTTTTAGCCGGGCTTATTGCTCAAAGAGCAATTGCCGGCTTATGTGATCCTGTTCAAGGCAGGATGTTGACCCTATAGTCGCCATTTTAAAGTTACATGCAAAAATATAGTTCTTACCCTCAACCGCTTTTGAGATAATACAAACGCTAAATAAAGCAACAAAAATAAAACGAAGTTTTATCTATATAAAATAAACATTAGTAGTAATGACTTTGAAAACTTCATAAGCCAAAGAACATAGTTCATTAGCGTAAGGATTTTTGATAATCAGTGTTACAGTAGTTCTCTACACATACGAGGTAAAGCAGGAGAGGGAACCAGTCTGGCCTGTTTGTTTACATTCAGCTGCGGTACCAGATTAATTCTGATTCTGACAAAATCGGACCGTGGTATTAGGATTGAAAAACTCACTGTCAGTGTCTTATCATTTATATTGATAGTTTTAAAATAATTTTTTCATCAGAATATAAACGTGATTCATGTAAGAAATCCATTCTACTCTGTAAATGAGCCCGGCTCTCTGTACTTCTGAGTACTTTGATTTATATAAGCATTGTAAAGGATTGAATTGTATACAGGATTAAAATGTCTTAATTTTGTTAAATAGTCATGTTAATTTTGATTTATAATTGCTAAGAAAATATGAATGTATTACTATATTGACTGATCAGATGACATTCATGGGTATCTTTCAGCTTCAAAGAAAATGTCTATGGCAAGCAAACACTTTTTTTATCTGAAACTTAGACCAGAATACACTTGATTTAAGCCCTTTCTTTGATGAATTTTATTTTATCTTTTTGCACTTATATATCAGCATATCATCGAGGTATTTCTTCACAACTTGAAATTGCTATGAATTATCAACCAAAGGAAGAGAATTCTAATATATACAAAGTCAATAAATCAAATAGAACTGTTATTAATTTTGAATAAATTTTCTTTTAATTTTGCAAATTGTGTACGCTATTGCATTGTATTGATTATTAACAATGTTATTACTGTTGCAAAAGTCTACAGGTACATTGTAAAAACAAAAATCTTAAGGTATTGTTTTCTAATATAGAATTGTACAAATATTTAAAGAGGATTTTTCTATAATTTTGCAAACAGCAATATAATTATTGTTAGTGAAATGGGCTTGTAGTTATTAACTAAGTCAGGACTACCTTTGGTTTGTTCCCATCTCGCCTTCTTAACTGTAAAATTTAGCATTCCCATTTCGCCTTAGAAAGCTCTCAGGTGAATTAAAATGATGAAGATTTAAAATATTTAGCATTAAGTATTTTTTTTAAATACTTGGTATTACATGTATTATTTCATTCACTGTATTCATAAATTCCCATTAACTGTTAAATTTAATTTTTTAAAAATTATCATTTAATTTTTTATATCAACCAATCAATAATATTTACAAATACTAAAATTCCCATTTCGCCTTAGTACTTTTTAACTTTTTCGCACCTGAATTTCACAGTTAAGGTGAAAAAATGGGAACACAGCCTACCTTTACCCTTAAAAACTGGGGTAATATTAGCTTGCTTCCACACATTTAGTAAAAACGTTTCAATTTAAATGACTTATCAAAAAGTTTTACAAGTGGTTTACAAATAGAGGAGGATAATTATTTAAGAATTTTTGGTGTTATACCATCTGGGCCTGGAGGTTTGTTTACATTTAAATTGTTTAATTGATCAGCAACATCTTGTTCAGTGACAATTATGTTTTCAATTGTTACTAAGGGAGGACCAGGACCATGCTATCTATTCGTGTAAAACTTTCATTTACGGGCGATAACTCAAGAAGCTTTTCAGTCTTTTGTATTGAAATTTTATACCATAACTCCCTAGTCGCTATGGAACCACCCGGCCGTCTTAATTTAGGGTACCCTCTTTCGTCCCCCTGCTTTTCTTGTTTCTTTTAAGCCACTGAGGAAGGGGGGGCTTCTAAAGATTCTATGAGTTAGTTTGTTTGAATCTAGATTTACCACAACTGACTAATAGCTAATCTATATCTAGTGTAATAGTCTCGAATCAGTGATGTCTATGACGTAAACTTATTTAAGTTAATTAGATATCAGTATAAAAGATATTTTACTCTATATTATATGTGATGACCTTTTAGGCATCGGGATCGGATTCCACAAAATTAGTTACTTCCGTTGGTGTATGAAACATCACATTTTCATGATTTTGTATTGTTTTGAAAAAGCCGGGTATTTATTTAGAAACTTTAAGTGATTCTTGTTGAGATACGTCGTAGAGATTTAATAATGAAGATGAATATCACTTCTGCAGGTATGAATTTGTTACTTATGTACTCTTTCACCAATATTCGAAACCGCCGTGGAGGCGGACGACAGAGTCATACAGAAATTTTATATGAAGCGTAAATATCTAGGTCTGGTACAATCAGAATATGTTAAAAATGAAACATTATTGTAGTAATAGTTATAAGCTTTTATGTAACTGATGTGAAAACAATTTTGGGGAAATCTTCATTTAGTTTAATTTCTCACTCTTTCAGAACAATTATGCTATAAACATTCTAAAAGTTCTGAGGCTACAGTTATTTTTTGACCAAACTGAAACACTTATCTCTTATATGATAAAACAATGAAGAACAGTTTTGTTTCAAATGATAATTGATTGGTAATTGTTCAGGGCAATGTGGAGTTTTCCAGGTCCAGCACAATACCCCGATAAAGGTATATAGCTTGATAAAGCTATATAGCTTTATCAAGGTATTTAAAATACCTTGATCAAGGTATTTTATGTAATGAAAATTCAAAAAAATTATTTAAAAATTAATTACTGAAAGTCGAGTTCTGAGTTGTTGTCAGTAAATTCACCCATGCATGTAAAGTACTCAAAACACAAACAAATCAGTACAAAAACGTGTCGTGTGAGGAGTCGTTATTTTATGCTTTCTTTTTGATACCAGAGTGTTTTTCATGCACGAGTAGACACACTGACAAAAACTCAGAACTTGACTTTCAGTATTTAATTTTTAAAGAATTTTTTTTGAATTTTCATTACATAAAATACCTTGATCAAGGTATTTTAAATATACCTTGATAAAGCTATATAGCTTTATCAAGCTATATACCTTTATCGGGGTGTTGTGCTGGACCTGTGTTCATCAGGTCCAGTCCAAAGATTATTTCTGCCTATGTAGCTATTAATAGCTACCAACCCAAAGTAGCTATTTTTACCTACTTTCTGCTTTACTTGCATTTTGTGGCCAAATGCAGGAACGGTGCAACATGGTGAGCACAAGATTTCTTAATACAGTCACATTGATGATGGATATGACAAAAATTTGTCCAAAAAATGATTACTTCATATATTATCAATTTTGCATAGAAACTAATGTAAAATTGCCGATTCAGAAAGAAATAATTTTTTTGCCAATATTTTGTAGTATTCATCATTAGTGTGACTGTATCAAAAAATATTGTATTCACCATGCTGCGCCGTTTGGCCTTTTGGCCGCAAATTGCAGAAAATATAAAAAGTAGGTAAAAATAGCTACTTTGGGTAGGGTTAAATACCTAGGTAGCTATTAATAGCTACGTAGGTAGAAATAGTCTTTGGACTGGACCTGTTCATACTTATCCTTGCATGCCAAAATGCACTCAAGATAGTGCACTAAAGTACATTAGTCAAGCAACAATCTAATATTAAGAGAAGATCTTTGATCCACTCCAATAAGATCTCTGTTCAAACTGTATAGCAAAGTGTAGTAGTGTACTGTAGTGATTGTACCTTAATTATCTAATCAGGGTTCTTATTGATGAAAGTGAGTCATGTTTATTATGGATGAAACGATACATTTCCTTCATAATGCGATGAATATTGTTAAATTTTGTCTCAGTATGGTTATTCTGAATACGATTCATTTTGAAAAAAAGGGAACAAATCCAATATTGTTATATGTTATCACCAGAAAATTGCCTCTGCAAATTCATTCTACAGTAAACTATTTCAACCCTATAGTGTATATTTATTTCTTAAATTTAAAAGAGCACTCCCCTAGCTGTTTTGAGAAAAGAAATGTACAGTTCTGGCATACTTACCTGATTTCAGCGTTTAGGGATCCTATAAGTTGATTTTACTGCTCAGATTTGTGATAATCTAAAGACTTGGAAAGTTCGATAATTTTCCTTTTATTATCATGTTTTGAATAATTTTATTTCAGCTGGAGTGATTTCTCTTTTGGATGAGCCTGAACCACAGTTAAAGGTAAGTGTTCTTTTTTTAAATGTAGAGAAGTGTGGAAAAATTATTTTGTAACATGAAATATAAAAGTTATTTGCAGTTTTGCTCATAATTAGGAATTTGAAACTGAGAAATTGATAAAATACCCCCTCCCCCCCCCAAAAAAAATGATCACACAGTGAGTTATCTCTCTTTGTCAGCAAAGCACTCTTTTGCCCACTGTATCCTTTGTTAAATATCTGTGAATATTTTAAACTTTCAAATACTTTTGGACAGTTATATACCAGTTTTATAGTATGAGGCCTCAAAGAAAAGGGAATAATTATATGCATGTATACTTTATTCATGTATACAAACACAATTTTTAAGACACTGCCCCTAAAAGTTTCTAGTATTTTATTGGAAAATGTCAGTTGAACTCAGATTGACCAATAATTAAAAATGGAAATACTGTATACAGAGAAATTTTTGCCCCTGTTTTATTTTCGTCCCTTTCACCCTTTTCGTGGTTGGGCAAATTTAAAAAGGGGCAAATTCAAAGAACACTGTTTTACACGTACAGCATAATTTTTTTAACAGAACTATGACTGGGTGAATTTAAAACAGGACAAAATTGATTGCAAGTGCAAATGGGCGAAAATAACAAGGGGTGAAAATAAACCTGTATACAGTAACTCTTCTAGCTCTTGACAAAGTTGAAAATAGTTAATTTTTATAATTTACATGATGTCTATGTCAACTACTCATATTTATTTATATGTACATGTATATGGATTTGTTCTTGTTATAGGCTTTTGCCCTAGAAAAACTAAACAGCATTGTAGATGTATTTTGGGCAGAAATATCTGAAAATGTGGACAAAATGTAAGTAGGACATGGAGATTGGTACATTCTCACAGATAAATAAATGAAGAGATATTTTCTTTTTTATTAATGAAAATTTTGTTTCTGTAGAGAAGTGTTATATGAAGATGCTGCATTCAAGAACAGTGAACTCGCAGCCCTGGTAGCCTCCAAGGTATGCACAAAAAATAATATAACTTGGGAATAAAAGACTTACATGATAAAGTAAAAATATTATAGATAAAAATTGTCTAAGCAATTCTGCCTGGGAGCTTTGGGATGGTACATGTGTGATGATCGAAGCAAATAATTCTATACTTCTATGAAAAATTTTCTTTTTTTTTTAACAATAAACTTTTAAAAGAGTGTTTTATTTTAAATATTGTTTAATTGTTTATGATTTCATTTTAAAAATGTGTAAAACTCAGAATATCACAAGTGGTAAAATTACTTTATTATTATTTTCCATTTTCAGGTTTATTATCATTTGGGAGCTTTTGAAGAATCCTTGACCTTTGCCCTGGGTGCTGGCTCCCTCTTCAATGTCAATGACACATCTGAATATGTGGAAACTATCATAGGTGACTTTAAGGCAAATTCCACTAACAAACCAGTACATTTTAAACACGAAGTGCAGTATATGTTTAATTCATGATTTGCATTTAATTTTTTCTTAATTTACTAAAAATGCCATGTAAATTTTACATTTTAAGATATGGGCCCATTTTGAAGATACAAAATTTTATTGTTCACCCAATATGTTGAAAACTACCAAGAATATGATCATATAAAGTAGAAATACATGTAAAATATGCTTCTAATACCATGTTACTTTAACTATTTTTAATAGCCAAGTGTATAGACTTCTACACAAAGCAGCGAGTCAAAAACAGTGATGGCAGGGAGGAACAGAAGAAGGAGATTGATCCTCGACTGGAGGCCATCGTCAACAGAATGTTTCTGAGGTGCTTCGATGACAAGCAGTATAAACAGGTAAAATATAGTACAGCCATCATCAACAGAATGTTTCAGAGGTGCTTCGATGACAAACAGTACAAACAGGTTAAATACAGTTCAGATTTAATTGGAATGCAAAATTTTGAATCAACTTCCCAAAGACCAGTTCTCTAGATTACTATTGAATCATTTCTAGAGGTAAATGCAGTAAAACATGCTAAAAGCAACCATGCTGATAATAAATTGATTCTTAAATTGAAATATTTTTTTATTTCTGTTTTAAACTCATTGTGAATCTAACAGATATGAATTATGTTTATAACAAAGTAAAATCACTCATCCCTGGCACTTTATTATAAGCATGTTTTACTTGCAACACATTATACCTCTTCTTGCTTAAGGGTCATTGATACTCTGATAAGAGAGATAACTCTTAATGATCAGGGCTCTCGATTCTCTAAAATTGGCGCCGTTCAACGGCCCCGTTCCCAATGCAAAAAAGGTACCTTTTTTCCCAAAAGAAAGGTGTAAATTTCCCAATTTCCATCCAGAGTAAAATATTAATTAAAAAATAAAAGCCCATCAAACCTAATCGCAAAAAAAACCCAAACAAAACACATTTGCAAATGAAAGTGAAACTGTACTACTATTTTATTAGTTCGCGCCAAATGCATTCGTAAACTGGTTCGGGGAACCAGGTTATTGTTTTTACAAAAATATATACAACTATGAGTGCAGAGTATCTTGTTATGTAGTTTCGACAAAAACCAGCATTTTGGTTTCAAAAATAGACATTTCATTTAAACATTAGTAAGCTGCACCTAGAAACATACCCGCGCTTCGGCATGTTCAGTCTCGCGCTGTATTGGTAAGCAAAGTTGCCCATGTGATCGAGGAAATTCGGGACTATGTGACTAGCGACTGTCACGCAGCAAGACATATAACCGCAATATCAACACTCAAAGATAGTAATGACAAAGCTAATGTACTTTCATAAATAGCCTACGTACCCATGTTTGTTCTGTTTAACTGTTTATTCAAACCAGAGCTAGCATTGATGATAAAATGCTAGAAAAGCAAAATTTGAGGATTTTTTTTAATGAATCTGTGTTATCCAATTTTTCCCAAAATGACGATAATTTTCCCAATTTGAACGGCCCCGGCCCCAGTCCCAAAAAGTGGTGTGAGAGCCCTGATGATATAAATGTTTATTGTTTCTTTATAGATTTGCCAAGTTGAAGAGTCTTTTTTGTCCAATTTTGCCCCGCAAGCTATGCTATATTTATCGATTTTCTATTATAAAATACATTTCTTTTGGAAAATCATCAAGGTTCAAGCAACATTTTATATGAGTGAGCAGAGGGTTTATGAACCTTAAAATACTTAGACGATAAATCCAGTTGACTTCACTTCTATTTTCTTGCAGGCCGTAGGGATATCACTGGAAACCAGAAGAATTGATATCTTTGAGAAAGCCATCTTAGAAAGTGTATGTAACATATATATTTGGCTCTATGTCATTATGCCAACAAATAAGGCACATAATTATACCACAGAAAAATTATTAAATATCGTTTTTATGAATTAAGAATACCAGTATTTGATATTGTAAATATTTACAATTTTGAGAATAATTTTTTTACAGCCACAATCATATTCACTGTAAAGCAAAGTTATGGCAAAAATGATCAAAACAAATTCATGCTTTAAGTGAAATGATTTTTTTCCCGGTAGTTTTAAATGGTATTATTTTGAACATGTCGGATCTAATGAATCAATTTTATCAGAAATCAGATCTTTAACTCATCTTTATAAGTGTGCCTTACTGTAGATACTTTGTATAACCTAATGAATCAAAATTATTCATCCCTGATACTTCCTTATATTCATTTTTATGTTCCCCAAACGAAGTTGGGGAACATATTGTTTTTACTCTGTTTCTTATTAAGGTCTTCCGTCTTCAGCGGAAGACCTTTCTGTTATTCTTAGGTTTCTTTTCCACAGTTTTTATTATTTTTTTTCTTACATATTTTGTGCACGCGAGTTCTCGAAAACAGCTTGATCGATTTTCATGAAACTTTCAGGACTGATAGAACATCAAAAAATCTAGGTATATATTTTTTTGCTTTGATGACGTCACTTCCGGTTCGGAGATTTCTGCGATTTTGTCATTTTTAGAGGGTCACTTTGTCCGGCAATGTTCTCAAAAACCATTGAAGATAGAAGTGTGAAATTTTCAGGGATGCTAGAGCAATCTTTGGAGAAGTGCCTTTTGCATATCACAACTACCGGAAGTACGAAGCGCCGACGCTCGCTATGGCCCGAAAATAGTCCTATCAAGAATTTCAAAATTTTTAACACCTTTTCTACGATAACTTTTTACCTAGAAATATTTTGTTAAGACATGTAGAACAAAAGAAGTGTAGAATTACACGATCTTTCAAATGATACCTCAAAAAAAGGGCTGGCCCCTAAAATGAAGGACCTACAGGGGCCGAAAGTTTTTCCTTTATATCTCAAAAAGTATTGAGAATTTGTAATATATCAAAGAAGCAAAGATGTTCAAAATGTCAAGCTTAATCCAGTGGCGTCGTTAAAATATGTCCGGCGACGTCACTTCCGGTCAAACCGGAAGTAGTCAGAAAATGCATATTTTTGCCGTTCTTGACAAGTTTTGTATAACATCTGTCAATGGGAGCATAACATTCAATTTTCTATCCGTCATCGTCACTTCCGGTCAAACCGGAAGTAGCAAAAAATGGCTTATATTTGCATGAATTAACATGGATTTAGAGGATTTAAACCATTTTGGGGCATTATTACTCTTTTGTGTAAAAAATGAGTTGCTTCCGGTCAAACAGGACGGAAGACCTACTCGTTGCTTTGCAACGAGCTTTGCTCTAGTTAAGTCTTCCGTTCACAACGGAAGACTTATAGTGTTTGTATTGTTTCTTTTTATTATTATTATTATTATTATTATTATTATTCCTCCCAAATTTTGTGAGCGCGATTACTCAGAGATGGCTGGATAGATTTTCACAATTTTTCTCATGTAAGTTGGTTGATATATGAAGTTTATATAAAATTCCGTTTTTTGAAAAATTCACTTCCGGTCCGAAGTTATGGCCGATTTTCGAATTTTAAAATGGACTTTTGTCCGGCAGTTTTCTCGGAAACGGTTTGAGGTAAAGATATGAAATTTACAGGAGTATTAGATCATGATATTCTATTTGTTTTGAAGTTGTTTTTGTGTGTTTCCAGTACTTCCTGTCCGAACCGGAAGTGAATTTGTTTTTGGTCAATTTTTGATTTTTTTGTTTTTAGATATTTTTTCAAGATATTCTTATGTAAAACAGACATTTTTCTACAAATACTAAATATATAATTTGTTTTTAAATCAGATTCCGCATTTTGTATATTTTCGGTACCGAAATTTTCTCTATTTACGTAGTATGTATAAGGTGGGCAAAGAAAGATAACTCTGACCTGTGAATGAGAATAGAACTTTCGAGATAAAAGCGGAAATATTATTGAAGACGTTAGGGACATATATACGCTCTCCAGATCAACATATTTACACATTCAATATTCTCTCTTTTGCATGTTACTTAATTCACTATATGCATATTAGTTTAAATTTGGCTGTGTAGTGTTAGTCTGTACATTGAAAGTTTTTGATTTACAAATTTATATCTAAAAAAAAATCCGTTCTGTGTCAACTAAGCACTTTGAAGAAAATAATATTGTGCGCAGTATACATTACAGCGATGTATATACAAATTATTCTACAAAAATACTAAACATATCATTTATTCAATCGGATTCTGCATTTTGGAGATTTAAGGTTCCGTCAATAAATTCATTTTCTCTATTTACGTAGTGACAATGAGCAAAGATAGATAACTCTGACTTGTAAATGGGAATAGAACTTTCGAGATAAAGGTAGTATCCATGACGTCGCAGACGTCTATATCCACACTTTTCACATAAAAAAAATAATTAGACTTTGAGTTTCCATATCCACTTCTGCATGAAAGATTACTTTGGTTACTGCTTTCAGTATATGCATAGTTTAAAGTTGTCAGCGTAGTGTAAATCTGTAATGTCTGTTATGATTATATTTAAAAAAATATTCTTAATTCATTCTCTAATTTGAATGCGAAATTATCCCGGAATCCGAGTTTTATTTTCGATTCTAAAATATTATATGTACTCAAAAGGGGACTGAGAGAAAGAAGAGCAGGTGTAGAGCCTTTAGAAATAAATTGATATCTGCAACTTAAAAGAAAGAAAATCGATCTTTAGATTGGATTTGGTTTTAACACGTATATTTCATTGATTAAAAGTCTTATAGTGTTATTTATTATACATGATCTATACTTTTATATAACCGAGAGGTTATTAAAGATGAGAAAAAGCAATTCTTGGATTTTTGTGAAATACTAGTACTCAAAGGGTTAACATTATGTGAAAGTTACGCGTTTCTGTGTGAAATAATGCTACGCTAAAAACATGATACAAAATCATCTGCAAAGGTCTGTTGATATGTTAGATAAAGTATACGAATGAACACAAATTTATGCAATGATATATAATTATATGTATGTACATGCAACCTTAAGTATTTTCCTTTTAATTCATAAAACATAAAATTAACGAGTATGTAATTCTTTTGAAGCCCTCCCCCCCCTTGATTTTATTCGGAGACATTATTGCAACTATAAGTCTTTGAATTATAAATTCGTTATACAATTAAATCTGGAACATTTGGTTATAATTACCATTAACATGTATACAGAATTCATATTCTATAATAGTAGATTTTTCATTACGCAAGATACTGAAATTTACATGTCTGAGAGAGAGAGAGAGAGAGAGAGAGAGATTCCCATTTAATCCTGATTATCCTATCATTTTCATAGACAAAAAATCAGTTCTATATCAGTTGTACCCATTCTTTATTAAATATTTTCTGATTTCATAGTCCGTCATAGTCACTCTCTGTATATTTTCTGCTTAAGAAGTATTACACTAAGTGCACATATACTGACCTGTCAATCAAAATCACCGGACACTGTATGCATTGTAATAAAGTTGTTCGAAATGATTTTTATTAAGTATGATCTTTAAGAAAATCTGATGCAACAAATTTGAGAAATGAGAAATAAAATAAAAACATGGCTAGAGCATCATATATCTGTATTATGGACTTCAGTTGTGGGACGTGGAGACCGGTCCGTCAGATGAGACGTTTAAATCGAGGTCCCGTGTGTCAGATGGTACTGACTCAAAAAGATTCCTCAATGCTCAATGGCGATTAGAGCCAAATTATAGGACAACATTTTGCAGTCTCCACCGGCGAGTGGAGGCTTCTCCATGTGAAAAATTCTCGAGAGGGACATAAACAACATATAATCAATTAATCAATTGCTGAATTATTCCTGTAGTTGAATAATCTTTCTGCTGACAAATCTCGATAGTATTACTGTAAAAATCAACGACTTTACGTTTAATGTGGTACTAACTTAGTTCATGACATTTTTATAACACCATCACAATTGTGCCAGAACATAAACACAGTGAAGTTTATGAGAGTACGGTGTTCGTTCGTCCGTTGGTTTGTCTATGATACACGTGTAGCTCTTATGAGTGCCAAAATGCATAAGAACAAGATTGGTCATGAAAATCAAAGTACCTTAAGTACTGAAAGACCTTTTTGCAGTTTTTTTTCTTTCAGAGTACATATGATATCTATGTTTTTTGCAGAGAAAAAAGTAAATTCTTACAGATTTAGATTTAGAAGAACGGAAGACTTATTTGTTGCCATGGCAACAAGATTCTAGTTATTATTATTTTTCTTCTTCTTCTTCTTCCTGGGTACTTTTTTGTCCGGGAATGATCTTGTAAACTACACATCCGACTAAGGTAAAACCTTTTTATGGTCAGTAGGCATGTTATGAAGATTTGCGTAACGAAGGTCATTTTGCGCGCACATGCTTGCAAGAGCGTGCACGTTCAACACGTGAAATGACCGATTTAATTGATATAGGCGTAACTTTTTACATTTTTGATGAAATGCTTTGAAACTCATAATATAAGGATGTATTAGTAGCATAGATAATATGACGTAGTCAAAATAGCAAGATCTCACGCGCATGCACGTGCGCTTCGCTCTGATTGGCTGAAATTAAAGTCTCAATATCTTTCTTGTTTTTTTACAAAATCCTTTGAAATTTTGAACATAGCCATGCATTAGGATATCCTACAACATGATATATAGCAATTATCACGAAAACACGTGCATGCACGTGCGCTGCAATCTGATTGGCTTAAAATTTAAAGAGATGTAACTCCCTTGGTTTTCAACCAAACAGGATGGGATTTGGAACATAAATAGATGTAATGGACTTCTACAAGAAGGTATGGTTACCATGCACATGCATACACATGCATGTACGTGCGCTGCAATCTGATTGGCTGAAACTTTAAACAGCTATAACTCCCTTAGTTTTCAACTAAACGGGGTGGGATTTAGAACATAGATAGATGTAATGGACTTCTAGAAGAAGGTATGGTCACCATGCTCATACATGTATATGTGCGTGCGTGCACGTGAAATGAGTAAAATCAAAAATACACTTGAATGAGCCTATTTTTTAATACTTTTGGATTAAATACTTTAATATTTAGTATATTAAATTATATAGACTGTGTATACAAGACGATATGATCATTACGCACAAGCATTCACATGCGCACGCGTGCAATGCTAAAATTTGAATGAACTTGGTTTACTCCTGGGTAAACGTTGTTAAAGTCTCAAATGCATAGAGTTTGTCTTATTTAATGCTTACAGGGAATATGGCACAAAAAGGGAGTTGGGGAGCGTTTGGGGAACATCTGTAACGGTCCCCGTTACAATTAGCACTAGTTTTTACTGTACTTTCATTACCTACCTCCTCTCTTTACAGGAAGACGTAAATGCTATGTTACTGTACAGCCTAAATGTCTGTATGTCCTTGATTCCAAACCGTCACTTCAGGAACACAGTTCTCCTGCTGCTAACTAAACTATACATGGGGCTGGAGACTCCCGACTACATCAACGTGTGTCAGGTAAGTCCCCACCCCGTCACTTATAGCCCCACTCTCATGGCCCTTCTTGTTTCCCCAACCCTTTCACTTGTGCCCCACACTTTTTGATTTATCCCCCCCTCACTTGTAGTCCCACTCTCACAGCCCTTCTTGTATCCCCAATCCTTCCACTTGTACTCTTACCTCTTTTTATATCCCCATCCCCTCTCACTTGTGCTATACTCCAGTTCCATAACAACTCACACCAATTCCTGAAGAGCAGTATGTCATCAGTGTATGTCATGTCATAGTATGTATTACTTTTGTATGTCAGCCCTCTGTAGTCTTGCCCATAAGTCATAAAAGAATGATAGCCTCTAAATTTCTATTAGAGTACAATGGAGCCTCATTTATCTGGACGCTTTGGTTCCCAGTCAATTTGTCCAGATATGCGAAGCGTCCGGATACTTGAATCTCCAGTTAAACAGGACAGAATAAAGTTTAAAAATTCCGTTCCAATGAAAAATCGTCCAGATACTGAAGCATCTGGATATCTGGCATCTGGATATCTGAAAGTCCACTGTACATGTATTAGGAAATTACTGTTATTTTGGTCTATGTTTGAATTTTTAATTGCTTATTTCCATCATGTTCTTATTTCAGTGCTACATTTTTCTGGATGATGCCCAGGCCGTGGCTGACATATTGGAAAAACTACTGAAGGGAACAGAGGTATGGCTAAGCTAGGGTTCATATGGATAGGCCATTTTGTTTGTCTTGAACATACTACATGTAGTATTTTATTGACTATATGTCATATTTCGTTCATTCAAATAATTAATTCCTTTCTTTTACAATGTTCAGGACAATGTGTAATGGCCTACCAGATTGCCTTTGACATGTGTGACTAATTCCTTTCTTTTACAATGTTCAGGACAATGTACTGATGGCCTACCAGATTGCTTTTGACATGTATGACAGTGCCACACAACAGTTTCTGCTGCGGGTACAGAATGCCCTCAGGTCAACTGTCCCCCTCCCCGAAACCGACCCCAAAAAATCGGGTGACGGAAAGGAGGAGACAAGCCAGGATGAAGCAAAGGAAAAGTTAGTGTTAACCCTTCAGTGCTTTGGGCACCATAGCAAAAAATTTTATTGTTTGTTATAGAACTATGCTGAGGCTTGGTTTTTGTTAAGCAAAGTAATACTGTAAATCACTTTTTATTCATGAGAACTTTATTTTCGCTTAATTACGCGAGACAATGTGCTCGCAAAAATTTAATTATCGCGTTTAATAGTATTCCTTAAGATTATATAGAGCAATGACCACAATTCGCGAAAATTTTGTCTCGCTAATCAAGAGTCAATGATTATCTCGCAAAAATAAGGTGTCGCGAAAATTTAGTGATCTACAGTATTATGTTCTTTGATTCAACATGTCTAAAAAAAAGATCGTTAACTTGCTTTACATACATTTTTTTTTTGCTTTAGAATGGACACAGAAGCATCTGATACCACACCCTCACAGACCCCAGCTGTCCCCCCATCAAAACCACAGGTCAGATTATACTACCCCCATCCCATCCAAAACTGTACCCTCAGAATCACAGGGTAGATTTTAATCACAGTTATAATGTCTTAAGAAGGCAAAATTTCAATCCACACTCAACGAATTTGTAAATACGGTAAAACTATCACAAACTGACGCCTATTTTATCATATAAGATTGGTAAAAAAAAAATCAAGCCTATGTTACATATATGTACAGTGTATGCTTGTCAAGTTCAAGTTTTCCAATCATGAAAAATATGTATATGAATTTGCAAGCTGCCCATCATATAAATGATGTGGTGGATTATAAAAATCTGTGGTATGGAACTGGTCAAAAGAAAAATAATTCTGTACTGTTTTTCATTATTTATATCAGACTGAAGAGGAGAAGGCTTTAGCGGACAGGATGAAGAAGCTTCACACCATTCTGGGAGGCGAGATCACGATCGGACTCCACCTACAGTTCTTAATCAGGAACAATAAATCTGATATACTTGTACTCAAAAATACAAAGGTAGGAAAATCTGATATACCCATACTCAAAAATACTAAGATAGGGAAATCTGATATACTCAAAATACAAAGATAGGGAAATTAGATATACTCAACATACAAAGATAGGGAAATTAGATATGCTTATAAAATACAAAGGTACATTGTAACTTTGTAAGTAAATCAGATACACTCAAAATTACAAAGACAGGTAAATTAGAAACTTTTTGCAATATGCAGACAAATTAAGACATCAGACAATGTGGGAGAAATGATACAGAATTACTGAATGAAAAATAACAAGAGATTGGAGAAATAACTCAGACATTTTCACACACAAATATTCAAAAGTAGATAAATCAAATACAATGGTGGGAGAAAGAAATCCAACATAATGAAAAATACAAAAGTGGTAGAAATAAAAAAGACAAATTCATAAATACATAACCCAGGAATACTAAAAAAAAAAAAAAGGTGGGAGAAAACATATCTCAAATTCTATTCGTAGAAATAAGTCTAAAAAATTTTTCTACTTGAACAGAAAATTTCTATTTCCGATTTAAATTTTACAAAAGATTAAAATGACTTATTCCAAGATTTATCAAAAAGTAGGGAAAAAAGAATGTTTATTTAGTTCAAAAGGAGCAAAGAATGGTGATGGATGATGTCATGATTTTATTTAATTAATTTTTTTTGTCACAGGAGGCAGTAAGAAATTCTGTATGTCATTCAGCTACAGTGATAGCTAACTCTTTTATGCACTGTGGAACAACCTGTGATCAATTTTTAAGGTAAGCTTATCTTTCAACAAAGTCTTTTCTTTGACTTAGAAAGTCTCCATTGATTTATCTCCCATGTAGAATATGTGCCTCTTTCGAATTTGTATCAATTCTTTTGATATGTATTGTACAGTTAAACTTGTGTAATTAAAATGTTTTTATATTTGAAAATATTGCTTTTCACTTTAATAGAGCCTCATGCAAAATATTCATTTGTTGAAAACAAATATTTAATGTGACAAGTTTCATTGAAGCCTATATGGAGTTCAGATTAGACACTTTTTACTGTAAAATGGAATAGGATGTATAATATTAGGCATGTACAATATTTGATGGATATTGATTTTATAGAAATTTAGCATAGATTTGATTTAATCTATGTACGTACAGGGTATGTGCAACACTTTAACATTGCACTTGAATTAGCAGAAGTTCCTTTTGTCCAAAGATGCTAAAAATGTAATACATTTACAGAATGTCTCTGGTCTGTATAAGAGAGGTGGTTATAGTGGTCAGATCTGCCCAATCTTATTAGATGTAGTCATGTTATGTTCTGTCACTTTTTCATTTATGTGAATCTCCATGATTTTTTTTTATTTCAGAGATAATTTGGAATGGTTAGCTAGAGCTGCAAACTGGGCTAAATTTTCAGCTACTGCTAGTCTAGGTGTTATACATAAGGTAAGTTCTTTGTTCTTGTTAATAAATATTTTTTTAGATATTTGAATGAAAGGTGAATTTTAAATAACTGCTAGAAGAAATAAGCAGTAACTGTTTCAACAAAAATCATTCTTCATTTTTTTAAAATTTCTGCAGGGTCATGAAAAAGAGGCGCTGAATCTCATGTCTACATACTTACCTAAAGATTCTGGTCCCGGGTCAGCTTATTCTGAAGGAGGGGGACTCTATGCTTTAGGTAAGAGATGTATTATTGTCCTCCACTGTTACTCATCTTTGCTATAGCAAAGGGCTTCTGATCCACTTCCATTTAAACACAATTTTGCATTAATTTACTGCAAATCAAATTTACTGTTAAATTCTGTGAGTAGGACATGAACGTATGTTTTCTCTGCCATATTGTTTTTGGAGTGTGGTATTTTTGTCAGAATCTGGTAATTGTGATAAGTGCTGCGGCCTTTGGGTTTCCTATTTCTATTTTTAAATAAAGAAATTATGAATATTTTCTTGAATTAAGAATATTTACCAAATAGGATAAAAATACACTTTATGCATTATATTTTGACAAGTCTGAAGAAACAAACAAAGAATAGTGTAATATTTCTGGAATTTGTCTTGAAGTGAGCAAAAACATTTTAACTGCCCAACAGCAAATTGAACATGGAATTCAGAAAAATCAGAGATAATTTGAATAACATGAGAAGGCTCTTTGTATAAATGCTATTTTTCACTGGAAAAACAAAAATTTGTAGCATTTGAATGTATTCATCATCCAGAGAATTATTCTGTCAAGATTGAATTTGTTTCTTGATTGAGGTAAATAAAAAAAAAATTATTCTATTTCTTAAGAATTTTTGGATAAACAAGATTTATTTCTGTATTCTTGTTGATGTGTAAATTCTTTGATAATGTTTCTTCTAATGTGCATTTCATGGTAAATAGAAATTCTCAGTCCAAAAATATTATGCTTAGTCATGACATGAATTTTTAAAATTTCTCCTTCTAGAAAAAAGTTTTCAGTTGTCAACACAAACTTATCTAATAAGTGAACCATGGATAAGTTTTCTTTTGAGTGTCTATCAACCCCCCCCCCCCCCCACCACCACCACCACCACCCCTCTTTTCCTTCCTTTTTCTCCCTATTAACTACAGTCTGTGTGAAGTGACAAATCTTTCTTCTTCAGCATAAATGGCTACTTAGAAAACAGTTTCGTTTGGTCAAAATTTAAGTACATGTATGTTCAATTTGCAGATGACATGATAATTTGATATTTTCGTCCTAATCTTGAACTAATCTCACATGCATTTGCCAATCGTTTTTTTAAAGAAAAAAGAAGAGCTGCAACTGAGATGCCAGCATATTTCTGATTTTTTAAAAAATTGGAAACCAACCTCTCATTCTTGAATATGAAGAGTTTTATAGATTTTAATCAGAGATCTTTTAATTACTTACAGGTTTAATACGTGCAAATCATGGAGGAGAAATAACAAGAATTTTATAGATTGTAATTAGAGATCTTTTCATTATTTACAGGTTTAATACATGCTAACCATGGCGGAGAAATAACAGACTATCTCCTCAACCAATTGAAAGATGCCTCAACTGATGTAAGTTTTAAAATTTTGTTTAAAAAGATAATAAAAATGTATTCATGCAGTCAAGAATAATTAAAACAAATTCTTGAAGCACTGTTATCTTTATCAGTCCTATCAATTCATGAAGATTGGTCTTTACAAAGTGATTAAAAATCAGTTTTATTTTCCCTTTGATGCACGTAGGAGTAATTTTGTTACACAGTTTTTGTACTTCATTAAACAGAATTGATTAATATGTCTGACAGGGAAAAAAAAACACACAACAACACAAAAGTACATCATTGATGGAATGCACTTTCAGAACATCATGTTTTGTTGTATTTTGTAACGTGAAAAAATGTTTCCTGCCTGCTCGGCCTCGTGAAACTATTTTAATTCTTAATTAAATGAAGAGAAAATGATTTTTCAAAGTTTACTGATGACGTAATTTTTTAATGCCATTTTCTAGTATATTTGCCAATTGTACCTTCTTGTGCTTTTATCACTACCTTATTTATATTAAAATAACAGAAGAAAAACCATTATTTTATTTCCATTTGATTATTTTTTCATTTAAATAAAATAAGGCTTTTTGTTAACAAAAAATTATTTAGGAAATGAATGTTTATTGTAATATTTGATAATTTTAGATGGTTCGACATGGTGGCTGTCTTGGTTTGGGTTTGGCTGCCATGGGAACAGCAAGACAAGGTATGCAATATGATGTCCTATGTCAGTGTCTTATTGTCACTTGAAACTGAATTCTTGTCACAGGTCACTGTCATTTTGTTTCATTGGTCATTTTGTCTAATTGTTTTCATGTCACTTTCATTTTGTTAAATGTCATTGTTATTTTGTTAGTGTGTCTCTCTCATTGTTTCTCTCATTGTCTCTTCACTTTTATTTTGTAACATGTCGCTTTCATTTCACCACATGTCACTGTCATATTTGCCACACTTCACTGCCATGTCACTTTCATTTTGTCTATGTCACTTTCATTTTGTCTCATGTCACTGTCATTTTTTTAAAATGCCACTGTCATATTTGCCACACTTCACTGTCATGTCATTTTTCATTTTGTCTATGTCACTTTCATTTTGTGTCATGTCACTGTCTTGTCACTTTCATTTTGTGTCATGTCACTGTCATGTCACTTTCATTTTGTCTCATGTGACTGTCATGTCACTTTCATTTGTCTATGTCACTTTCATTTTGTCTTTTGTCACTGTCTGTGTCACTTTCATTTTGTCTTTTGTCACTGTCTGTGTCACTTTCATTTTGTCTTATGTCACTGTCCTGTCACTTTCATTTTGTCTCATGTCACCATCTATGTCACTTTCATTTTGTCTCATGTCACTGTCATGTCACTTTCATTTAAACTCATGTGACTGTCATCATATTTCATATGTCTCTGGTATTTTATCTCATTTCATGTTACTGTCAGTTTGTTCCATGTCTATGTCATTGTGTCTCTTTGTACTGTCATTCTAAATCAAACTTTTACTGAAATACAGTCAAATCTTGTTATGTTGAACAGCAGAGGACCAAGAAAAACCTTCAAGATATCCAAAGTTTCAAGATATTGAGGTTGAAATTTAAAAAAAAAAACGCTTTTCTAAACTCTAACTCAGACATATCCATGTTATTCTAAATATTGACATTTAAGTTATCAGAGTTCAATAGTACTGTAGCAGTTCATTTGGCAAATAGTTTAAAAAATGTAAAGAATAGATGTACAAGAATATTAAATGAGATATTTCATGATGATTTGAGAAAGTATGTGGGGATGTGAGAACACCTGGTGTTTTTTCATGTTTTTATTTAATTAATTGTTGGGCAGTTTTACATGAAACACTGTATACCAAATTATAACAGTTAACAAGAGAACTATAGTAGATTATTAAGCTAGGTAAACAAGTATTTTTTCACACAAGAAATATGCTTGCAAAGCAAACAATACATATTTCCAGATGAACACATGTTGGTTGAAAAAATGTCATAACACCAAGTGCCTCTCTATAAATTACATAACTCCTCATACCAACATCGGAATGGAATGCAATGACAACTGAAACAGTGAACTTTAGATATTGGGGCAATGATTTCTACCTAGGACTCATTAAGTGTAGAGTCTAATTTTATTGCTTGAAAGGAAGCTTGAGAGATGTGCACAAAGGATGTACGAGTTTGTTAGGTACAAAACAAGAACAAACTTTGTAAATTGATAACAATGCACAATGAGATATATTATTATGTATCAGCTCATTTTATAATTTTCGAGGCATCACTCACGATCTGAGAAAGTTATGGTAGGAGGTCTTACTAGTTCGCCACTTTCTGCGTGCCCCTTTCTTCGATTGCTCGTAATTCATATACTTTAAATAAGATTTATGACATCTCATTAGAAGTATCACTTGGAAATAAATGACTTTATTTTATGTTGAAAACTTCATACAGACAAGGTACTTCATCTCTCTTGACAAAGAAATCGGGGCTGAAATCTAATTTTATCCCGGTTTAAACGATCATTATAGAAAGTGTTTATTTTCAATGTGATGATAAAAATTGATGTTGAAATCATTCCAGATAAGTCTTAAAGGAAACAATGCCACTTGTGGGGTTCTATCAACCTAGTTTTTTTTTTTTTAAGATTTAAGATGAGCTGATGACTGAAATATTAATGGTGTATTTGCTATTTTTATGGTTATCTAAGATCTGGGTTAAGTGTCTCTGTAGGTTTGTTGTAAAAAGTTTTATGCAAACTTAATCAAAAAAGAAAAATATGACCTATACAGATGCAGAAAGAAGATGCAATTTCCACTCATAATTTCAGATTTTAGATTTATATGTCTCATAACTTCAAAGAGTTTTTAATCATTATACATGTATATGATATTTCCACTTGAAAAGATGCATGATTCGGATATTTTATTACTCAGTACTTACTATTTAGAAAAGGGGAAAATGTGTTAATTACAACAAATAAAAAAGTGGCCAAACCTTAATGCAATAATGTGAAACAAATTATAAATATTCATATTGTTTATATTCAAATAATTTTGGGGGTATTGGAAAATCACTTTGTCAGTCTATGTGTTTTCACTTTATATTCATCATTGTTTATAGGCTCTTTAACATTGTTTTTAGAATATTTGAGGTTAAACTTTCATTGAGTGGTTGCTATTGGCTGTATAATGAAAACATCAAACTAAGGTCATTTTACAAGGTGTTGGAAATTTGAAGTACTTTTTAGCTCACTTGAGCTGAAGGCTCAAGTGAGCTTTTCTGATCACATTTTGTCCGTCGTCCGTCCATCTGTCTAGCTGTCTAGGTGTCCTTCTGTCTGTCCGTCTGTAAACTTTTCACATTTTCAACTTCTTCTCAAGAACCACTGGGCCAATTTTGACCAAACTTGGTACAAAGCATCCTTGGGTGAAGGGAAATTTAAGTTGTTAAAATGAAGGGCCAAGTCCCCTCACAAGGGGAGATAATCAAGAAAAGACAAAAATAGGGTGGGGTCATTAAAAAATCTTCTTCTCAATAACCACTGGGCCAGAAAAGCTGAAACCTGTGTGGAAGCATCCTGGGGTAGTGTAGATTTTAAACTGTTCAAATCATGACCCCCGGGGGCCACAATGGGGAATCAAAGCTTTACATAGAAATATATAGGAAAAATCTTTGAAAATCTTCTCAAGAACCACTGGGCCAGAAAAGCTGAAACTTATTTGGAAGTATCCTGGGGTAGTGTAGATTCTAAATTGTTCAAATCATGACCCCCGGGGGTAGGGCGGGGCCCTAATGGGGAATCAAAATTTTACATAGAAATATATAGGAAAAGTCTTTGAAAATCTTCTCAAGAACCACTGGGCCAGAAAAGCTGAAACTTATTTGGAAGTATCCTGGGGTAGTGTAGATTCTAAATTGTTCAAATCATGACCCCAGGGGGTAGGGCGGGGCCCTAATGGGGAATCAAAATTTTACATAGAAATATATAGGAAAAGTCTTTGAAAATCTTCTTCTCAAGAATCACTGGGCCAGAAAAGCTGAAACTTATGTCGAAGCATCCTAGGGTAGTGCAGATTTTAAATTATTCAAATCATGACCTCCTGGGGTAGGGCGGGACAACAATGGGGAATCAAAGCTTTACATAGAAATATATAGGAAAAATCTTTGAAAACCTTCTTCTCAAGAACCACTGGGCCAGAAAAGTTGAAACTTATGTGCACATGGAAGCATCCTGGGGTAGTGTAGATTTCAAAATGTCTAAATTATGATCAGTGGGGTAGGGTGGGGTCGCAATATGTATTACAAGGGGGAAATCTGGTAAAGAACAGAATGGTCAAAGCTGCTCAGGTGAGCGATGTGGCCCATGGGCCTCTTGTTAAGTTTATTTATTCCAAACTTGACGTAAAGATTTTGTATGTCATGGTAACAATTTTCTGTTAATTATATCATTTTCAATAATTTACAATTGACATGTAAAATGGCAGTTATTCCAGATTTCCATGCAAGGTTGCTTATTTTTTGTGTTTGGTCAAGGTAAATTTTGCTCATCTTAGTCCTATCCAAGTGCATAGTGTATAGTGTATATTCTTAAAATAATAAATATAGCTGGCTTGTAAATATATACCAACAACTTATTTTGGGTAAAGAATATTTCACATTAATTGTTAAGCTTTACTTGTACAGTTGTAATTTGGTATCAAGAATACCATGGATATGTCAAAGTCATCTGGAAGTCCAATTAACTTATTTTACCCTTGATATCTTGAGTCCTCTGGTATCTTCAAGTTTTATCTCAACCCCTGTAAGTTTGCAATGATGAGGTTTGACTGTTACATCGTAATATGCTTTCAGTTAACCATAATGATTATAAATTGTAGATGATTATGAAGAGTTGATGTTAAACTTTTTTTATTGTAGATATTTATGAACAGTTGAAGTTTAACCTTTACCAAGATGATGCAGTCACAGGTAAAGCATTTTATTTGTCATTTTTGATTTGAAGGAATTTTAAAATAGAAAGATCTTTGGTGATGAACAAATTAAAGTCAGACATTCACAATAGAGATAAGCTTAATCTTGGCTGACATTATCAAATACAGTAAAAACATGCTTATTATGAACAGAAGTCACCCTTTTAGCAAAGTGATTTTCATTCCCAGTAGTTTTAAAACATACAATGAACTTAATAACAGATATATAACATATTATCTTTATAATGAAGCAAAATTGTGTGTGCTTGGGACTTTGCTACAAGCAACTTTTCATGCATGTGTTACTCTTTGAGCGTATGAGTTGCTAAGAAATTTTGAAATAAAGGAATTAACTAATGTATTGTTCTCTGTGTTTTAGGTGAAGCAGCAGGAATAGCCATGGGTCTGGTCATGTTGGGTACTAAACAGTCTACTGCTATCGAAGACATGGTGGCTGTAAGTGTTGCTTTTCATCAAAGTACTAAAAGTACTGTTAAAACATTCAAATATGATTTTGTGAAGAAAAAAGTAGATGTCACATTCCAATCAATTTTCTTTCTTTTTCTCTCTCAGATTTACAAAAGAACTTGAGAACTTGTAAAATGGGAAAATGTATTCAGAAGTGCAAATTTTCTCCCTCCATTACGCCTTTTCCTCTAATTAAATAGTTGACCTTTGTTTAATTGTTTTATTAATCCACACAATTCAGTATGCCAAGGAGACACAGCATGAGAAGATCTTGAGAGGCCTGGCCCTGGGTATCGCCCTCACCATGTATGGGCGACTGGAAGAGGCTGACGCTCTCATTGACAGTCTGTGTATGGACAAGGACCCCATCTTAAGGTGGTCCGGCATGTTTACCATCGCTATGGCGTACTGTGGCTCAGGAAGCAACCAGGCCATCCGTAAACTACTACATGTGGCTGTGAGTTCAATTTCTCTTTCTGTGTGGTGCAAATTCATTACTGTGCTGCATTTTCTTGCAGTTGTCTGTGTCTCTCCTTGTTTTAACTTATTGAAAGCATTCATTGAAGACAATGATTTTTTAATACAATCAGTAATGAAAACCTGAACTTCTGTTGCTATAGAGTTGAAGTCGGAGAAGAACTTGATTATTTTGTTTCATTGTGTACAGGTAGACAGATGACAGTCATATCTGTATTAAAAACATTGTAAAAGCAGTCCAAAATACCCCATTCTGTTCCTCACTTATTTAATTTGAACAAATCATATAAATTTACAAAGGGGGCAAATTTTCTTTTTACTCAAACAAGTGACTCCCTCTCTCCCCCCATCTTCTCTTTCTTATGATGTAATCATTTTCAATAATATAGATCACTGAAAATTAAAGTTTGACTTCTGATAATAACACGTATCATGGTCAAGGCTGGTGTTCCGAGATCGTTTTGTAAGGTTTGGTTAATGAACATGTGACTCCCGCTGTGACATTGATCCCGAACACAATCATTTCTCTGTGTTGCATAAGTACACTGTTAGGTCCATAAGCTGAAGGCCAGGCCAACTCATTTCCTCCCCTCGGCTGGCTTCTTGAGCCGCTTTTTCTATAACGGCCAAGATAAATTGGCGTTTTTTGATATTATGCTCTACTAAGAGCTGGTATCATATGAAATCAATAGTGATGAGGATAAGCAGGCCTTTTATAGATGTATATCTGCGTAAATGTACTCCGTTTCCTAGAATATTCCCGGCGTAGTGATAAAATTGGAAGACAATAAATATGTAGCTATTATGGAAATTGATTCTTAAGTTACAGTCTTAATATTGTGTAATCTTGTATGTATGGGATTATGACCTTTTATTAGTTTTATATACATGTATGTTTAATGCATTTTTTATTGAATTATAAATTCTTGATGCAAATGCTTTAGTTTGAATTTACACAATTTTTTATTTTTTTTTCTTGAAAAAAACACCCAAAAACTAATCAATTCATGCAGTTGAGTAAACATTAGTAGCAGTATGAAATCATGTGAAAATTACATAGTATGTTAACGTATGTTAGCATCATTTCCCATTCTAAATGAAGAGAAAATGATTTTTTTCCTTTGTTCCTTGCAATGTTTCTTGTAGTTTATGGTTTAAAAAATATGATTTATGATTTAATAAATAAATGAAAGATATTTTGATGAATAAGACATAAAAAAAATAGGTCTGTATAAAAATTAAGGCAGAAAACATAAAGAGGTTCAATTAGGAGAGTGCTGGGTGCATGTCAATTGAGTGGAAACAGGGAAGACGTGACATTTACGATTCTGCGAGAACTCCATGCTCCCTATAAATACTTTAGATAAAGTGTAAGTTTCGGTGAGGAACACAATCAAGAGCTCTGTAGCTCTACGATATCATCTTAATCGCGCAGCCAATAACGGGCAAACCATGTCATAAAATCAGAGAATTTGAAACAAACATGTCATCTCTAATTGGATTTGGCTGAAAATCAGAGAAATTGTCATTATTACAAAACCATCCCCCGTGTTATATTTTGCATGAGGAGTTCTTCTTTGAATGACAGTTTGGCTTAAATCGGCCATGAAAAGGCAGTCTTATAAAGAGATGTCTGGGATTTAATAATGGAGGTTTTCAATTTTTCCCTGTTGTAATTTGATTTTTTTTAGCTATTAGGCAGAAAAGGCTTTTATATGTGAAACAAGAGTGTTATTATCAATGGGGGAAAAAGGGGAACTGTCAATGAAATGAAATATTTTTTCTCCATATAAGGGAAAAATTACTTTGATTTTTTTTCTACAGTTTGCTAAAATTAAGATGTATTGTTCTTGTGAAATTAAATTCCAGTATTGTTTATTTCTTGTTTTCAACATCAGTTTCAGGAAGTGAGGTGCATACTTTTCCTTTTTGACGAATGTTAATTACTTCTCACAATGTCAGTTGCATAAGTTGTTATGAAACCAAAAAAGTCCTTGCTTTTATAAAGTTTTAAAGGATAAAGCCTGATAAAGGCTGAATTTGGCTCATATGTTTTAAATTGAAACACAGTAAAGAATACACATGGCAAGACTGACTGAGTGCATGAAAAGTGTACCATAATGCAAAGTTTCTCTCTACTAGTATGTTTTATGAAATAAAATGTGTCGAAATGAATAAACTCAATTCAGACCAATTTTCTAACTTCCTGTGTCCTTTGTGTATTATCTTCTATTCATGAAAACAAAAAAATCACTGGAATATCTAAAAAAGTAAGGGATTTAATGCCTTGGATTCTGAAGGCAGCCAAAGAACTAGTTCCGCTGCTGCCTCCTGTTATAACTTCAAATCATGGATCCACCCTTGTTATTTACTGTAATGTAATTTGATGGTAAACACAAATTGATGTATACTTAGAGAATTTTTTCTGTGATATTTTTTAAAAAGTATTTGTTTTGGCATTTTCCCCTTAAAAAATCAGAACTACAGTAATAAAACATTCCTGAATATCTTTGATAGACACACAAGTTTAAATAATATCTCAAAAAAATCAAAGTTCATTAAAAATAGGTCAATTTATCTGGAAGAATTATTCAGATAAAAAAAAATCAACTACAGAAAAAAAGCAGAGCTTAAAAATATGGAGAACCTATTTAGTGCGGGGCAGGTGATTGGGGAGTTGTCTGTATTTTTGAGGATCAATGAGACTGGCCACGTGCTGAGAAGTAATGAACCCTCCCTTAATGTGGAGCTGAGAGACTCTGACTAGAGATGTGTGTTGTCAGGCTTCTGGGATTGTATTGTCATGTTCTTTGATAAACTTCACACAAGACACAGCGTGAAGTGATTAGAAAAAATTAAAAATTTCAAATTTGATATACTGCATTTTTTAACCTGGGGTTTTTATTTTGGCATGATTTTACATTGAGAAAAAATTGACAGTTTTCTTGTTTGATTGAGGTTTTTTAGATGCTTTAACATGATAAAAAGAAAGTGAGTTTATACATGTTAATTATGATATAAACTATACCAGAGAAGTTAGATGAATTTGTAACATTGTGATCAAAGGGACTTTGCCACTTTAAGTGCCGCTGCATGCAATCTTTCTTATTTAATTGGTATGAGCATCCACCTTTTCATTTCTTTGATTGTAATTTATTGCCTAATTAAAGGAATTTATGAAACTGTGAAAGTTCCTTTAAATAACAACATATCCAGAATTCTGAAACCTTTTTGCATTTGAACAGCAACACAAAGTCTGCAGACATATTCAGCCAACACATGATGTGGAAAATGGATAGATAATGGTACACAAATGTACCTAACTATATATTGTTTTCCCTCTTTCAGCTCTTCAAATTCAAATTTATTCACAAGTTAGTTTTTTTAACAGGGTAAGGGTTGAATATCTGTAAAAAATATTTTTGACAATTAATGAATTTATTTTGAAAGGTAGGATTCAAACTGAAAAGAAAATTTTGTTTTTTCGACTTTTTAAAGCAATATTTTGAAAAGCAAGAAAGTTTCTTTCCTTCTATTCAAATCTGCAAAGAAAAGAACAATATGTGCCATAATGTTGATGATTGATCACATTTAAGTAAAAATAATTTTATGCCTTCATTTTGATAAGTAATTTTTTTTCCGGGTACATAAAAAAATCGTGAAACAAATTTAAAGAGAACTACTGTTTTAATGTTTGGCTTTTTTGGGGGAAAAACTACAATTTTTCCAAGATTTTAACCCTATCCCCCACCCCCTTCCTCTGTTAAAAAAATTCTGCCTTTGATTTCGCAGAGCAGAAAGAGTACTATTATACAAAAAAATGTTTTGCATTGTATTTTTATCTTTGAAATGTTTTTTTTTTTTTCAGGTCAGTGATGTTAACGATGACGTGAGGAGAGTGGCAGTGACCTCCCTTGGATTCCTCCTATTCAGGTTTGTTTGTATGTCTGTAGAGAAACTGGAGGAGCAGCTATCATCTTGTATAGCTTTCTTCTCACCAGTTTATTTTGCACGTCTGAAAAATGAATGTGTCCTATTCTTTACTGTTTTATTGATAGAACAAGAAGTAAGAAAAAATTCTTGGGCTATTTAAAATTACAGTAAATCAAGTTGGTCATAAGATTTGAAAATAAAATCCCCATACTTACAAGTGAATTTACTACATGGTGCCATCAAAAGCATTCAATCACCTACTTGTATTAAGACCTCATATTTTCCAAAATTGAATTCTTTATCTGCATTTGACAGAAAAGCAATTGCAGTAAATTCATCTCCCTATTTATCAGAAGAAACAATAGTAAGGTGTTTGTGGCATTATGACAGAAGTTTGGTGAGAGGTGAAATTGAATTCAGAAAGGATCTAGGATACCATTTTGTCTTTGACATATTGCATGGTTCATCATATAACTTGGTTGGATGTGTTAGGTCTTTCACACTTTGTATAGTTCACATGACTAGTGAGCTACATTTATTAGTCCTTGACATATTGTGTGGTTCACATAACTTGTGAGAAACATTTAGTCTTTGACAAATTATGTGGTTCACATGACTAAGTGAAATACATTTAGAGATTATTATCTTTAGCCCCGGAACACATATATACAGACTTGATACTCTGTGTAAATGGTCTATAAGGCCTCTAATTTTGTAAGACAAATGGCTGAGTGGTTGACCTCTTGTGGTTACTGACCAGTATAATAGGAAACCCTCAGAGTTGCTTCTCTGTGATGGCGACAGAATTAACATTTAATTTGATCACTTGTAACATCAATCACTATTTGTTTGGTTTGCTAGTGAGATATTGTGACAGATTGGATTCTGGAATGGTCCCTGAGCTTATATACATAGCTTTATATTATATGGGAACCTTTGACCATTTGGTGTTGGATGAAGATTGTTTCTTCTTTGCTGTTTGTCTGTGCATTTGTTTGTTTGTTAGAACATAGTTCATATTCATGACTTAGAATTTAGATATTCCTTCAAGCTTTGTTGATCCACTTTGTTGAGATTGATGAAGTGTCTACAGTAGTGAAAATTATAACCTTTCATAAGTTGTACATGTAAATTCTGTTTTCCATAGATATTTTCCAGAAGTCATTAAGGCTTCTTATTATTTGCATCCAAAGTGTGGAGGCTTAATTATTGTGTAAGGATTGATAAAACTTCCATAATCATGGCATTTTTGCCCAGAAAGCAGAATCTGATTTTCTAATTTATTTAATATACACAAATCAGTATAAAAGATTGTTTATTAGTTTGCTGTCGTCAGAAGTACAAAACGTGAGCAAAGTATCTTGTTTCATTGCCAGAACTAGTTTAAAAATGAAAAGTTATTTGAAACCAATAACAATTTAATGACTCTCCTTCAATAAGAAGTTACTATGTTACGTTAACCCTATAACCAACCTAGTAGTGAATCCCAGTTCTATTTCGGCCTGTTTTTCTAGACATGTTTATCAATACCTTTAATTGTGAAAATGACTGTATTCATTTGTCGTTCCCTTTAACAGCAAAAGCATGTTTGCCTCAAAAGTAATCGAGAGACAATAATTTGATAAGCAAAAAATTGGAAATCAATTTGTCCATCTTTGAAAGATGGGCCTCCGTTATGAACGACTTCCTGTCGTAGTATGAATGAACGTGCTTAGTGGAAGCCAGTGTCTTGGTAAATGTCTTCTTCTTCGTAGGTTATCTTGATGTCGGCAAAAGATTTTGGGTGATTTACATCGAATTGGCATGAAGTAATCGGAGTTTCGATAACGGGCAAACAAAAGTACAAATATTACCTCATAACGTCAGATTTTTTCCTCTTCATGAATGAAGGGATTAGATAAGATACAACATTTCTAGGAATCAGTCTCTGACATACAAAAATATGATGTTTTTTTTTTAAATTTGACTCTAGATGGATGTATTGAACTCTTTAATTGCATATTGGGATTACATTGTTGGATTTTTATGGCTTAATTTGAGTGGAGTTTTTCATATTGATTGTTCTTTTTTTTGTTAATATTGCCTGGAATATCTGGTTGCCTGGAATATCTGGTTTAAAGTGCATTTATTTGGGTGAAATCTTCTTGGTTATGAGTCTTATGTGAAGTAAAGCATGGGTAAAGAAATACATGTCATTTGCTTTAAGTCTGAGAAAAAAGACTGGTTTTTAAAGGGGAATGGGGTCATAAGGAGAATATAGTATAAGGATAAGATATAATAGCTAGTGTCTACTGACAGTGCTATGATTCTAGAGACATGTAGGTTTATAAAGGAAAAAATCCATCTGTAATATACCTTACCTGACAATATAAAAAAACTGTGAACTTTTTTGACTACAATGAATACTGTATACTGGGTTATTTTAGCCCCTTGTCATTTTCCCTTTTGACAAGGGCGAAAGGGGCAAAAATAAAACTGGGCAAAAATTTCAAGATTCGGCATTCATAGGATGAATCCTGTGTTGTAAGATTTCATGAGTTTCTGTCATGGATAAATTTCTATCCCCATGCATGAACTTTGACTAATCATCAATGTATGGCCTCTTTGATTCTTTCGTATGTACTGATCTTGAATCTATCTCTATCTTGAATGTACTGGTCCCCTTGAAACAGTAAAATTTTTATTTGTCCTGGACCATGATTTAAACAACCTGCAAGATGTCCACTGGTATTTTTTATCGAACTGTTGCTTAATTAATGACATTCGCCAATGAATAACCAAGCACAATAAGTGTTGATTAAACACAAAATGTGCAAATTGCAATTTTCTGAGTTAGTGGTTTTATCGGATCAGATTTATTTCATTTCCTTAGGGTGCGTCCTTGTCTGAAAATTTCCTATTACAGTGTGCGGTGTTCCATTCTTTTTTCTTGATAGGACCAAGCTCTGTTCATTGTTGTCACTGCTTACATTGCATAAAAAAGAAATAAGACAAAGTGCTATAGGCTATGTAAATCAGCTATATACTGGCTATGTAAATCAGTGTGGAGAAATGATTCTTATATGCTGATTGATCAATTAATTCATTACCGTATAAGTGCAGATGAGAAAAAAGGAAGGGGGAATTCAGATTAAAGTATAAAATTGCACAATCCTCAAATTTTGGAAGGAGGATTAGGTTGTCTTTTTTTGCTAGCTTGCAAAATTGAGGTTTTTTGGTGCTGAAGTTAAACAGTTTAGGATATTGGATTTGAAAATTCACAATTAAGTTTAAGAATTAGAAAGGCTTAGGTAATTAAAGAGAAATTAGCCAACATTTATGAAAAGTACAAAGTTATTAGAGTCCAGACTTTACTGAATTAAAAAAAAAAAATTAGATATGTTTTCAATTCATGGTGTTTTTCAATACATGGTGCTAGATTTCATGATCAATGAAGTTAAGTAAGTTTTGGGAAGCTGATTTATCTTACAAACTGACCAAATTAATTCCACTGGCACTAGTAAGTCGATTTCTTTCAGATGTCCAGAATATTAAACCAAAATGTTGCATTATAGCTGTACTTACTACCATATATAATCATCTGTGTTCTGATATCCTTCTTAGCTCCTTTTATTAATGCCCAAGAACAGCTGCAGAGAGGCTCACATGAATCAATGAAGATTACGGGTTTTCCTGTCTACCCAGTTAAATGTGTCTCCAGTCCCTACTGACCCTTTGTTTTTCCCATTGCTTACACTGACAATCAGGCATGCAATAATATGCTGTACATACAAAAGTTATTATTAGGTATTAATCAAGGACATATCTTTTAAAAATATGAAAATGATTTTGTAAACATTTACTTGATGTTTCAGCCAGAGAGTCTCTCATTTTGACCATTTTGATCTTTGCGGTTGATACTTTTCAAAGCCTGGATGTGGTAAATAGGGTGTATGCATACACATTAAAGAAAAACAAAGCTTTTAATCTCCCTGCAAATTTAAAAGATGTTGTTTTGATCTATACCTGTCTTAAGTCTGTACAAATATTATCAGTGATCAAGATATAACCATGATAACGATAAAGTATCGATATAGTGGTAATATGTATGTGTATTGTGCAATAGATGTGGGATGTGGGGTGTTAGTGGGAAACTTTAATATTGGTGTGGGAGGTGTTTTTATTGATGATCAATAGACAAAGTACTCGAGCTAAATCCCCAAAATGTACCTTTGTTGGTTAGCAGGTGCCCTCCCTCACCATTCCTAGATCATATCTGCGTCTTTGCCAAGGCCATTTTGTAAATTGCCTCTCTTTCTTTCCCCCCTAGATTTCTTCTTCGTCAAGAAGGATTACATCATGATGAATTTTTATTTCAAGGTTATTATTTGAAATAAGAAATTTTAATTAAATGCATTTTTAATTGTTTTACAAAATTAAAGAATTCCATTTATAACGATAATGGCACTTTAATTTATATGCATGTTTTACTGTAATTAAGATTTACAAAAATATTTCAGATAATTTGGAAGGAATTATACTTTGCAACACTTTTTAAAGTCATGTCATCTCAATGCAACATTATGATGGGTCGTTAGTTTAATATTTGATTCCAGTTGATCACTTTATTTTACTTTATGTAAATATTATGAAATAAAGAACAGTTTTGAAATTTAATTTTCTATGCATAGGAAATGAACTTGGTTTAAATGGGTATGTGATAATAAATCTACAGAGAAGGCCTCTGGGCTTCATAGAATTTATGTGAACAATCATGCAAGTTCATATTTCAGTGAACTTTTTAACATTGTTGCCTATTATCCTCTTGCAAGTTGGAGGGGATATGATAACTTACTTGTGTGTGGTTGGGTGGGTTAGTTTGTTATTGTGTGGGTTATGATGAAAGTGACGCAATCTGCATTGGGATCATTGTCAAATGCTGCTTTGATTTACAGATGTGCTCTTTAGCTAGGGAATACTCTACTTAAGGAGTAAACCTCCTACATGTACAGCTTAAACCATGGAATAGTCATTAATGAGGTGGAAATGCGATGCCAAATAAGGTTACGGTCAGGATAAACACAAAAATGATTGTCAGATGCTGAAGCTTAATCAATTCAGGTGTTCTACATGTGTCAATTTAACAAACAACTTGATAAGTTATTAGTATCTACACATTCAAAAGGGTGGTACACGAAAGCATCCAATTAACGAAATATCACAGTCGTGCTGATGAGTAAGTTGTACTAACTTCACACTTCACTACCCAATTAGTATCGAAACTCACGTGATGGCATATTGGTTGTCGTCACTTACTATACAAATTGTGGGTGTAATTTGGAGTCATGAAGAATAAAATTTATGTAAGGATTTTACTCAGACATAATTCCAGGATCAAGAACTTTGAGAAACACTGTATACAGGGTTTTTTTCACCCTGCTTTATTTTAGCCCTTTCACCCTTGCAAACAATTTTGCCGTGTTAAATTAGCCCAGGCACAGTTTTGTTACAGAAATAATACTGTTTTCTTTGAATTTGCACCTTTTTTTAAATTGGCCCAACCAAGGTAAGGGCAAAAGGGGCAAAAATAAAATGGTTACGAAAATTTCCCTGTATCCAGTATACGGATTTGAGAGAGCAGGAGAAAAATTTTTTCTTTCATATTGCATATACTTTCATTGTTTTTCTCAAAAAGAAATTGAGTTCCTGTCAGTTTGAAATCTGAATTGATCTCTTTCACATTTATATGTTATTAGCTTTTTCTTAATAAATTTCACTCTCTTTGAATGATAGATGAATGCCATTTCTTTGAATTTTTTGTTCTTTTTGCTGTTTTTCAGCATCTCTTAGAAACATATTCCTCAAAGCAGTAAAGGTCAGATTACAAACAAATAATTTTAAGGAGAAAACAGTGAGATAAATATATGTTCATTGAGCACTGGTGACCCCTGGTTCATGCAGCGCTGATGATATTTTAAACATGCAGTGAATTTATGAGGCTTTTCTACTCCTAGCTGTTACTATTATCTTATTCCATGGTGCTCGAGAGAGTTTGACTCCTTCTTGTGTGTCTTGGACTGGCAGAAAAGTTAGAACTGTATGGAATCAATTTGATATGGAATGCTCTGAACATTTGTTATTTCAATACAGTAACTATAAATATACCCTATTCATCCAAGTTAGTGTCCATGGGAATTCAAGGATATACCACCTCAAAATTCCTGTTTTTTTTAATGAAAAAAAAAGGTTGGTTTACCTCCAAAATGAAAGTAATGAATTATATATTTACATTCCTCATTCATTTTGCTTCGAAAGTGTGCGGAAAACTACTGTATCACGGACAGGGGCTCAAAAGTTAACAGGTTAAAGAAAGCGTTTCACTTTGACATCACAAACTTGGAATGCTGTGGAAATGCAACGTCATAAGTAAAAATCAACATTCACGTTAAAATCTCATTTGCTGTTACAAATGTTACGAGATATTAGCATTGAATCATTATCTTTTGCAAGATGAGCAAACAGATTTTTTATAATGTGCTAACGCAATTTATTCATTTTGTTTGCATATATCGTTGCAATTATGAGACTTTATATCTTGCAAAAATAACGATTCAGTGCTCATATAGATTTAAATAGCAATTGTCTGCATTACTTCCATTAGAGTGAGATTTTTAATTTCATATTTTGGTTGCTTTCACTTGCTATGTACATCTGTTGATAGAGGTACTTGTGCATTTTTTTTGCCGTGGAGCTCATTTCTGCGCTGTATTCAGTTGGAAATTAAGGTTTTAGTTGTGAAGTAATAATGTAAAATTTCTGTTTTTTAAGTGCTGAACAAAGTTTTAAGCACAAATAACTATCAAGAAAATTTTTTTAGAATTAATAAAAGAAATCCGAACAGCATATCTGTCTCCAACCATTGTCGATTACTAACCAGAGGGCAATGTACAAGCCTATAATCAAAATCTGCGGCAGATTCTTCCTTTTTTTTTGTAAAAAAAAAAAAATCTCCCTAATTATCTCAGTTGTATCCATAATTCATACTGGCCACAATATTTTTGTACAAATTTTTTTGACATTAATTAGCAGTGAGAAAACCTATAGCCGATAAGGGCAAGGAACGTTGGAACTTCCCCTGGGCTAATTAAATAGATTCGTTACCCTCTCTTCCTAAAACTCTTGAGCTGATGCAGTTGGACAGTTATAAAGGACTTTTTATTATGGACATTGTTTGGAATCTGAACACTAATAACTACTAATGAAGAAAATTTAATATACTATGGAGATGATTAAGAATTTTTCCCCCTAAATTGATCATCACATTTGAAGCCTGATATTAAAAAAACTAATAATTCTTAAGCTGTGCAGAGATAAAGGCTTATATATAGCTGATTTACAATGGTTCCATTACAAAAGAACATAAAAGAATCTTCATATAAGTTATTGAGTTTTTTAAGAAATAATTGAAAGCAAAAAAGATTATTTTTTAAACTTATGAAAGCCATTGATGATATATGTTGCAAAAAAAGAATTACTTCTGTTTTACAAAATCAATAATATATTCTAAAAAATTCTTTAGAATGAAATTTCTATATCTGAGAAATGCAACCTTTTTTCCCTAACTATTAATTAAAATTGTAATATATTAAATTACAAAAAAAATGTTTTTGAAATTTTTTGAGGGAAAATGAATCATAAACTGCATTTTCCCGATTTTATATAGTTCAGCTTTCCTTCCAATGATTTTTACTTCCCATAAAAGCAGAAAGAGGGAAGGACCAAAGACATATCTTTTTAATGTTCTCACGAATAACATGAACGCCAGCATCTGAAGAAGGCTCTTTATGGTGCTAAAAACAATATTAATGGAGTTTAGAAGACATTTAGACTATCTCGAGGGTTTTATCAACGAAATCTTTCTCCAGCGAAAACGCTTATTGGCGACACTTCTGCTGCAAAATATCGTTTGATTTAATTAAGCCAATAATCACAGTCGTGAAGTGAGCAGCCCCCCCTTATCCAATAAGGCTTCTTCAACTCCCTTAAGCTTATACTTGAAAAATTTTAAATGCTCGTTGGAATGTTAATGAATAGATTTCATGTAGTACAAATTCATTTTCCTTTATTTAAGATTTAGTGTGGGTCATGAGAGAATTAAAGCAATGCTTTCGAGATTGGGTGTTATATTCAAGAGAAAATGTATGAATATATATGAATATGCCTCAAAGATCAGTTTGTCTGTTTGTTTGTTTGTCTGTTCGTTTGTTGTCCCTTTAAGAAATTTTTCACTCATATTGTGATGCCACCAAGATCGGGAATGCAAATGCAGCATTCATTATAAGGCCATTTCAGAAATCTTGGGGGCTTTTCCTTCATGACTTCATCAATTCAAGTGACTAAGAATATAGACAAGAACTATTTTAGGAGGAGTCTTATGAGAATGAAGAGATGTTGTGTGGTCTCAGATAAGTTTTGATATGTTACTGACTGTTGTTATGATCGGGACAAAAGCATAAAAAGTACAAGTTTATTTAAAAAATAGGTTTTGAAGTTATAGAAATGTGTTTGATTTATTTTGACTTCAATATATTATCCAAAATTTAGCTCAAGAGTTTAAAATTTTTGCCACTGGAAATATTCATTTGATGTTCATTTTAAAAAATATATTGTCAGGTTTTGGCTAATTATCATTATTTTTGCCAAAAATACCAATTCTACCATAATCATAATTAGCTCTAGAGACAGAAATGTCTTGCATTGCTTGTACGAATAAACACACTCCAAATTCCTTCATTATAGAAATAAAATACATTCTCATATTGATGATGTACAGCCCAAAAGTTCAAATAAACATGAACCCTGTTCGTTTCAACTTCACAACAAATAGGTTAAGTTTTTAAAAAAATAACATTTATTAAAGGACATTTGGTGTTAAAATTTAAAAAGCTAAACACAACAAGAAGATGAGTCAATGATTGAGGAATAATTTTTTTTTTTTGCATCAAATTCAATTAAGTTAGAAAATTCACCTGAAGTCTTCAATGTTTAGACATTGTTAATGTATGTTGAAGTCGCCTTGAATATAATGATTGTCCAACAAAATGCATGGAATCATGATTATCTTGTTTGATAGAAGGCATTTTGATTGATTTCATTGTTGCTGAGTTTTCCTTAAATTTTGAAAGTATAAATAGAAAATTGGGAGGACATTCTGGGGTTGTACAAAATGTAAAGATGAAACATTGTTCATATTGCAGCAATACGAAGGAGAATTTTTCACGAAGGTCTAATGGTGATGATAATTTACTGAGATTGGCCCTCCGTGTTTTCTTCTTTCAGTATAAGACATAGGATAACTCATAGTGCTACGATCTGCCGCTCGCAGAGAACCGTTTATGCAGATGTGACATTTTAAGATCCGAATAAATGCCCTGCGGAATGCGGTGTTAAACATGGTATAAATAATGGGGTTAGCCAAGGAGGCCATGTAACCCATCCACTGAAACAAAGACATTAGTTCCGGAGTAACATTCTGCATGCAGTGCTGACAGGTCACTGACAAAATATTCACAATGAAAAAGGGAGTCCACAGAATCACAAATACGGCAAAAATAATTCCTAGCACCTTTGAGGCTTTTCGTTCATTAGTGGTGGCCCTTTTGGACATCACAGGATTTGCACCTTGACCCTTGTTTAATTTGGAGAGGAGCTTATTTATGGTCAAAGTTCTGTTGATCATTTTATGACCTGCTTGGCCGTTATGCTTTCCCGTTCCATTACAAAGTTGGTGTGATGAACCACCATATAGTCTGCTCCTAGATCCAATCAGGGGGCTAGAGGGGCTTAGGGATTTTGTTTTAAACTTGTACATTTGTAGGGTTGTGGGACGCAACTTGATTGTCAAACTCTCGGAATTGTCGGAGACATCCGAAGGATCGATAACAGAGTCCCCGGAATCCGAGAGAGGCATAGACTGCTGACTAGATATACTGATGTTTATACTGGACTGGGATTGATGCAAACCTGCATAAAGACACTGGGAGGGATTTTCATTTCCAGTAGTTTGTTTTGAGTTCAGTAAACTCATTTCTGTATCACATTTTGGAAAAAAATTGTTGTGGTGGTGGATTGTTGTGGTAAATTTTTGCGAGGATTCTGTCCTTGGAAGTAATTGGTGTGTGCTCCAGTATATAGCGTCAGAAGTTGAGTCAGTATCATCCCAAGCATTTTTGTCGTTGTCGCTAATTTGTCGCAAATGCTTTTCATCTATTTCCGTGCTTTCCTTCTTGTTAGAAGAAGAATTTTCATGTGAGTCATAATATGTTTCTTCTTCAGAAATTTCATTATTCCAAATAGAATCGTCTGAGCTTGAACTTTTAGCTTGAGCAAAAATTGATTGTCTACTGCATTTAAGATCAGCTTCCTTGTCAAAATCCCCTTTTAAAATTTGGTCCATTTCCTTCTGTATTTTGGAATAATTTTCTTTCCATTCCACCAGTTTCAGGTCTTTTTTCCCAATATCACTGCAACTGTGAAAGTGACTATTTCCCGAACATGGGATCAAGTTTGACAAAATAGAACTAGAAGTGTTCACCGTTGAGCACGACACTGCCTGATGCATACAAGATTTTTCGGTCGATCTTTTCACCAAGGAATCATGGGAGCTGAGGCGTAGAAAATTATCTCCCCTGGACGGCAACAGTAGATGTGATTTTGGAGATTTTGTACACATTGAGCTATAGGAAGGGTAGTCATAGTGGGGTGTTTTTAAGCAGGACAGGGAGGAAGCTTTTTGCTCTAACTTCTTCTCACCTGCCTTTTGCACATTACTAGATCTAGAAATAGACTTGGATATTTTGATTTGAACCATTTCCATTTCTTTATCTTGTTTTGGATCATTAGCACAAATGAGGCTATATTTAGAATCAAATGCTTGAATTGGAGAATTTTCTTGAATGGAATTGACAGCTAGATCCTCATTAAGAAGAGAGATTTGATTTTGTGGACTTTTGTCTTCATGTCGTGGGGTGTTCAGTTGTGTTCCCAGACCTGTAGCATCAGTGTCGTTACTTTTACATGTTTCCCTGTCTTCCGGCTGATGATGTAAGAGCGATTTCATCTCGCATATCTCTGCGTGTTTCATCCTTGATTTTATATATGTATCGGATCTGTCGATTTTCATGAGCTTCTGGTTTCGCCAGAGTATCCTTATGGTCAAAATATAGGTAATTAACATGATAGTCAGGGGAATGTAAAAAGCGAAGATTGAGCCGTAGATAACAAAGTCTTGGATGGCGGGAACACACTGTCCTTCGTTAAACACAGAATTGGTGTCACTAATTCCGTAAACACAAATAGGACTACTAATGGTTATTGAAACCAGCCATGCAAACAGAATCTTCAAGGCAACGGTCATTTTGGTCTTATTTCTTCCATATTTCATTGGGTACTTGAGGGTGAAGTAGCGGTCCATGGACATGGTACACATGTGCCAGATAGAGGCTGTGCACATCAGAACATCGGTGGTGACCCAGAAAATGCAGAATTCTGGTCGTAGAGGAAAGTTTCCTAAAACGGAGAGAGAAATTTGAAAATTTTTTGATATGATCTCAATGTGTAATATATTTGTTACAAACTATTGAAAATGGTTTTTTTTTTTCATTAATATTCATTTATTCAGTTGTTTTATAAATTCATATGATAAATTATTATGAATCTATCTGCATGTGAAGTAGGAAAATAGATTGGAAATCAAAACTTGAAAATATTAATATTTTCACCCATCCTGTTTGCTGTGTTTTGGTGTTTGTATATTATGTGATGGTTTGTGGATGATTAATGCACGTAATAAACATGCAAGTTAATCCGATATATTGAAGGCCAGCATAATTAAATGATGTACCACACCTAAAGTTGTTTACAAATCAGATTTATCATTAACGTAGCCAAGAGAGCATTAAACCACTCCAAAGAATTAAAAAAAGATTGATCACCCTCCCCACTGCCATTCTTGTTGTCTAACAGAGAAAATCGAGCTGATGGCACTTAATGTTTTCTTAGAATCGGGGGTTTTGAAAATAAGTTTTACGGTTAATTTGGTACTGTATGGAAATTATCGTCTTATTGATTTTTTTTTGGTGTTATTGCCATAAGATATATTCCATTGTTCACAATAGGAAATGTGGCAAATTGAAGGTGATAAAAATTCATAAATTGTACGTTTCGATGGTGTTTGTAACATTAATGAACGTATACGAGTGAAATTTATTAGTTTATCTTAAAGGCACATCATACATATATAGATGTCTTTCAAGATACCGATGTAAAATTTCAATTTTCTCCAAGCTCTGTAGGATAGCAAATTTTGCAAATCAGTAATTAAAGAATGCAAATGTATCAGGGAATTTGGATATGTTTAAATTGGAAAAGCGTAATTTACAAAAAAAAAATCTGTGTAACTCAAAAATACTCAGATTTTTTCCTTCAATTTTTTTTTTAAAAATATTGCATAGAGACTTGTATATTTGATCTATTGCATTCATCAATTACAGCTAAATTATGAAATTTTTAAATAGAACATGATGCTAATCACATTTCAACTGGCATCCAAGATCACTGCATCAGGAACATTCTAATATTGCTTTTTCTGCATAAACTGAACGTTGCAGATCGAGACTTAATAATTCATAAGAATTTTATCTTCAAGATGGATTCGCAAACAGCATGAGGCATTCTGGAGTATTTCATAGCAAAAAAGACGTGCTAGAACTGCAATGTATTTCCGTATTAAAATCGTGATATCAATCAGGCAGGCATGCCAAGCATTCAATTTTTTACTGATAAAAACAAAAAGGTACTTGATACCAATGAATATTTTATTACCATGTCACACGTTATTAATCTATCATAAGTAACGATCAGCCATTAGCATTCTGGTTTTCAGATTGTAAATGCTACAGCATCTGAAGCAGTGGTTTTATCAAGAATGAAAAAATGGTTCTTATAAGCAAATGAACTCTCACTATCAGATTTAATTTAGTTTCATTATAGTTCATATTAAAAGGATGTTTATATACTTTCCAGAACTATAAGCAAAATTATGTTTAATTTAAACATTGTTTGGCTATTGATGAGCACTTTTTAAAGGGGTTGTTAAATATTTAAACAAACAAAGTAGTTTAATGACTATATAATTTTACATTTATATATTGATAATTTTGAATTAAATGATAGAAAAGTACTGAAATAATTCTATTATATTTGAAGTTTGAGATATTGAGGGTTTATAAAAAGTGCTTCGGATTTGAACATTTGGTATTTGAAATATCAATGTTTGCAATCCTGAAGTTCATAGAAAAATACTCTAATTAAATATCTTATTTTTTGATCAACAAAATTGTAGAGATTACAAAATGTATATGATATATGTAATCTTTTTTTTTCTATTTGACATCTGCAATGGGCAGTTTGCAGAAAAGTTCCATGAAATCAGAACTGTATAATTAAAGTATATGCCATGTCTAGAGCCTGCAAACAGAGTTTTTATTGGGAATCTGTTTATTGAGATATTTTACTTGGATTAATTTATTTCCTGCTGGAAGATTCGTAATGGGGAAAGAAAATCAAAGATGTAATTTTAAAAAGCAGTACCTTCATAAACTGCAGTTACGCAATTAATTTTAACCTTTAAAGGTCAAATTCTGGTGATTTTGTTTTTTAATAAATTTGCTTCTTCAGGAGATATTACAGATGAATTAACCATGGCTAATTTACAGATAATTGTAATGTATATCGGGGAAAAATAAAGTAAATGCTAGTCACCTACAACTTCTTGTAATGACATATATTAATATTATCTAAGAACAGTAGGACTATATTGATAATATTAAGTTGACAGGTCAAAAACATTTATTTCTTTTCAGTGTAGGAGTTGATAATTGTGAAAGTAATCAAAGATGATGGAGCGAAGGCCAAATTATACAGCTTTATCTCTTGATGAGTTACAGTTTATGCTTTTGGAAATGTTTTTGTTGATACACCTATAATTGTTGATTGTAAGTCGATCACTTATATGTTTTGTGGACAGATTTAAGATTCCTTCTCAAAAATCAGTGTTCAGGCGTAATAATATATATATATTTTTCAGACTTTGATTTGCTAATGAAAGGTGTTTGTTTTTTTAAATGTTTTTTTTTCTCTCTGTCATTTGATTTTCCTCTCTTTTAAGGCTGTGCCTTTTGCATGTTTTTCAGGATTTTTTTAAATTCAGGTAACAAGAAATGGATATTAATCATTTTAATATTGGTAAAATTTCATTTTCATTCAGGAAAGAGAAACGTTCTTAGGTGCAACAAATTCGTCAAGAGCATGATATCTTTTTTTTACCGTTATCTGTTTTAAAAAGTCACTTTAAAAAGATTTTGTCTAGACACCCCAAAAAGTGATGTCTGTCTTCATGAAGAGTGATATCGTTAACTCCAAGACAAATGAAGATGGCTCACCTTGTTTTGAGAAAAAATAAAAAGATGCCATTTATCTTCAGTTCACAAGCCTAAGAAATGTTTTGTTATCATGTTTTAACGTCATTATGTGCTTTTTCCCCCCTACTGAAGACTTGAGATTTGAATACTACTATTCTTAAGGGGAATAACTAGCCTGGTTTGTTTTTTACATGTCATCCTTAAATTCCCTGTAACATGACATTTGGCTTTAGTTGTGAGCCCCAGGAGTTCAAAGCATTGTTTTCATTTATTGAGTTAAAGTGAGCTATTCTGTCCAACATCAGAACTATTATTTATATGGGAGATAATCCTAATGAATTGTTTTCTTGTGGGATGTATAAAATGGCTGCATTTTAGAGAATAGAAATTGCACAAACCCCCTTAAATAAAAGTTGGGGACTTGCATGTAAATCAATCAATTTGAATGCAGTTTTACAAAATGTAATTCACTATTTGCTAAATCAACTTTAAGAGTTTTAATTCCTTGTCACAAAGACATCAAGAATATATGCTTAGTAGTAATTTTGATATATTTTTCTTTGAATCATCAAAGAATTTTCATCAATTAATTGATATCTTTTCAAAACCCCAGGTAATGCATTGCTGATTTTTTGTTTACAATCATCTGATGACACTAAATCTTAAATCAAGAATATCCTGCAAAATTCTCAATAGGTAAGGTACATTTTATGTGGCTAAAAAGAAACTAGAGACATTTAAAGAATACTGACAGAGTATTAAAAGTAATGGAAATAGAGTCAGAAAATTGATGTGATATTTGTGAAAGTTAAAGTGACAAATTTGATTGGATTGGTTTCCCTTTTTTACATGATGAATGTTTAATATTTATAGACTTGACATATAGAAATAGTACCGTTTTGTAAAAAAAAAAAATTGCATGGCAAGAAGTAAAATGTCATCCAAAACTTTTGACAGTTTTGTAAGAGTTTCCATTAGGTTTAATGCATGTTACTGGATATGAAAATCGTTGACTGCAGAGAAAAATAATGCCAATATCCAAAGGCAAAAGGGTTAATTTGTAAAGTGGATAAATATGTTAGTGTAAGAGGATATTTCCAGCACAAAATTGAATGACATTTTAAAGCTTATGAACATTTAAACTTTTGAAATTTTATACCCATAAGAGGAAAAGGATCAAATTCATCACCCCTTCACCATCCCCCCTCCCTAAAAAAAAGTGGGTTGGAATGATATTTACTTCTGTGTAAAAGAAAATTATTTTCAATATCTTTAAAATTAAATTTGAATAATTTTTGCCATGAATCAGAAATTAAAAATTAATATTCAAAAAGTAGCATACCAAAGAGTTAATTCTAATAATTAATGCAAAATTAAATACATTAAAATGATTTTTAACAATTGGCTCCAGAAAATTTTTTGCAAATATGCAAGATTATACTTTCAAGCTGTGTGTGTATTTGTGTGGTGTTTTAAAAAATTAATTAGTATTTTGATTTATTGATTCTTTATTTAATCTAATATACATGTACCGGGTATTTGAAATCTTTCAATGATTTAAACAAGAATTTCCCTAGTTCAATAAAGTAAAGCTTAGATTATGCTCATTATAATACAAAATAATAAATAAATAGATAAAAAAAAAAATAGAAAATTAAAATTATCATAAGTCATGAATTGGAAATAAATATTAAAAAAAAGTAGCATACCAAAGAGTTCCACTAACATCCCAAATGGCATCACTAAAATAGAGACCAAGAAATCAGCAATGGCGAGCGACATCAAAAAGTAATTGGTCATGTTCTGTAGCCGTCTGTCCCAAATCACCGCGATACAGACGAGGAGATTCCCAATGGCTGTACAGAACACTATCAGAATGATGGCCAAAACCCCCCACTTTGGAGGTAATGGTTCCGGTCCACTGGAAGGGGTGAAATTCACGGAGGAAAAATTGGTCAGATTGCCTATGTTGTACCCATGGTTGGAATCATTCATTCTGATGTAAGGCCTTGCATCCACATGGACCTCTGTTTGATCAACATAGATTAGGTCGGGAAATTGTAACATGGATATTCCGTTCCTTCCGTTACATGATAATCACATCAAATCCAATTCTTCTCAGCTGCAGCTGGCATAAAGATTTCAGTTGACTATAACTTCCTTGGAGTAAACTTTTATTGATAATGCTGAGGCTCAAAGAAAGCTTAACTGTGGAGGCAGTGTTAAGGATGCTAACTTAGTGACTGAATTGAGTCATCTGAGTTCAATACTATAACACTGCAGATGTCTTCCAAGTCCATTGATTAAATGTTTTTCAGGTACTACTCCTCAGCTATTCATGGCGTATTAGATCATTACGGGTTATATACATGGGAATGACATCTATACTTCATGGCAAAAACAGATCAGCAGGGTTTTGTCTGAATTCTCACTTGATCAAACATTCAGTAGTGCTGTTCCTTCTTCCTTTGCTGGTGATAAAAAAGCCTCTTATCTTGTGCTTCCTTTCATCCCACAAGGCTTAGGGTTCTGCTTCAGTCAATTGCCGGAAATTTTTTTTCAATTTAACCAAAGTTTAGCATTGTGGGTTTTAGATCAGAGACGAGATGTTTTTCGGTCCACGCTCCATCCATGTGGTTTGATAACTTTCAGCGGGGGTATTGGGTGTTATTTTTTATTTGATTATTTGTATCTAAATTTAACACCAGGATACAACGTACTAGAGTTCTTTTTCTTCTCAGATTTCTGTTTAATTATAGCTATAGGGCATTATATAGCATCATGTCTTCTTGGATGGAATTATTAAAAATGAAAAATCCTAGGATTAGATTTAAAATACTAGTATCAGTTGAATTCACTAAAAAATCACAAGGTGACAAACTTTCTGTCAAAATTATTCCTTTCTCTTGTCATATATGTTTATCAATTCCATGAAGAGATCAATTAAGAATGATGATAGAAATTTTTTGCTAACAGATCCCTTGAAAAATAAACATTTTGCTCAAATCAATAGCTGCATTTGGTAACAGAGAGTCAAGTGGAAGTAAGAGGCTGTTTATAGTTTTTCCACATGCATAGACAAAAATGTTACAGGTTGTTTTTCCTAGATCAACTTCAATTCTGCCAAAAGTTCATATTCTGCGGACAGATTAATTCAACAGTTACTCGGTTATTAGAATACAGACTTGATTAATTCACACCTCAGGGTTAAGAGCTGATGAAAATATGCCAGGTATATGAAAACCAATATGATATCATCTTGGTTTATAGTGAATAAACTGTCAGTATACAATTATATCAGAGCCTTTTACAGGCACTCTTTACTGATCAATCAATGCCATATTTTGATTATAATACTCGATTGCTGTGCAACTCATGGATTTAATTTACCTTTTAGTATTAATGTCATAAAACTTGTGAATTAAGAGATTTAGGTTTTTCATGAGTATGAAAATTAATTATTGAGGAAATATTGGTCAGTAGTTGAAAATAGCCAGATGAGGAGGAGTATCAATTGATTAAATTCCTTGCACATTAACCTATTTTTCCTGACACATATATATGTCGAATAGACCCCAACAGATAATCATTTTATTTTTAGTTTATATGTATTGATCAGGTGAAATTTTAACTGAAAAATATCAGAAGAATGATGGTAATTATTTCAATTCAATAGTACGATACAGCTGTATGGATTTTTTGTGTCGGTAATGTAAAGCAATGATAAAGATTATGTGCATAATATCCATTAACTATTTAAAGCACTTGAAAAGGGAAACTATGAGAAAAATTATAAGGACATGCAGTTGAACTTCGGTATCTCAAACATCGATATCTCGAATACCATGGAAGTGATTTGGAAGTCCTATCCACTAGTTCTTTAAGTATTTTACCCTCAATATCTTGAATCATCAGATATCTTGAAGTCTTTCCTCGATCCCATTGAGTTCAAGATAATGAGATTTGGACTGTACTAGCTTTTATTGACAACTGCTATTTTCGCCTTTTCACAATTGCAACTTCTGCTCCATTCACTCGGTCACTGCAAGTTTTAAGAAAATATACAGTTTTCTTTAAATTCACCCCCATTACAAATTTGCCCACTTGTGTGTAGGACTCTGATATATTTTGTTTTACCTCCTGTTCGAGAATTTTTTACTCATATTATAATTCAGGTGAAGGCACTTTATTTTTAGACATACTCGGCACTCAGGGCCACTGAGCAGTAAGCGTTCCTTATTGTGTCAACACCTATTGTAACACAGGGCCTAATGGTTTCTATGGTTTCATCTAAAAAACCCACAACTTTGACACTTCAAAGTGCTGATTGCTCATCAAACTGAAACAGCTAGTACCTATTTAATTGACTTAGGTCAGTCACGGATTTGAACTCAAGACCTTCCAGTCAATGAGAGAGCACTCTACAGACTGAGCTACCTTAATCACTGAGCAAGTGCTCTACAAACTGAGCTACCTCAATCATTAAGGGAGCACTCTACAAACTGAGTACCTTAATCACTGAGCAGGTGCTCTACAGACTGAGCTACCTTAATCATTGAGGGAGCACTCTACAGACTGAGTACCTTAATCACTGAGCAGGTGCTCTACAGACTGAGCTACCTTAATCATTGAAGAAGCACTCTACAGATTGAGCTACCTTAATCATTGAGGGAGCGCTCTACAGACTGAGCTACCTTAATCATTGAGGGAGCGCTCTACAGACTGAGCTACCTTAATCATTGAGGGAGCACTCTACAGACTGAGTACCTTAATCACTGAGCAGTTGCTCTACAGACTGAGCTACCTTAATCATTGAAAAAGCACTCTACAGACTGAGCTACCTTTATCATTGAGGGAGCGCTCTACAGACTGAGCTTAACCTTAATCATTGAGGGAGCACCCTAGAGACTGAGTACCTTAATCACTGAGCAGGTGCTCTACAGACTGAGCTACCTTAATCATTGAAGAAGCACTCTACAGATTGAGCTACCTTAATCATTGAGGGAGCGCTCTACAGACTGAGCTACCTTAATCATTGAGGGAGCACTCTACAGACTGAGCTACCTTAATCATTGAGGGAGCACTCTACAGACTGAGTACCTTAATCACTGAGCAGTTGCTCTACAGACTGAGCTACCTTAATCATTGAAAAAGCACTCTACAGACTGAGCTACCTTTATCATTGAGGGAGCGCTCTACAGACTGAGCTACCTTAATCATTGAGGGAGCACTCTACAGACTGAGTACCTTAATCACTGAGCAGGTGCTCTACAGACTGAGCTACCTTAATCACTGAGCGAGCACTCTATGAACTGAGCTACCTTAATCACTGAGCAATTGCTCTACAGACTGAGCTACCTTAATGATTGAGCGAGTGCTTTACAGACTGAGCTACCTTAATCACTGAGTGAGTGCTTTATAGATTGAGCTACCTTAATTATTGATGAGTGCTCAACAGACTGAGCTACCATAATCACTGAGTGAGTGCTTTACAGACTGAGCTGCCTTTATCATTGAGCGAGTGCTCTTCAGACTGTGCTACCTTAATCACTGAGCAATTGCTTTACAGATTGAGCTATCTTAACTGTTGAGTGAGTGCTCTTCAGACTGAGCTACCTTAATCATTGAGGGAGGGCTCTAGAGAATGAGCTACCTTAATCATTGAGGGAGGGCTCTGCAGAATGAGCTACCTTAATCATTGCATGATCAAGTGCTGTACAGATTGAGCTACCTTGATGGCTTGTGGCTAAAAAGAAAGGGGTGGAAATGAAATGAGAATGATGAAGAGGAAAAATTGAAATTTCGCTATCTTTTGCTTGTAATTCAATAAATTTTGGAGTGCTATTTATATTGATTTGCTTGTATTGGTTACAGTCAACTGTATTGAGGTTGTAGGTTTGAACCCAGCAACAGATCAAGATCATTCAGTCCATTCCCATTTACGTAATCTTAACCTTCCCTGTCTAAAATGATCAAAATGCTTTTTAGGCCAGGTACAGTTTGCATAGTGCATAATTGATGAACTCACAAAGCTAATGGATTTTAATCTGTGTTAACGATAGCCCTGAAGTGGGAGAATTTGTACCATATATAGAAAGAATGTAGTGTTATTCAGTAAGACGTACCACAGAATGCAATTGTTTGATGCACAGAACTTTTCAAATAGTTCATTAGTTTAAGTAAAAAAGTCAATATGTATTGCATATTTTACTACTAGCTTAAAGATTTGACATAATGTGGAAAGTGCTTTTTTATGTATGTCAAAATTCATGAGCTAAATAATTAAAACCCATTAACCTAATTATCATGGAAAAATTTCATATTTTTTCCCCATCAATTTATTATATACCATATGTTTTATTTAAAAGTGTATTGCCCACAGCTAAAATATCAATTAATCTTACATAAGGTAGTCACAGCTAGATTCCTTGAAATAGAAATTATACTGAGTATCTTGTATAAAATTTGTAAGTCCTTTCAACAGTTTGTGGATTGAGGGGCCTAGGATGAGTAAATTTGAGTGTGCAAAATTTTCAGTCGTTATTTATTCATATGACACATGATATTTTTTTGAAAATAAAATAATGTTCACAGTATTTGTCACGTTTGTCTACAACAGATGTTTGAAAATTGCAATACTTAAAAGGAGGCGTTAGTTTAATCGTATGTATACCAATAGAGCTATTTGCTCTTATATGTCATATCAGAATCTATATCTTAATTAAGTGTCCAGTACAGCTGTTTTCTTTAGATGAACCTTTATCTACGTAGTATATGGTAAATAATCTTTAAAATATAGCCATGCTCCTATAGCGAAAAAAAAACCTCAGCATATCATAAAATAATTTCATTACAATCAAGAATATAAAAGAGAAAAACTCAATTTTATTTTCTCTGGTCGTTGTGTAATACATTTGATTGGATAAATACATTGACCAGAGGTCATAGATCATGGCAATTGACTATGGTATCAAGACATGTGGATCTCTGTCACATGGCGGAATGATACAGTTCTACGAGGTTATGAAATATCTACAAATTGTATCCACCATTTAGCACCAGATAATTGTCACAATTTTCAGGTAATTCATACCTATTCCATGGGTCATACAGTTACGGTCAATATGAGATTGATCCTGTATATATATTGACGATCAAAACAATCATGTTTGTTCATCCTCGTGGTGCAGTGATTAGAGCATCATTATAGCAAGGAGCTGATCCTTACCTCATTGGTACCAAAGTCCTTTGTGTGATGCGGAGACTGGTCTCGTGAATGAAACCTTTAGCAAGATTCCAGTTCCTCAAGGCTAGGACTATTTCACGAGGCTAAAATTTTTAAAGAAAAGAAATTGAAGGAATACATGTAATAAAATAAGTTTAATTTTGATATGTGGTTTAATTTCCCTTAACTGTTATCCTATATACTTGTTATACATGAGTAAAATTCAGTGGCCGATCCAGGAATTTTATAATGGGGGGAGGGGGGGGCAGTAGAAGGCAAAGGGGGGGGGGGATCTGGTGGCTGTAATGAAGGAATCCCAATGAGTCTAAGACAAGGTCCTTTTTGTAGCCCCCGGAAGACGACAATTTCTTACAAATAAGAGATGTTTTTTTCTTGATTTTAAGATAATGGACATATAAATTTTACTTTACATACAAAAATTTCAAAGGGGGGGGGGGGGGGGGGGGGAGTGCACACGCCTGGACACAGGCCTGGAGTACAGGCCCTGGATCTGCCTTTGAAATTGATTTTTTGTACATTTACAAGTTAAAGTATTATTTACACTAGTCAAAATAACATTCCTTTAGAATCTTTATGACTTAAAAGTTGTATCAGTATTAAAAAGTCTTTTTAAATTACAACATGTAATTTCTTCTTTATAATTATATAAAAAGACCTATAGAATGTTTTCCATTGAGCTGATTGAAGCAGGAGTTATTCCCCATGGCCGCCATATTGTAGGTCAACATTCCAAGATCCCTTCATTACTCAACTAAGTTCAGTTTGTTATACTGGTTACTGAGGTAAAGATAACACTATTTTTCTTATGAATATATGTTTGTTAAAGCCTTGATTAACTCCTAATTTAAAGATTGTAAACATTTTCCCCATATATTTCTTGCATGCATGTTTAAAATTGGTTGCTCAAAGAGGAAAATTCATTGCTTTGGTCTACAAGATGGGGGCTAAGGGGAATAACTCTGAGGCAAACTATGTTGTTGGATAACATTCTATACTTGAATTTTTCATGGCCCTATTGCACTCCCATTTAATTAATAATAAGTGTGCCCTCAGGAGAACTGAAAAGCAATTTTGTAACAAAGATATATTATCTACAAGGGTTCCATCTTAATTTGATTTAGAATTGGGCTAAGGTTCTTTTTTCCAGTAAGAATCATTTTTATAAACTTAATCATTGATTTTTTTTTTATAATTTAATTTGCAAAACCAAAGCAATATATTGCAGGGAATAGATTTTATTTAAATTTTTTTTTTTTTAAATTAACTTTTAAAGTTTATAAAAAACAAACGTTCATTTCAATTCAATTTCTGAAGATTACGTAGAACATTGAGCTTATGTCCATTAATAATAATACATTAATTTACTATACATTTTATAAATATCCATAATTGCTCTAAATATACATACTGTAAAATCACATATTTTCATGAGTCTTTCCAAGGATTGGTTTGTGAGGATTTCATTTCTTGGTTGGAAAATGTGCTGTAGTAATTAATGCATATGGAATTTTACATTTCATGGTGGTCATAAATTTGTGGTCCTCTAGATTCCCCGAAAACAAAAAAAATTAAACCCCTACAAAAATTAGTGATTTCACAGTATTTTATAGTACAATTTAAAGGGAGAGTGAAATGCATAGAATTGATTTTCATGTATTACTTTAGTTGTATTTTGTCTATTATAATTTTATAATCTGGAAAGGTTTAAGAATGACACAGAGAATTTATTAATTGTCACCTGCAGTGTTTCAAAAGACATTCTCCTGGGAAAAAAATGACTCTTTGGAAGAGCAGATATTCACCCTTTCTATGAATTCTCCTTGTTCACCCTCTGAATTCTCCAGTGTTGATGGCTCAGCTTCTAGTAATAACATATGATGCATTACAGTATAGTACACCTCTTACTTCACACCTGGGATGTAGATAAACTGGAGTGGGGTGGAGTGAGATTTTCAGCTGTTAGATTACAAGACAAGGACACAGCTCACTCAGGCTCAGTAGATGTCATTGTACTTTAACAGTGTAGTTTCTGAAGGGTACTTACTGGCAATACAAGTTGACGATTTATATATGGATGCTTGATGACAGAGGTGTGTTGTGCATTTGCATTCCACAGTGCATGTCAATTGATGCATGCTGTAAGAAGATAAGGAGAAAAGAAAGGTCACTCACATTGAAAGCTTCTAGCTTTAGAGTTATCTCTCTTGGACTGGAGCTTGCATTTGGTAGCAATCAGTTTAATTAATTTGCCTCAATCTTCCTACCTTATGCTCTTGCTAGTGGTTCCTAGTGCTAACAGATTAAATTTTTGCAATATTGCTAGCAGTAAAGGACAGAGGGTATTCAAAATGTAACAGGAAAGGAGAAAATGTATGGCTGGACCAGGAATTGAACCCAGGACCCCTTCATCTCCAGTCAGGTGCTCTACCAACTGAGCTATCCATGCTAGCCAATATCCACGGCCCAAACCATAACATTCCTTCCTCCACAAATGGTCTTTGCCTTCGTCTAAGACACAACCCAAATTCTTATTACTCCATGGCAGGACTTTCACCTGCAATTTCAGGGTTGGTCAGTGGCACCAAATCTGTAACAGGAGGGGAGAAAATGTATGGCTGGACCAGGAATCAAACCCAGGACCCGTGCATTTCCAGTCAGGTGCTCTACCAACTGAGCTATCCAGGCTGATATCCACGTCCGAACCATTACAAAAAGAATTGTGATATAAAAATCTGTTAAACTTTCACTATGTTTAATTCTTGCTTATTTAAAACACGTAACTGTAAATTTATTTATGGTTTCCTTCTGAAGATACTGAGTTGTGAAATTTGATGGGTGGGTTGGGTAGGCAGAAGAAAAATTATAAGAAGTAAATTAAATTTGAGGTTTAATTACCTAAAGAAATGTATAGATTTGACAGTCCAAATTGAATTTAAACGTATGCGTATTCTTAATTAAGGTAATATGAGTAGGAGTCAGGCAAAGGCTTTTATTCCCACAAGAAATGACAAGGTGTGGTGAATTGGTATTTAAACTCAATTAATAATTTCTGAACAATCCATGGCATTAGCATTGAAGATATTTGTTTCTGTACTAAAATATTTTATAATTAAAATCTGTTTTGGTATAAAATTTTATGATATCTGCATGGAGTATTTCTGGAAAATGGAAATCATGTAAAATGCTAAGCTGTCTGGCCTCTAGAGGGAAATAAGTAATTTTCATCAGTTTTATGAAGTCTGTTTTGTATTTAATGTGCAAGCTTAATTTGGTTTTACAGAGCAGAGGAGGAGATAAATTATAGGGTGCCCCTTTAAACTGAAGATTTTCTGCTGCTACCAGATGCAGAGTGTAATGTCTTGATGAGTTGTAATTGCCTCAATTTGATGACAAGAGTTGAAGAACACTGCACTAAGGGAGAATGTCTGGAGAACACTATAAGTTATTGCAGTTGATCAGCACAGCAGACTTTGGCTCTATGGTGTATAGAAACTCTTAATCATGGCTGTTATTAGGGATCTCACTCTTGTTGGGCTAGAGTTTTTGTTCTGTTCATTTAAAAACTCAAAAAATATAAAGCTTTGGAGTCAATTGTTAGCAGATAGTTTTAATCATGACTTCTTGTCCATGTTTCAAAGGTAATTTGACATTTCTCTCTGGTTGATACCCCTTAAGAAGTTATCTCCCCTTCCAAAAGTTTTGATTCATGTAAAAACTCATTTTATGCAATAAAAGTAATGGTCAACACTTTTTACTGCAATGATTTCAAGATTCCAATTAATTTGGGTGATGAATTATAGAATTTTTTTTTTATTTCACAATATTACATAACCTCTCACATGCACTCCTATTCAATTCAAATATGTAACCCGGTTGTTTTGGTGATATTTTGATCATGAAGCCAAAGTGCTTCCCCAAGGCACCTTTTGGACAGGCAATGTAGGCTTTGCCTGTCCACATCTTTATTCTCTTTAGAAGTGAACAGGTAATTTAGGCTTTGCCTGTCCACACCTTTATTGACCAGGTAATTTAGGCTTTGCTTGTCTGCACCTATATTCTCTTTAGAGAAAGGAACAGGTAATTTAGACTATGCCTGTCCATACCTAATTATTCTATTTAGAGAAGTGAAGAGGTAATTTAGGCCATGTCTGTCCACACCTTTATTCTCTTTAGAGAAGTGAACAGGTGATTTAGACTATGCCTGTCCACATCTTTATTCTCTTTAGAGAAGTGGACAATTAATTTAGGCTATGCCTGTCCACATCTAATTATTCTCTTAAGAGAAATGAACAGGTAGTTTAGGCTAATGCTTGCCACACCCATTATCAATGTAGGATGTGCTTTCCTTAAAATAATACTCTTAAGAGCTAGAATACCCAGACAATAAGTCAGAGATTTAAGACCCAAAACAATTTCCTCTCCATATTACTTCAACAGCTGAGGGCACTCCAAGATTAAGTCAGAATCTTGTTTTTCTATTTGCTCACTCAAGTGACTATTGTATCTAAAGCCAGCCTAGCTTAATTGTGTTCTTTTGCTTCATTTGCTTGTAATCATACTGAATTCATTTAGGCATGAAAGTTTTGCAGTCTTGACCAATTACTACATTTGATACTGCAGGTCAACCTTATTCAGAGTTAAAATTTCAATTTTATCAAATTTCATGAGATTTTCCTAAGAAACAATTATTTACGTATAACAAAGACCGAAAAAAAAAAGAATAATAATAATAGCTATAAATTTGTATATTTGATTTGTAAATTACGGATCAGTGTAAATTTTACAGCATCAATACCATATTGCAAATTCAGAGTGCTTATAGCCCAAAGTTTGCTTTCAGCTCACCAGTTACTGTACATCATATGGGAACAGAAAATTCAAAGAACAAAGCGCATTTTATCAGATTACTAATATACATTGAAAGATGAGATATTGCATCACCAAGTGCAGCAGGAATACTTTTTCACTGCAAAAAAAGATCTTTCGTCGATCTCTTTATCTATAGTTATTTGTAGAATTTTCTTGTTGTTTTTGTCTCTTTGGTATTGTTGGAAGCTAAATTGTGGTTATCTAAGTTCATTTCCTGATAATTATCTTAAATGATTGTGTACAAAATATGTAATTAGTCCTCTCTTTCACAACAAAAGGTCGGACTAATTTTCACTTTTTTTTCCGAAGGAGACAAAAGTTCATTCACATCCTTCTCACTACGGCATCGTGTTCCTGAATAATTCCAAGGAATACTGTTATTATTGTTTCATGTATATGACTTTGTTTTTTTTTTAGCGACCAGCAGGAAGTGTTTTTTTATTGAGAACAGAGATCAGTGTTGGGTAATGATAATCCCTTGCAAACGCAGTCAAAGTAAAAGGCTCCGATAAATGCGTAAATTTATCTCTTCTATAGTATGGCAGTCCTGTAGACTCTCTGGTGTTAGGGGTTTTGCCGTCACTTTCCTGGAAACATAAAACAACAACTAAAGAACTTGAGAGCATACAGTCTTTATTTGCTGTTTGTAATTGTTATGGTTTTATGCTCATTTAACTTGGGTTTCCTGGGTTTGTGAATTTTTTTTTATTGGATTTTTTTTGTACAACTCTATTTGACTTTTTGACCTTGTGTTTACCTATTGTGAGGCAGATAGTGTAATAAATAAAATGCAGTTAATGAATTTTTTTTTGAGAAAAGATTATTTAATCACATGGCTATCTCTCAGGCCAAAATATTGTACGGTATTTTGAGATAATTAATTAATAACTAAAGTCCATTACACTGATAAGATTAAGTGTATGGATTATGAAAAATGCTAATATCAATATAGCATTTTATCCCTCAAGTCTGTGTATCACTTAAGCTTCAATGATGATAAGGTCTCTTGCAATTATGAGGACAGAAAGGTCATTGATGTCTGTGCAGTATTTCAACTGCAATAATGTAGCCCTCTCCAATCTTTTTTTATCTGATATCCCCCCCTCCCCCTTTCCCCTTAAGAAGACATAGACTACATTATTGCAGCTAGACAGAAGTCTTTGTAATTATTAAGAAGAAAAATTTGATTATTCAAAGCTCAATTATAATAAAATTAAAATTTTTATTGTGGAATTTTTTTTCCTTCCAATTATTATGTGATGAATAGTTCATCTTTCATTGGCATCTTTTTTTTTTCTTTTGTAGGTAAGATTACTTACACAGAAAAAGTATCACAGAAAAATCTGTTTAGTCAGGTGATAGGTAAGAATTTTAGTAACAGGTAATTAGCCTTACAGGCATTTATATCTTGGAATATCATTCACCATCTTTTTTCACCATAAATAAAACACAGAAAAAATTCTTATTAATTGAATTTTTTCTAGCAATATAAATAGTTTTAATGTAAAAGTGTTATTTTTATGGTGGGTAAATATTTGTTAATCATGCAGGTGTAATTGAAAAAGATGTTTTATAAACAATAATTTTATTGGATAGAAGAAATTAAAAAGAAATCTTTTAAATAATGCAGCAAGGACATTCTTTTTTTAATTGGTCATATTTAAATTTGGTGCCTTCTCCCAGGATACTTTATAATTTTCATGAAATCAATTAGGCCAATAACAAAAAAAAATTTGTTTCTGGTAACATGCCAAAAATTATGATTAGTAGGTACTCAAAACTTTTTTCTCTTACTATTAATTTTGATAAAAATATACATAATATATGACATACAACATATTAATTATTCAGTAGGGACATTTTGAATTTTTAAAAGTTATTAAGTTCAGAAAGTTTTGTTTAAGGAAATGTTGGTAGATAAATGTGAACACTTTCCTCTAGTGCATTGCTTCCTTAGATAAGATGCATTTTTTTGTGCTATATTCCACACTTTGAAGTTTATGACTAACTTTTCACTTAGCATGGCAGTATATGTCAGGAGCGTCAAAATGGAACTTTTTGATTTCGAGACCTTTGATCCCCTGAAAAGTTTCCCATGATGCCAAACATGCAGTACAACAACAACAAAAAAAGCATATAAACTGCTTCCCTTCTTGTAATTGATTTCAACAGGTTCATTTTAGATTTAAAAGTCAAAGCTATCTTGTTTATTTTTGGTTGTATAGGAATAGCTCAGTGTTACGCGTTGGCGTGAAGGTGGTATATGTTTTCTCTCCAAGAGTTTAAAGTTGCAAATTTATCATTTTTTCTTCAGTCTACAGGGAAAGGAGATCTTTATTTGTTATCACATTGTTAATCATGATAAAAGTGAAAGCTTGAGGAATTTAGTAGCTTTAGTTATCTGTGAAGATGTCAGTTTGTCAGCGTTCACATGATATGAGACATCATTGTAAAGGGAGGTGGGCTTAATGACATCAAACATATTTATTTTCAAATACATGTACTTATGGAAGTGAATAGAAAATATTTTCATATTCTGTATGGAAAAAGGACTGAATATAAAGTGTTATAATATTTTGCGATTTGATTATTAAATTACCAATTGATGAGATGTCATATCTTATAAGTTTTAGATTAGTAGTATATAAAACTCAATTTTAAGCTTGAAAACAAAATTTCAACAAAAAATGGTGATTAGAAAAAGAGAGAAGACTATTTGCCCGTCATTCTGTATCTTTGAACACTTTTTAACATTGCATAAAAAGACGATTCTAAAAATGTTTGAAGTGGAATTGCTAATGTTATCAGATCTTCATCCCACTCTCAAAGCGATGGCTGATAAAAACGCTGGCAGGTTTTTTTTTTTCAGATTGTTTTCATTGACTTTTCTCTCAATTTACTCATTAAGTATTTTGTAGATTCAGTTGTTGGAAAATTACTGGAGATTATCAATTGATTGGTAGCATGCTGCAGTTTTCACTTCTGAATCAGCTCTTTAAGGATTTTTTTACGTTGTATTCGCAGGAAGAAAATATCCAAAGTTTGAATCTTTACGTACACATCCTTGACCTATAAAACTTGTAATTGAAGAGTTTGCATGTCTTGCCATTCAAAAAAGAATCATAATTTTATCAGCTGCATGTCTGAATCAGTGATATATAGAATGTAATAATTTTCTTTTTTATCGGAATCAGCTTGAAGATTGATATTTTACTGGATAAATGATATCGGAGATATGATATTGCAATTCTCGTATTAAATTATCTGTAGTACTCTTGAACAATATATATAAAATATAAAGATATATGTTTCAACACACCAAGACTGCATGCCCACATAATTCATGATTTATGAAACAATTTTCCTTTCAAGAGCAATTTCTTTTATGACAGGAACTTTTTTCATCTCCGAAGCATTTAAATAATAATTCAATAACAATTGCTGCCGTACTTCAGAAATAGATATTTAGGGAGGAAGTGTTCCCCTTTGATGCGGTCAGGTCATGCGGGCAGTAGGGATAGGGTGTACCCGTGTCATGTGTTTACGTAAAAACTGATGACGTGAAGATTTTTCTTTGTTCCACATTTTCCTTTGATGAAGAACTTTATGTTGGTTACTTCGTAGTTCAATCCTATGCTTTAAAGGGTCCCCAGATAAATCATTAGACCGTCGAATAGAACATGTTTAAACCTTATAAGTAATCAATTGGTTACTTATTTTTATCTCGGAATTTTGTAATAAATGTCGTGGGTACTGCAAATGAAAGACGTAATACCAAGGAGTGGCGGACTAGAATATAATATGAGGGTCAAAGCTAGCACCGTGAAACATGAAATGTCAAAGGGGTGCCCTTTTATGCAAAATATATATTGTCACGCAGATATTCCTCATAACTATAGATCAGTGACCTGCCTTTGTTGTCAAGTGGGAAGAAGTCTACGAAAATTAAAAACATTAACTTTTTATGGTAAATAAGAAACGCCCATAATGGTTTTGCTATACTTTAATGTTATAGCAATTTGATTACAATGAAACATGCAAAGTAAATATAATATCAAAATCGATGGAGTTTTAATTTTATCACAGCTTGAAATATCTTTAGTAAGTAATATCAAATTCACTGTTAAGTAGAGCCAAGGTCCATTTATTAATCAAGATCTTTACATTAAAAATTGAGACTAATTGAAAGGAATTTGAACCTTTGAAAGTCTGAATCTGAGATGCGTGGTCATTGTTTAAAAAAGAACAGAAAAATCTATGAAAATCTCACTTTAATTTATATGCAATATTTAAAACCTAAAGGTATATCCTTCTTCACATTTCCACTTGCAGCCATATTTTAATATTCCTCTTCACAGGTCAAGGTCATGACCTTGTGACCAGTGATGAAAAATTAACAAGGTGTTTCAAACTTATCAATGCTATTATTAGAATCGGAGCCATTGTGGTAAAGAGAACCGTTGCTAAGAATCCAGCTCCGCACTCTCTGTTTACGTTGGATACGGTCATAGCGACACAACAGAAGTTTCTTGAAGGTCATTTTGAAGGTCTTGTTGAACATGGTGTAAATGATGGGATTCAGTGTGCTTGAAATGAAGCCAAGCCAGTTAAAGGATGCATACAATGCAGGCTCGAAGCTACAGTCCTCGCACAAGGGGGTCATGATATTGAGAACAAAGAATGGCGCCCAGCACACCACGAATATAATAAACACAATTCCTATCACTTTAGAGGCTTTTTGCTCAGTATGAACATCGTCTAATTTTTTTATGTGAGCTTTTTTTAATAGCAAGATGTTGGTGGCCTTTAAGACCAGTTGGTGTTTTTTGACAAGTCCCCTAAGGTTGCTTGTGTGGCCGTTCGGTATAATTAGTCTCGATCTTGTCCACGGTTTTACTTTTTTGGACTTATCACCTGGGCTTTGGTCCAGATTTAAATGACAATTGGAGTCTGACATTTCTAATTCTTTCATGAGATTTGGGGGGGATTGGAGTTGCTGGTTATCTATTAATGGTGATGAGGCACCCATGCCTCGGGGACTAGACGTTTCTGAAATGTTCTCTACACTTGAATGCATGGACGATTTGGGGTTGGATTTGCGATTGATGATAGGTGTGTACAGTTGGTCCTCAGCCTCTTCTTGATTATGACTTCTGTTCCTTTTTCTGGCCTGAAATCGTACCCTGGTCCCGTGTTTCAATGGCTTCCGGCTCAACGATCTTCGAATGACAGGCTCGTCGTTTTCTTTTCCTTGAGCATGAAGCTTGTGTGATTGGCTTATCAAAGTATACAGTGTCAACCCGTAAGAAAAAACCATGATAAATAACGGAATGAAGAAAGCGCAAACAGATCCATAAATTTTAAAATTACCATTGGATAATGCACAGTGATGATTAGAGTACACATTGCTCTCGTTAATGAAACCTAGTATGGTAATGGGACTAGAAATGGCCAGAGAAATGACCCACACTATTGCTAGTTTGATGATGACCACAGATTTGGAGATGTTTCTGGATTTTAGAGGTGATTTGATTGCCATGTATCGGTCTAGTGATATGGTACAAAGATGAAGGATGGAAGCTGTACACATGAAGACGTCCGCAGTGACGTATAAATTACAGATGATTGGTCCAAAAAACCAGTACCCTGAAAAAGAGATAAAAAAATCATGAAATATATTAATGTTTTGCAAAATTGAATCAAACATTTTATTAAAATTAGAAATTTCAAGCAATTTTTTTAAAGAAATATAAATTCAGATTTAAGCTAGGAGACTTGAGAAAAGGTTTCTATTAAAACTGTATTTGAGTCCTGTTCTTAACAGTGATAGTTGTTCATTGTAATTAAAAAATTCATCATGTAAATACACATTAACATTTAAAATACTTGTATGAACTTCTAAACTTGTTTAAATGAGGATCAGAGTGAATGTGAGGGCACCCATAAGTCATTGCAAACAGGAAGTCAAAAACTGGAATAAATAATTCAATGAATGAAAATCACTTTTATAAGCACCAATTTGCCGTAAGCATGTTCACTCTAAGCGTATTTTTACTGTAGGAAGAAATGGTCAGGAGTTCAAAACTATAAAAGGACAAAAACAAACATGATAAGGATCAGAATTTACATTTATATTGGTGATGCCCAAGGTTTGCGATTTGTCAATACATATGAATGTGCTTTATCATTTAATTATTCCATGTTGTGAAAAAAGCAATCAAGGTTTTTCGTAAGTAATAAATTAATATTTCCAATTGATGATTGAATTGGAAATCATTTAATGACAACATTTTATTTGGCAAAAATTGTTTATATCCTATATGAAATATGTTTTATCAATAGAAACACATAGAAAGTAAATTTGTTTACAGAGTTTTTTAATCCTATAATGTCTTCTCTTGAATAACGTTTTCTATATAATTGATATTCAAGGCTATCAGGCTTTTATTTTTCCATTCACTTCTGGTGTTATTTGTCAATAAATAGTCGTGCCCCTATGGACCTTGATAGAAAAAAGAAAGATTACATATAATATGGGATAGTCCCCTTGTTTAGACCAAGGACCCATCGTTCCATTGTACGTCCAATTTTATTGCGGGAATCCTTGTTTCCTTCCATGGACAATAAACCTTGGTCTGAATTTTCGGAATTGCATTGAAAAGAGACCATTTGCATCATGGTTGGTAATTGATTACGCGATTATCTTGGTAGCTGGAGTTACGTTTATTATGGATTTTCAGTGTTATTTTGGAGGATAATTCTGGCTAAATGAGATTGATGATTAATACTAATTCTTTAAGACTGGTTCATAGTCTGTTGACTTTAAGGAGATCTGAGCTCTTAATTCGATCAAAAATCATATGACTTTTCATACAAACTGGTGATCTTAAAGACAATCTTACACAAATCAATTTTTCCACTAGAGTTAAATGATTTTGTTCTGAATGCAAAGTTAATTCTTGTCAAACTCTAGAAAAGCATTATGTAATAAAAATATTTAATTTACATATTTTCCAATGATTGTGAGCATGCACTATAATAGTCAATGACTTCAATAATGGAATTGGATTTTAGGGTAGATATATAAGAATATATCTGTAGCATTTCCTGTCTGTAATACGAGACACCTATAAAAGACATGCCTGGGTAGATACAAGAATATATCGGTAGCATTTTCTTCCTGTAATAAGACACTATGACAGTTATGGAAATGCGATACAGAGGAGGAGGCGTATATTATTATTTTTTCCCCGGTACATCATATTCAGCTATATGATAAAATATGGCAGAAGTAAGTCGTTAATCAGCGCAGACAAATGGATTTCTTCCTATCTTGATCATTTCTCATGTACTCTTGTCAGCTGTAGCATTGGTCACGCATAGAGAGGAGCAGGCTTTTTAATTCAGAGGTATTTTTCAGGGACTGGTTTGCAATGTCTGTAATATTCAGGTTTTTTATGATCGGATTCATCATATTATGATCAGTGAAATCATTTTTTTTTTATGTAAAATTTTTTGGATACAAAAGTCAAAGACCTTTGTGTAAGAAAAACAAATTTTACAGGAAACGAATCTCGACGGTACATGCATAATTAGCTTCCGCATGAATGAAAATTGAAAGATAGGACATGAAAAAAGAATAAGTATAAATTTTTACACTGAGTAACTTTTGGTGTGTAAACACACTTCAAGACTCGTAAAATGCATGGGTAGTGCCACTTCCATTCACCTTAGATAAACGAATTGACCAACAAATGAACCATTAGAAAACAAAAAAGTCAAATCAGTTAATGCTTCCTGCCAGATTGTACGACTTAAGGATGTTTTGGACAATTGAGTGTCTATTTAGCATGTATAGATTGTGTGCAAATCTCAGCTGTGCATTTCTTGAATTAATCATTTCGAAAATTGTAAAAATTGGCTTTCTCATAAAATATAACATGAAATCTGAAAAGAGGGTTTCCACTGGATGGTAAATATGGATTTGAATTCCCAAATTGTTCTTGTCATAGAGTTAAAATGTTCTCAAAAAAGACAATTTTTTTGGGGGGGGGATCAAATTAAAATTTTTTGTGGTATTATGTACACCAAAAGTGAAATTTAGACTTACACCTGATGGAATCAATGGTGATGGTATATATAATGTTTTATGTTAGTCTGTACCTAGTGACTATTTATCAGGATTAGTGGAGTAAATATTTGACCCAGACCAGTGTTTTTTCTGCTTTAGCATATTGAACCAGGCCCACATTTTTGTATTTCTTAGAACTATCAGGTTTAATAGGGCACAATATCATAAACAAGAAACACTGACATTGGCAACAGAAATTCAAACATTCCAGCTGTCATGTTTTCACCACAGGCCAATATTCTGACCAATGTTGAAAAAATATTTTCATGTACACCATTTTTTTTTCTTCTCCCTGTTCCACTGGGCTAATGATGCTTTAGAGGTGTTAATATGATATAGCTAAATAAGAAATGGCAAGAAAAAAATTCAGTGAAGCACAGACGAATCCTAATTAAATCTTTATCTGTTGCAAAGTAAATCAAGTTTCCTATACGAAAATTCCAGTCTATAGCTATCTGCCTTGGATGTGAGGTGTGAGATATTTTCTAATTAACCACATTCCCTGCATAAAGGGCAGGTGAAAATTAAAATGAGGAGGCAGTGAGTGTATCACACTGCTAAAAGTAGAATGAAAACTTAGGGAAAGCTGAGAGAGAGAGAGAACTTGTGGCTCTGTATTAAGTTTGGGGGAAATTTCCATTCAGATTACAACTTTTAAGCCGTGGTGATTTAAGTTGCTGCCAAAAAATGTGATATTAGAAATCTCATAAATCCTTCTCATTTGTTTCAACAAGTTTCTAAGCCATTACATCTAGTGATAATTAATCTAACTAAAGAGAAAAACACAATCTGCTATTTAAGTGATCAACTAACTCACATGAGCTCATGCTCTGCAAAACTTTTTAAAGAAGGGTCTTATATACAGCAGTCAAAATCTTTTTTCTTTCAAACTCAATGAGACAAAGAAAAAAACTTAACAATATTTTTAGGTTTGAAATATTGATTGGTTGAATGATTGTATGTTGTTTAACGTCCCTCTTGAGAATTTTTCACTTGTTTGGAGACGCCACCACTTGCCGGTGGAGAGCTGCAAGTTTTGTCCTATACTTGGCACTCAGGGCCATTGAGCAGTGAGGGATCTTTTTTGTGATAGCACCTACTGCAACAGGGGACCTTGTTTTCTCATACGAAGGACCAGTCTCCAGTCTCTCCACGTCCCACAGTGGGATTGGAACCCGGGATGTGAGGATCGTCTCCTTACTTCAGACTCTAGAGCAGACACTCTAACCCAAGTGCGCCATGAGGGCGACAACTGTATATATGAATTTTCATTCATTTCAATGGAGACTTCAATATTATTAAAATATTGTTCTTACTATGAGCTCTTACTATGTTCCCCTTTGCTCCCAGTGCATTTATTATTATTTTCTTCATAAAACTATTCCTTTGATTCATAAATAAATCTGTTCAGAATTAGAAAGTCTATCAGCTTCATAGTTTTATGATATAGATATATACCAGAAAATCTGCAGGAATGGTGTTACCTAATTGCAGAAATCATGTTAATTCCTAGTCATCTTACACATGATAAGAATTTGTCTTTGCTGTTCTGATTACTAATCTGAAGAATTTATGACTGAATGCTAAAATATTGTAAGGACTATGTGGATTTGTTTGGTATCTGCGTAGTTTGTTTCCGGTGCCACAGACGTAGGGTTACTTTAATCCTTATTTTACATTTAGCTGATAGAAAGTGAAAGAAGGTAAAAATTGCAGATTAGTTCCAAATTAAAAAAAAAAGAAAGGGGGGAGGGGGTTAAGGGCCTGGGGGACATAATAATAATTGCACAATATCTAACAATAGAAAATTAATTTCTTAATCTTAATATGCATATTTTTGGTCATAAAAGTGAGAGTTAGCCCCCCTGGGTCTACAAGTCTGCCAGTGCAATAAGGTGTTACTGCCCTAAATATGTTCTCCAATTTGATTAACTTTTCTTCAAGGAAAATAATGGCAGTTCGAGGTCACTTTGTTCAAATAGGCCTGCAATATAATTAGAGTAATTGATCATTATATATTATACAGTCCTGTTCATCTTGTATAGTAACTAACAAACCTATGGACTATAAATATGATCATAAACTCTGTCCTAAACCTTTGTCAAGGTAGTCGGCACGACCAATTAGGTACAAAACTCTATTAATCACTCTGTAGTTGCATTCTCATCTTGTGCTGAATCTCTGGAAAAATTATTTCAAAGCATTTATATCATCAATAACAGGCATATCGTTTAGAACCCTTAGAGTTGACTTCAAAGAGACGGGAAAAACGATTTCACCTCATTGTATCCTGCTGAGCATCGGCAATAAAGGAACTCAATTTAGACTTATCTCCCTTTATAAATCGCTCAGTCACCTTTCTCTGATTTTTAATCAAATTTCAACAAGGTCATACGCAGTTATTTAGGAAGTTGAAATGAACGGAGTGCATTTAGTCCTGGTGTATGAAGTGTGTACTCCTTGTAGATGGCGCTGAGACTTTGATCCTTCGAACCCTTTTAAATTAGATTAACTCGGTATAAATAAGGTCTTGGTCGGTGTCATGGTAGGGGTGAATGCTCATCAAAATGACTGATTTTTTTTTTCCCAGCTGAATTATTGCAATATAGAGGGAGAAATTCCATATTTATAAGCACCTTCTGCAGACTATATTAAACAGCAACAATTAATGAAAGGTTAACAGAGGCCAGAGCAATTCCTGGAAGAACAAAGGAACCGTAGAGAGAGATTGGAATTGACCAGCTTCTGCGATAATTTTTTTCCCTTCTTTCATGCTTGCATGAAAGATGAGTAGAGATATTAAAGAGGGAATAGGCTGGCTTTGCTTAGTATGAAAGCAAGGAATTTTTTGTATTAAGAAATATTACCCTGATGTCAGACAATTTCCCCTTTGGATGAGTTTTTTGGAAGGCATGCATTTTCAGGCTTTTGAAAGCTCCGAATTGTTTTCAGATTGTTGATATATTCAATGCTGGACGTTTGTCGAGGGTTAATTATTTAGGGATACTCGTGGGGGGAATTGTACACAGATATCAGAAATCAGATTTTTCTGATATCTTGATGAAAAACAAAATAGGGTATTTTATCGCAGCTGACATTTCTAACACATGATCTTGTAGCTAAAGTTGCATGTACTTGTATTGATGTATAGGGTTTTTCAATCTGTTCTATAAAAGATAAGTGGCATCGAAAAGTGTGAGAAAAAAATTAGTGTGCTTTAGATGAGAAAATTTCTTTTAATTTGTAATCACCCTATGTGTCTGTACTTGAGAGGGGATGATTTAGATGAAGAAAGATTATTTGCACACGACATATTTATCACCAGGGGGAATACATGCATCTACAGAAAATGAAATGCTATTTTCAAGAAGCAAATTACTTTCCTGCAAATCTTTATTGCTTTTATGTGATTTAGAAGTGGCAGCATTATAGTCTGAGCATCCATGGGATGATGCTGCATTCAATTATTTACAATTACTGGTTTATCTTTTTAGTGATTTAACATTTAATGTTGATGTTAATTAAAGCGAAATTGGATGACACTTTATCTTACACAATTAGTACATGTATTCTCTTGCCCATTTCAATATTAAGATAATTTTTTTGCACACAAGATATCGGTGTTATTTAAGTAGACCATCAATTACACCCAATAATTATTGGGGAGGAATGTATTTGCAATGATTGTTCCCTTTTTTATCTCATAATTAGAGCCAAATTTATGCATAAAAAATTGTAAAATATCATGCACAGTGCATAATTATCAATCTAGGGAGAAAAATGCTAGGATGAAAAAAGAAAAATCATTTCAGAGAATGGGACATCAAGTTGAGAATAATTTGTTAAGAAACATTCATTTTTTGTGCAAATTTTCATCAGAACTCACTCAACTCAGTTAAGTTTAGAATGAATTAATTGCTGATTTTGATATTTATTTAGGAAATTTGAGCATTACTGTGCATATTATTTAGCCCATGATAAGCCATCATTTTGGAAAAAATACATGCAAGTTTTAAGGAAACGGAATAAGTTTACTATGTAGGTCTGGTACCTCATCTTATTTAAATATTATTTGACACAGTTTCTACTAGCTATTAGCTTTTCTGATTATAAGCATACAGCTAAAGTCCAGCCCTTCACGAATCTGATAACTTCCTGGATTTGATGTTGTCTCAGGTGCATCATTGTAAATTAATTAACAGAGAACATTTCAGTAAATGTAAAGATTTGAGTTATATGAAATCCAGAGAAAGCAGTTACTATCTCTCATTTTGGTAGCTCAGCCCGTTTTCTGCGATCTAAGAGAGGGAGGCTGGATATTCAGTATATCAAATAGTTCTTACTAGGCCGATGCCTTGCATTTACTTTTGAAGACTTTAATTACAGAAAAAAAATGTAATTCCAAGTAGTAGCCTAGCGCTTTTATAGAAAATTGAATTTATTACACTTATTTTTTATTTGAATGTTAGAAATTAATTTTGCATTGGGTTTTTATGCACATTTTATTTCTTATTCAGTTTTAGGAAAAGGAGAAAAGAAATATATTTCATAGTTTTGTGTGTCATTCTGCTTGAAATTGATTCTAATTTTTGCTCTCTTTCATTTCAGTTTTTCTCTCTCTCCTCAGACATTCTGATTTACAGATTCTCTCTCTCTCTCTCTCTCTCTCTCTCTCTCTCTCTCTCTCTCTCTCTCTCTCTCTCTCTCTCTCTCTCTCTCTCTCTCTCTCTCTCTCTCTCTCTCAGGAATTAAGAATAATTAACAAATCTCTCTCTCTTCCTCTCTCTCTCTCTCTCCGAGACAATTTTGACACTTTCTGCGATTCCACCAGGAATGTGCATTATGCAAATTCTGCAAACAACCTTTCACATTAGGGGGTTCTGCTATCACTTTCACCGAAAGATTAGTACGGGTCTGCTCTCTGTTAAGCCTTTACAGTGGCAGACACTGGCCGTATAGTGAGGGAAGCCAATGTTAATGAAAGAAAAACAATAGCGAAAAACCCCTGCAGTTTCTTTATCTCCTTTTAACAAGTTGCTCTAGTTCAAAGCTGCATGCTGCAGAGTTGATTAAGCTAATTTTCATTTCTATTTTAAAGCACCCCCTGACAATTAGTAATTGGTATTTTTTTTTTTTCAGAAAACGGAAGTATCTAGTTCAAGATTTCTAAAATTGCCCTCAGAGAGGGTAGCATAACTTACAATCCTGTTTATGGTAAATTGTTTGCTTGTAATTAATTGATTATTATTCTCCATGGGACGTTGCTCTTTGATTTTATTTAAGTTTGCCATCATACCTGCCCTTACCTGTAAAATCATTTACTACTGTGAATGGCATCACAATGATACAGACAGATAGGTCCGTAATGGCCAGGGATAGAAGGAAGTAATTGGTCACCGTTTGTAAACGTTTCTCCATAGAAATGGCCATGCACACTAAAATATTCCCTCCCACTCCGAAAAAAATCAGGGGGGTCAGGAGTAGAATGGGCCAGTTGTACCCCCTCTGATCATCTTCAATGGAGAGAATACTGGTACAGTTGTCCGTGTCATTGAATTCTCCCGCATCAAATTGGCATCCGTGGATCCTACGATTAAAACTGGTGTTTTCCAGCACAAACATTCCGTGGGTAAATGTGATGTTGTCATATGCTGGTACATTCCCAATCGGCATTTAAAAAAAATTTGCTCCTCTTTTGAGTTTCAAATGATTTTTTTTTCAATTCAGATTAATTGATGAACAACAGATTTTCATTTTTTCCCCATTGGTGAAAGCACACTCCATATGAGCTGAAATAAAAGAAGATCCTTGGTGAATTTTCTGTGTAAAAATTCCCAATTTTCAATGTTGTCCAGTTTCAGTACAAAAAATTCCACTTCTCCTACAAATCAATTTTCCTCACTTGAAAGAATTACTTTTGCTTCCGACTTTTATAACTTTTTTTCCCTGCGGAGAAAAAAATGAATATGTATGAACTAATAAACCAAAAAGCAACATTTTTGAGGCAAAAAGAAGTTACATGTATTTGACATATGCAACATATATTGATCAAAAGTCATTTTCCCCATTGAAGTGATAGATTTATTTAAATTAATCATGTTTTACATTAATAACATATTTCATTTCTTTTTTTTATTTTCAAGAAAGATATTGTTTTCTCCCCAAAAGCAATATGTCTTTCTATATTCTTGAGGAATCAGAAAAGAATGAACTTTAAAATTATCTAAAAACCTTTATTCCCAAAATATTTGATCCCATTCCTTTAAGGAGACAAAAAAAGGTAATAATAACTTTAAATTTTAAGTTAAAATTAAGTTATATGTTAGGCTCATTGAGATAAATATTTTAACTTTAAATCAGATAAAGTTTGCACAATTAAATTACCTGATCTATGAAGACACTATGAGAGTTGAGGAGTTATTTTCATTTGAAGTCCATGAATCACATTCAGTAGTAAATTGGTCCTCTCTCCCCAGTAGCACAACACAGAGTAGCAATCTATTCCATCAATGCAGTCCTCATACCTGTGTCTGCAGTCAATTGTTTATCTGACTGGTCCAATACAGAGAGGAAACAAATAGAATGAGGGCCGATACCGTTATCCTTTCAGCTTCTCTTCTATGAAGATTAATGCTGATGTTAATCTCTGGATTAAAAGATTAGCTCAACAGGAGGGCACACACTTGAAAAAAATTTTGGCTCATCAATTGATGGCTAATTTTGGCACCTTTGTAGTTTTTATAAGAGTAGGAACTCTGCATGTCATCTTGATTGATATTATTAAATAAAAAAATTTATATATTCAGAATCTTTATTTTAACTGTTCTTCTGATTTTCATAAATACAGGATGTCATGGAAAAACAGTGATGATTCATTATAGCAAATATCCAAAGCCTGAGAAAATCACTAATGCACAAAACACATATAAATTTTAGGAAATAAAGTCCATATACTTTTAAGAATTCCAGTTTGAACCACCAAGTTACTTTCTCTTCTGTAAATCAGAGAAGAAAAAGAGAATTTTTCCTTTTTATCTATCGAACTAAGATCGGAGGCACCTATTGGCCATCAGTTATTCTGATAGAGTGTGGATTTCCATCCTAGAACACCTGATTTCAAAAATACCACTTATCCAAGACGTTCCTTTGAATTAGGATCTGAGAACAGTTGATAAAAGTTCAGTTTCGGCTTCTAGAAGGAGAGTCTGCCTGCCTCAATACTGTCTCTGTGTAAACTCCTCAGATAGGTGATAGTGTTAACGCATGCTGCCTCCAAACTATTATATATCTCCAGTGTTACAAAATAATTTATTCATCAATAATGATATTTGGGTCTGATGATGATAATACATGTATATTATACCTGAATAATTGCACGTCCTTGGATGCAAGAGTATTGGGTGTGGAATTTTTTTTTTCTCATAGTTATGATATTTTGGATCCATTGACAAGTTTTGCACTGTATGCACTCTCTGATGCATTTTTTTCCCTGTTCATGTGTGCCGAATTTGACAGATTCTATTGCAATGTCTTTAAATGAATTGTATGTTAATTTTTTTTGTTAATAAATAATACAAATCAGCTTGATAATTCAAATACCAATTCAATTTTGCAGGGGAAAATTTTTTATAAAAACCAACACTCGGTATAAGAAAAATTAGTTGTATGATAATATTATCATTAGTAAACACTTTACAAAATATAAGGTAATTAATCATTGGTGATTTTTGCTCGTGTATTATCTCAAACTGATCGAAAATTTCCGGTGTTTGAAAACCTACTGTATATCTTGTGTCATTATTAATGATTAAAAGTCATTTGTTAAAGTACAGTTGAAGATTCTATCAAGAGTTTATCAATATTAATTCTGAGCTTTTGACAGTTTCAAAATCTTGAAACTATATAATCAGATAAAATGTATTCAGTCATTTCAGTTTTTATTCCAAATTAATTTTTTTTTTGGAGTGGAAAAAGTTTTGAGGGCATTGACATTGCTTAAATGCATCCATCATTTACATATTCATATTACTGTTTGACATAATAATCTACCTCTAATTCATAACATGTGCAAAAAGATATGTAAACAATTAATTGTTACATCTGCATGAGTAATATTAATTTTGTCATAGATAAATTAAAGAGTAGCAAAAAAATAATTCAAATGTATGAATTATTGAATGAAACTTTCCATTAACCCATCCCATGTTCATTTCAGAAAAAAAAAAAAAAACCCCGATATATCATGAAATAAAATGTGACTAGTAAGATATATTACTATTATTATATTACTATGGTACATACAATACGTATATACAGTTTAACCTTGATATGTTGAACTTGACAACGGAGACAGGAAAATTAAGAGCTTTGGGATATCCAGGGATTAGAGATACTACCTTAGAGGTAATAAAAGTGGTTGAGTTTATAATCCAACTCACTTTGAAATATCCATGTCATTCAAGATTATCAATATTTGAGATTCCCAATTTCAACTTGATCGCTATATATTTTTTTATATGTAATTGAACTAAATACTATCTTGAACACTTATACAGTAAAACTTTGTTATAACGAAGTCATTGGGACCTGTGAAATCACTTCTCTATATCCGTAATTTGTTGAAGCCATGTTAGGAATTCATTAAATTTATATAGCTGGGAATCCAAGATCACTTCGCTATATCAGTGAATTTGAAAGATTAAACAAATAAATGAATAATTTTGGACTGTATCTCGGTAAATACTGATATGGAATCAACAAAAAATGATATACTGGGATAAAATCGCATGTTTGTGGATTTCGTGTTTCAACATTATCCACGAATTTACAACCCCACGAACATTTATTTCATAAATGCATTCATTTATTGAATCTTCTGTATATATGCGTTACCCACGAAAATACGTCCCCACGAACCAACAAAATTTTTCTTACCCACGAACATTGACTCCCACGAATTAAAATGATTCCACAGTACCATAGATATGTCAAAGTGATTTGGAAGATTCAACCACTAACTCTGTTTAGTATACATGTATTACCCTTCATATCTTGAATACTCAGACACATTTTTCATCTTTTTACTAAGTTCCAGTTAATAAGGTTTGACAGTATCATAATACATGTTAAACAAGCTCTATGTATTGATAAAAAAAAAAAACCACTAAAATGTCTTGGTGAGTGATCAATTCAACTTTTATATCTTCATAGAAATATGAGATCAACTGTGCCATAATTGATGAAATTTTGGTTGCAGTCCTTGAATTCCATGAAGTGTTTTCTTTAATCATGTTTTAACTGCATGTATTCTGGTATAATGAATCAAGCCATGCAAAGTAAGAGGATTGAAACAGTTTGATATAACATGTTCAAAGTTCAACAAAAATGTTCCAAGTGACATTCATGTACAATACAAATTAACTGCTATTCAGGGTCCAAGGATATCCCAGCTGTGCTACCAGTGTATTTTTAACCTAGCTGGACGAAGAACTTGAATGAGCATGTTGCGGAAATGTTACATCAATACATGAATCTGTATTTCTATACTTGTCATTTTCATCGTGAATTGAATAAGATAAATGGTGGAAAAGCTGCTAGCTTTAAACAATGCTGGATTGTATTGTTCAAATCATAGCATGTATCATTTATGTGAACTTTTTTTTTTACTTTTGTTCATGTAAACTGTAACTTAAATGATGTTTTTTTTTTATTGCTGCAATAATTTGTTCTATTTTGTTTTAATTCCTAAAGATGATGTCTGACATTAACTTTTATTTGAAAGGATATAATTTTTTCGGCATACCTTGTAGGGCAATTAATGGTCTCTTAGCTTAATCAATGATTTTATTAAGGAATAATAGTCATCTAAACCATGCAGTAAGAGTTATCTCTCTTACCAAAGGGGTCAGTGAACCTTAAGAAGTTTTTTTTTCATTTTAGAAATTAAATTCAAATGTGAAATATCTTTTTAAAACATTTTATAGGGAAAAATTGCTGTAAGAGATAACAAATGTAAATTTTCAAATTAGTAGAGATCAAACTGATTTTTAAAAAAATGTAATCCAGTAAAACCCTTAAGTCATCAGATAATCACATGCATTGAATTTTGTCAAATCTATCCAGTTTATGTTTCCTTATTATAGTTAAAAAAATCGATGTTAAAAGCAGGTTTTATTATATATGATCTTTGCAATTGTTCGACTGTCAAGTTTTGCCTTTTAGAATCGCTGTAGAGAGCTGGTACTTAGCAAGTGGAAATGATTTATTACATATAATACAGTGTATATCCATTTCTATCAAGGCAAATCTTGGGGTCATTTAGGGGTCCCTCAGTTTGCCGAGTGCATATTGTCTGGAATCTGCAGCTGATCACTACGAAAAAAAAGAAAAAAAGTTAAAGATAAGACTAATTAAGTCTTATAAGCTTTATAAAACTTTATTTTGTTATCAAATATGAATTTTACAATGAAGCAGAAAGATGTATATAAATTTATTTTGTCTAGTCTAAGTGTGGAAGAACTGAGAGTTTAAATAATAGCTGTCACATTCGATATTTGTAATGATTTGTTATTTCTAGGGAACGATGGACTTATGTGTTTGAAGTCACGAATGAGGGCAAATTGACGTCATGTCCTGTATTTATCACAGGGAGAGACAAGAGTGGATAATTGATCAACCACTCATAAACTACGAACTGTTAATTATCAGGTCTATTTTGATTGTCTCCGCATTTCTTCTTCAGTTTTAAATAATTAAAAAATAAAGGTTCTAAATGAGTATTAATGGGCATTAAGTAACTTGTTTTTGATAATATAAAATTACAAAAGAAAAAAAAATGCAAAAGAATTCGGAGCAATGCTGAGTAAAATACCAAGAAAAAGTTTTGTGAAAAAAAAAAAAATTGTGATACTTAATTCTATATTAACTCTCAACTTGATGATGTTTTTTGTTTGGAAAAAAAGAAGAAAAAATTCATTTGATACAAAAAATTCCTGGCAGGTATAACCCTATGACATTTCCCTATCTCTGTGAAATCGGAGTTTTCCTATTGGAATTAAGGAAACATGATCTAAGAAACGTACACTTTTTTCGAAAACCCAATCAGAGACGCACGGGTAGTGGACATTTACGTCAAAGGTTGCTGGGATACCTGGGTACGTTGTTTTACTGTGACAGCATGTGACGTGATACTTCAGATGGATTTTATTAGTTTGAACATATACAGAGGATGTTGGAAAGGAAAATTGCAATTATCAATCAAGGGAGAGACAAGCAAGCATAGGTTATTAATCAATTATCTTCGTTAAGATAATGGTTATTGCAAGTCAAAAATTTTATCAGAAGTACATCTGGGTTAATGTCGAAATTGATTTTATTTTAGAATGTTTTAAACCCAACCTATTATAAGGTAATAAATATATATAAATTCCTTTTTTCCCGAACTTTTTAAGTACTTGTATTTCCTTTCATATGATATTGGTCAAGATACAAGCCATTTATTCTGCTTTTGATCATTATACTGTCATTAATTGAAAGAAAAATGGACCATAACATGATCCATATAGTCTATGTAACACTAGTTAAGTTTGATTGGTTCCCTTCTTCAGCCAAGGTACATTGATATTTTTCATTGTTTAAAATTTCCATATTTTTTCAAAGGTGGATCAAAAGATTCAATGAAAAAAACAACAACATGTTTTTCAAAAGCCTCACTGGATGGAAATCATTCAAAAAACAGCATTCTTTCAATAGAGTGTTATGTGAATCTTGTATAACAATATGTTATTCTGCATGAAAAAATAGCAAAATGTTTATATAAAAAAAGAGAGACCTTTATGGTTGTATTGATTGCATAAAAATGCTTGTATAATAAAAAGAATCTGCACCAATAAAGTTTAAATAATGGCCTCACCTGGCAGGTAATAAAAGAGGGGTGTTTGGTACTGTTCTTTGATGTAACTTTTTTATCCTCGTTTCAATCTAATTTACTGACTGAAAGCAATCTTTAAAACCAATAAATGCAGAACTTGAATGGTGAAAGCCTTGACACTGTGAGAAATGTAAATATTTCAGTGGCATTTTTGCAGCAAAATATTTTTTTCTGATAATTCTTGCACAGAAAAACGTGGATTATAAACACAATGAGGTCCCTTTAATAGCTACACTAATCAAAGTTAAAAATCACAATATAGCTTACGTAAAATGAAGAATCCTTGCTTATGCTAGGAATCCATATTGATAAACATGACGCAAAATATTAAAAGACGCAAAACAGACCCACAAATCATGGGGAAGGTGTTGAATAAATTTGCTGACAAGGAGTCATAATATTTTTTTTTCTCCAAATGCAGTGTTCGAAAATTTCCAGATCTTGGGGTTGATTGCATGCAGTTTATCATAAAATATAGTTCTTCATGGTGGTTTGTGTGTAGAATATTATACATTTATTCATGGAGTTCAAGGGCAACATGCGTTTTGTTGGACCCTGGCAAGAACCAAACAGTATGCCTGCGGCATTCGAGGGTTGACAAAACGCATTTTGCCCGAGAACTCAGTCAATAAATGTTTTGTAATATCTTTAATTTTATTTTATTTTTTGACATACATGTATTTTTTTACTGTCGTCCATGATGTAACATGACTAACATCAGAGGCCTGTTCAACAGAGCGAGCGTTCGCAAACATTTCTATTGGAGGTAAAAGGAATTTTCGCGAGCGCTTGTGAACGGTCAAACGTCAATTTTTTTATGCCCGCTCAGCAAAACATTAGAAATTTTTATCGTATAAATTTTTAATTAAAGGTATAACAATTTTTTATGTTCAGATTTATATATCAGCAGATATTGGAGTTCCTTTCTATTTTTAGATTATCACCTTTTTAAAATGCTTTTTATTGATTGGTTCTTCGATCTTCTCATTTTTTAAAATTATGTCAAAAACAAAATCCCATAACTTCATGTTATTTTTTAAATGTAGGCGATTTTTAATTTCTTAAAAAGAGTGATAAGATATTGACTCAGAGTGTAAATTCTCAATTAAATGTCGATAAATAATTTTATTTATGCCTGTTCTCTACAATGTAAACTACCAATTCTTATATTATCTCTCCTCTTGGACATAGCCTTTGGATCGAAAGGTCAATAGCAATGGTTGCAATCGGAGGAATAAAACTATAAAAGATCATCAGAAAGTTAAACGACATGCCAACATCGAATAAATCAAAGTAATTAAAGCTCCTTCTCGTTGGCGTAGCATGATGCTGAACTCTTTATTTGAGCATTGGGTTCAAACTTGGTCTGATCGATGTTTTGGAATATCTACTAAAATTAAGAGTTATTGTTTGATTTTTGTAGTGGATTAAGTATTATAAAGCTGAAAGAAGATTTTTTTTTCCAGAAGGAATTTGTTTGATGTTAATGGTATAAATTAAATTAACACATTTGTGTTACAGTACCAAAATCAACACTGTAATACAACTTACCGGTACATGTAACTGCTAGGAGCATTTAAGATTCATTTCATTCCAGAGTTTACATCACTTCTAATATATTAAAAATTAGAAATAGTAATCACAAAAAAAATATTTGAAAAATATCCTGCTTATTCTTCAAACTAATATATCCTTTCATGATATTTTTTTCTCCCAGATCATATAATAGGTCTTCTGGTGAATCTCATTGTATTACATGTAGTGGTCAGTTTTAATTAAAAACTAAATATGAATCAGGACCATTGAATTTCAGTCAAATTTTCTGATATTTGAAGGTTTTTATACAATATTCAAGGGGGAAGTTTAATGGAAAAAAGATTTTGCTGAGAGCTGGAGGGATGTCAGGAGGAGAGGGGGGTTAAAGAAAATCTGCAATTTTGACTCCATAAACCTATTCTCGAGTGATCATCTTAGACTATCTGTCTAAGACTTTATAGCTTTCTATCATCGATCCTGAATCCAACATTCGATGGGGATTTCTTGATATTCTGTACGTCAGAACAATGAACTTTGGGTAATCCGTGAAGGTTACATAATTTCTTGTATTGTTTCCGTTTTGGACCAAACATCCATATCTGGGACATAATTTTTTCATCAATAACGGTCTCTTATTTACACGGAAATCAATGACCAACATTACTGCTATTCAGCCTCCATGCTGATGCATTAAATGTCTGCTCGGGTGTTGTGGTAATGATGTAAACAGATTATTGCCAAATTATATAAGAATTGATGAAAAACAAATTAAATGGACAAGGGCAATATTCTAAGATAAAGGAGCTCTTTTTGTGAAGGACACAGTAAAATAATTATTATTAATGGGCAAGATTATAGAGTGGTGTGTCATTTTTATAAGGAAATAAAAAAAAATTGTGCATAATCATAAGCACAAAATGTATCAAAGAATTTGGTACTCTCTCTCTCTCTCTCTAAAAGACTGGTTTTGCTGCAGAGAACTGATTTTAAAAATAATTTTCAAGATTTATAAAGAAAGTGGTGCATAGTCAAGAAGTAATTGTCTGAACTGCAGTGAATATTTAACCAATATTAAACACTTAAAGTGACATGTATATACAAAAAAAAAAGAAACCTTCTCTGTTTTATTTGGCATAAAAGTTTGTTTCCCTTAAAATGTTGATAATATGAAGATTTGTTTTTTGCAATCTCCAATGCTACACGTTTTTAATATTCCTCAAATTTTATTATATTTTTGTATTTTAAGTATTAAAAGTGTCCACAAGTTGTTTTTTTTCAGAGAGGAATTTGTTTGGTGCAGCCATGGTTTGGTATAAATTAAATTAACACATTTGTGTTACAAGGTAACATGATATTCAAATCTTAATACAAGTACATGTAACTGCTAGAAGCATTTAAGAATATTTTAATCAGAGTTGAACAGGACTTCTAATATATTAAAAATTAGAAATAGTAATCACAAAAAGGATGATGTGAAAAATAACTGCTTATTCTTCAAACTAATATATCCTTTCATGACGAATTATTTTAATCTACAACATGTTGTTAGTTTTCAAAGGTGAGTGAATCATTGTATTACGTTTTCAGTTTTAATTAAAAACTAACATTTTAATTATACCATTGAATTTCACTCATTTTCTATTTGAATTTTTTTATACAATATCACAGCTAAATTCGGAAAAAAGATTTTGTGAGAATTTCTTTTATGGCAAGAGAAGGGGGGTCTAAAGAAAATCTACAATTTTGAGCATAAACCTATGCGTGATCATCTTAGAAGATCCTAATATGGTTATTGTTATTATTTCGCACTTAGTCATTGTCCAATCCGATGACAGAACAACAAAACATGCTAGTTTACTACGTGTACATTTTATCGCAGACACGTGGTTCAGCTAAATTTACCTGTTGTCTTTTTCTATATTTCAAACTTTTATACACGGAAATCAATGACCAACATTACTGCTAATAAGCCGCATGGATGCATTACGAAATAAGAAATGCACATGAAACTTGTATTTGTGGTAATGATGTAAACAGATTATTGCAAATTATATAAGAATTGATGAAAAACAAATTAATGTATACATGTATTTAAGATCAATTGTTTGTGAAGGACACAGTAAAATAATTATTATTAATGGGCAAGATTATAGAGTGGTGTGTCATTTTTATAAGGAAATAAAAAAAAAATATTGAAGCATAATCAAAGCACAAAATGTTTCCAAAGAATTTTTACTCTCTCTCTCTCTCTCGTAACGAATTTTTTGCTGATTGGTCATTTTAAAAATAATTTTCAAGATTTAGCATATGAAATTTATTCATAGTCAAAAAGTAATTTCGTCCATCTGTTCATAATTTAAAATATTAGATTTTACATTTTTTTTAAAAACCTTCTCTGTTTTATTTGGCATAAAAGTTTGTTTCCCTTAAAATGTACATAATATGAAGATTTGTAAAATCCAGTGACCAGCTAACGTTTTTAATATTCCTAGCAAATTTTATTATATTTTAAGGGCTTCAAAGAGTGGAGCAGTGTCCACAATGGGAATTGGATATAAACATGATACCCCCCCCAATAATTTGGTGCAGCCATCTTTGGGCATTGCATGTTTCTATTTTTGTTAAAAATATATTCTAAAAGGTACACATATAGTGATTAGTAACATGCAAAAATTTTAATCAAAATTGAAGAGGATTTATATTTTGTCAATTTGAAGTCACCTCATTTATTATGTGTTATGACTGTACTTTAAAAAAAGTACATATTACATGTACTGTTGATCAGTCTGAACTTCCAGAGTACACTTTCATGTCAATAAGTAAATTTTTCATCAATAGCCAATTAACTCTCCTAATTAGTCTCTGCCCCATTGACCTATTGGCAAACTCTTTTTCATCGAACAGTCACTAATTAACAGAGATGGACTATTAATTCCAATAAAGTGAATTTAATGTTAGAAGATAAAGAGAATGATTTATAAGGACAAAAAGAGATTTGTCCTATTTGCTTGGTTAGGGCCAGTAATGTCAGACAAATATTATCGTTTTGTAATGGGGGGTATAAAGGAATCCTTTCAATTAGTAGTCTCTTTGTGCCGAGTTTTCGTCATGCGATGCCGAGACCAAAGAAGTGAGAAGACGGGCCTAAAGTCCATTACGGCATCGAGATAATTTGTACTCTTACAATAATTGTACATATTCTGTGTCATAGACATGTCTTTTGTATTGGTTCAAAAGCAGAAATTCAGTTTTACGTGCATGTTGTGTGGTCAACATAATGCATTAATTAACTCAAATATTTTTTTAAACGTGTACGGAAGCCATCTTGATACACGGCGTGCTTGAAGTGTATATATTTGCCCCTGTTAATCTTCTGCTACTTGCAGTTTTATTTTTCCAACCTTCTGAATGTTTTCATAAATTTAAATCTTAATTTTTTGCTATAGAATGTTTTCATTGTATCAAATAACCAATTTTATAATACATGATTTTTTTACACATCCATTAATCATATTTCTTATTTCATTTAATAGGCTAACTTATATAAATTAGAGAGAGAGAGGGAGGGGGGAAGAGAAATATTTAAAATGAATTTTTTCCCTTAAATTAAAAAAATCTTTTATTAAAAAATAATACTTTAAATCAAAAATAGCCAAATCATTTACATTTTATCACTTTAAAGTTTTACATGTATATCATTTGCAGCTTTGAAAAATTCATAAGCAGTGGACACATACTTAGGCAACGTTGAAATCTTGATTTTAAGTTACTAGGTTTTTAGTTCACCTGAACCAAAGACCTGAATGACCTTTACTGACATACATTGTCCTTTTACCCCTTTTTATACGCCCGTCTTAAGACGGGACGTATTATGTTATAGGCTTCATGTCCGTCCGTCCGAGATCTGTTTGTTCCGTGAAGGGTCTTGTCCCTTTGTCCGGCTCATAACTTGAATACTATTAGGTCTAGGATTATCAAACTTTGTCAACTTATACTTCTTGGGTAGACGGTGTGTCACGCACAAAAAGTAGGTCGCTATGACCTTTAATAAAGATGCTATGGCCAAATATGGAAAAATCCTGTCCGGACCATAACTAGAAAACTATTTGACCTAGAGCTTTCAAACTTGGCAAAAGTATACATCTAAAGTAGAAGGTGTGTCGCGGCCTATTTCAAGGTCACTGTGACCTTTATGTAAAGTGAATTTTTTCAAAAAACTAAGTCTTTTAAATTCTTAATTGCATAATCCTAAAAAATGTAAAAATATAGTTGTATCCTTATTAAAAAATGTTTAATTAAGTAAAAACTTATTTTTTCATTATATACTTTACAGCAATCTGTAACAATTGTTTATGCTTTGAGAGGAATTCAGTTTTTGGGCATAATTATCAGCACTGGTCAAGAAGAAATTTGATAGCAGAAATTTGCATGTCAAATTAGAGAGAAATTAATGAGTTTATTGTCGGGAGCTAAGAGCAACTCTAGATCTGATGGAGCTGTAATCTAAATTAATCTCTTGGGAGTTGAGCAAAAAGAAATGGCCTCATAGTTGCTTGTGTTAAGTAAGAGTTCTTGATATGGTTTGTCCAGATAAAGATCTTTCAATTGGTGTAATGTAATTAAAAACAAATTGGTGTTTTAGTGTATGATTAAAACTAAATTAGTATTGTATAATATGATTAAAACTAATTATTATATGTGTTCATTGAAAAAAAAAAAAATATATTTCAATTTTTATATATTTGCAACAATGATGCTATAGCCAAATATGGAAAAATCCTGTCCTGCTCATAACTAGAAAACTATTAGACCTAAATCTTTCAAACTTGGCAAAAGTATGCATCTAAAGTAGAAGGTGTGTCACAGCCCATTCAAGGTCACTGTGACCTTTAATTAAAGTGAATTTAAAAAAAAAAAAACTAAGTTTTTTAAATTTTTAATTGCATAATCCTAAAAAATGTAAAAATATAGTTGTATCCTTATTAAAAAATGTTATATTAAGTAAAAACTTATTTTTTCATTATATACTTTACAGCAATCTGTAACAAATGTTTATGCTTTGAGAGGAATTCAGTTTGTCCCATGGGCATAATTATCAAGCACTGGTCAAGAAGAATTTTGATAGCAGAAATTTGCATGTCAAATTAGAGAGAAATTAATGAGTTTATTGTCAGGAGCTAAGAGCAACTCTAGATCTGATGGAGCTGTAATCTTAATTTATCTCTTGGGAGTTGGGCAAAAAGAAATGGCCTCATAGTTGCTTGTGTTAATTAAGAGTTCTTGATGGCTAGTCCAGATAAAGATCTTTCAATTGGTGAAATGTAATTAAAACAAATTGATGTTTTAGTGTATGATTAAAAATAAATTAGTATTGTATAATATGATTAAAACTTATTATACATGTGTTCATTGAAAAAAAAAATTATGTTTCAATTTTTATATATTTGCAACAAATTGCAGTCATGTTATAGTCTGAAGAATAATTTATGTTTGATTTTTATCAGACTAGCATTTCATAAAATATGCAATAAACAATTTAAAGCTGCAGATGGATATTGTTATGCTCTAACACAACCAGTTTAGAATTATATGATGTATTATTTTTTATAATCAGTCCATACACTGTAACTATATATAAGGCTCTTAGAGAAGTATGATAAGAAATGGAAATTAGATAATTGAAATCTGTGTCAATCTGTTAATCAAGGCTACCTGATTTTCTTGCATCCTAACCAATTCATGATTATTGAACAATATTTGACGGGCGTATCATGCTGTGGCGGGGCACTTTATTTCTTTTTAATCTCTTCAAAACCACTGAATAATTTCAATCAAGCTGGGTACAGATTCTTTGGCAGAGATTTGAATTTGTTCAGTTGAGGGGTCTTGTCCCTTTGTACAAAAAAACAAGAGGCCCACGGGCCTTATAGGTCACCTGAGTATCATGTAACAACTTTCCAACAATTGATTTGGTTCTGTTTTAAACCATAGGCCATGAAATTTACAATTTTGAAAGAGGCACCATTGCTTATCATAATCATAAACTTAGCATGCTTACTCTATTTACTTAATACCCAGAGGTAGATCAGAGCAAAAAAGAGAAATTGCACTTCCACTTTATAAACAGTTGTGCACCCCACCCCAAAGGAACCACTGACCCTGGAGCAATGAAATTCACAATTCTGGAAGAGGCACTCTTGCTCAACATAACTACATGTATGTACTTAGTTTATTTAAAACCCAGGAGCAGAGAAGAAGATTTTCGAAGAATTAATACATTTTCACTATATAATCAATAGAGCCCCGCCTTAACACCAGAACCCCTGACCCTGGGGCCATAAAATTCACAATTTTGGAAGAGGCACTCTTGCTCATCATAACTATGTGCTTAGTTAGTTTAATTTATACTCAGCAGCAGTGAAGAAGATTTCCAAAGAAATAATGCATTTAAAACTATATAATTACATAGCCCCGCCCTAACAAAATCACCCTGGGGCCATGAAATTCACAATTTTGGTAGAGGACTCAATGCTCATTACATTCATACTAACAGATTACCTGCTTGTTGTCCAGGAGTAAAGAAGAAGATTTTTAAAGATTTCATTAATTTTAGTGGTTTTGGCCCCACCCCTCAGGCCCCAGGGGGGCAGGGACCATGAAATTCATAATTTATGTTCCCCGTTTTCATAGATGCTGTATACCAAATTTGGTTGAAATTGGTTCAGTGGTTTCAGAGAAGAAGCTGAAAATGTTCAAATGTTAACACAAGACACACGACGCACGACGACGGATGAAAACGGATAGCAATAGGTCACCTGAGTGACTTAGGTGACCTAAAAAGGAAAAAAGTAATCTCTAGAACAACCACAGTGCCATGTTAGTCATTGATATTAAAGGGATTCCATGTTGTAAGGATTGACCAAGCATCAATTTGAGTCAGATTACATATTTACATTGTGACACATGGAAATCTTGTTTTTTATTGAATTTACAAATTAACGCATGATAAATTAGTGTCATGATAATGTTAGGAACAATGGAGCCTAGCTCATTTATCTGGACGCTTTGGTTCCTAGTAAATTTGTCCAGATATGTGAAACATCTGGATATCTGAATTACCAAACAAGACAAAATAACATTAAAGAATTCCGTTCTGATGAAAAATTGTCTGGACACTGAAGCATCCGGATATCTGGCGTATGGATATCTGAAGGTCTACTGTATATGAAATATTGACAACCATGCCTGTACGTAAGCTTGGATGGCCATATTTTGACTTCAGTCAGACAGAAGTTTCAGGTTTGCTTTGTGGCCCATAAGCACAAAATAAAAATGAATGACTCAAGAAATCGGGACATCCTGGGAAATGTGTGACGTAGGGTATGATTGATTGCTCTGATTTCAAGGTGGCAATTAATGACTGTTGTTCATAAGCCAAGACTATCTTATTTTGGTAAATCTATTGCGTTTTCCATGCATCATTCAGATCAATAGATAAAAGCCGAACATAAACAAAAGCCAATTAAGATTCCATTCAACATTTTGCTTCTCAGATCTCATTTGCAATGAAATCGATCACAATTTTTGATGAGCTGTAAGCTGCATCGGAGAGAAGAAAACAGTTCTTTCCTTGCGATTTTTCATCATGTTCATATTGGTGTATGGATTGAAAATATCAGAGAGATAAGAAGACCCCTGTATATAAAATGTTTATAGATATCAGTATGTGTTTTGTTATGGCTGGCTGTTCTCAGAGTTTGACATTAGAAATTATCCAGAGATAATTTTTTACACAATTTCTGTCTTAAAATTAGTGCAACAGCAGAACACAATTAAAAATTGATTTCTTCCCTGTTAAATTATAGAAACAATATCTTTGATTTTTATCAATGATTCACTTTATGCAAACTATGTATTTAATATTACTGTTGACTCAGCTGAGCTGTCGAGAAGTACCAGATACTTGAGTGCTTGTTGAAAGACCATGTATCGATAATGTTTAACATTAGAGTACTTGGGAAAAAAAATAAAAATAGTATTTTCTATTTTCAACATTTATTTGTTTAGCTCATTTCAAAAGATGACAAGTACATTCTAATTTTAGAGTTTATTGTATCTCAGTCACCTAGTTAGCCCAGATTTTTGACTGTCACAGTCATGTTTTTAAAACAATAAAAATCATTTCCACTGGCTTGGTCTATATAAAGGATAATATGCAGTTGTAAATAGTCCATGAGAACATGAAAATTGAAGATTGAAATTCATTTATTTACGGTCATTCCAAACTCTCCATTTAACGAAATTGATATATATCATCATTTTATAATGTGTTTATTTATGATTATTTAAATTAATGAGATTAAACTCTTTTCTTTTTTTTCTCGAAACAAATTAATATGTCTGCAAATCACTTTTTCAATCAATATAAAATTAATCAATTTTGTCATATTAATTTTATGTAGGATGCTATCAGCTTGCTGGAACCCATGACCAATGACCCTGTGAACTATGTCAGACAAGGAGCTCTGATCGCCTCTGCCCTGGTGCTGATACAGCAGAATGAAAACACCTGTCCAAAGGTAAGAAATACACCTGCCCAAAGGTAATGAAAACACGTCAGAGGTAACTAAAACACCTGTCCAAAGATAAATAAAAAAACACCTGTCCAAAGGTAATGAAAACACCTGTCCAAAGATAAATAAAAAACACCTGTCCAAAGGTAAGAAAAACACCTGTCTAAAGGTAAGAAAAACTCCTGTCCAAAGGTAAGAAATATACCTGTCCAAAGGTAATAAAACCACCTGTACAAAGGTAATAAAAACATTTGTACAAAGGTAATAAAATCACCTGTACAAAGGTTATAAAAACACCTGTACAAAGGTAATGAAAACACCTGTCAAAAAATAATTAAATTGCTATAAGGGACAAGGCTAAAATAGGCCGAGCCTGCTTCACAGTCTTATTCATCTTAACATCTGGGAATAGAAAATTGTTTAAATAAAAAAATAATAAACTAAAGGTTTTAAAAACTTGTGTCCAAAGGTAACAAAAATACCTGTCCAAAGGTAATAAAACACCTGTCCAAAGGTAAAATTTAATGAAATGCTTTCACTTCTCTTAGAAAAGGTAAAATTTAATGCCAGGTGTGTTACACAGATATACAAGGTTTTTTTTTTAATTATCACACTTGTCCAAGGAATAAAATTGGCATACAGTTTCATTTCTCTATTGTTGAGACCAAGTTTTTGACCCTGTCAGAGGTAAAATGAAGTGCTAGTTTAATTTTAAACTTCCCTGAAGGTTACAGACCAAAATCATCTCAAATTCTTAAAAGTTTGCAAAAGAAACAGTCATAATGTATTTTATGGCTGTTTGTCTAAGTTACATGTAGATGTGGTTTCTCTGCTAAGAGATTAATTTTTTTTTTAAAGATATATTCATGTAATTTTCTGTGCATGCCTCAAAAATATTTGTGATTTCTTTCAAGACCTGCCATCATTAGTTTTGAAATTTTTAGCATATCCAGTCGAATGACTCAGCAATTTTTCAGACTGTCTGTTATCTCATATCCACTGTATTTTATTTGCTTGTTAAGAATCACAAGATATGCTATTATTCTAATAATGATTGATGCTATAAAATGGAAATGTTTTAGACTTAATTAGCTTCTTATTTTCCTTTGCCCAAAATATTTATTTCAGCGAGGAAAAATTTCAGAAATTTTGACCAACAAAGCTGAATGTTTTTCCCATTCTAAATAATATTTCAGACATGCCATCACTAAGCAAAAGAGAAAGGGTGGTAAAATCATTATACTTTAATGCTCTATGAATTCTTCTCACTTTGTGGGTCAACTAAATGTCCATCATCAAAAGAAAATTGGCATACTATAGGATTTTATCTGCTCGACATGCCAATATCCATTCTGACTTATTTCTAAGAAATGTTTTGGTTTTGAAATTGTCGGATTCCCAAGAGAAGTATATTTGTTCTGATCTCCCATTTTGAATCCTTTTGAAATTTGAAATAAAAGAATCTCCCAGGAAGTATTTTATCTAAGGCTTCTTGGGAGTTCCTTCATGAAGAATATGATGTTCAAAACATTGTTTATAGTTGATACCTGCACGATTAATCGCAGGGCCTGTTGAAGTACATCAAACATTGCAAGTTGCAGATCTAAAAAGCGGGGCTGTACATAATTTTTCTTAAATTTGGATTCAAATTCAAAACTATTATTATTTTAAACGCTTGTGAAAGCCCCTAAAATGTTATTTTTTAATTAGGTTAAATGTAAATTTCAAATACATGGAAAGTCTATCATCCTGGAATTCTGTGATTGGTAGAAATTTTTATTCCCTCCTTGCTGTTAATCTGGATCATTGAATGGGTCACTGTACTTCCTATTCAATAATGGGGTATATATTTGTAAATTAGTAAACCATTATTCAGGTCAATTTCTTCGAGCTATATAAATCAATGTTACTAAGCTGTTCAGATTGGCACCATTTTGTCCATTCGATTTATGAACTGTATTACTCAGAAAATCCCTTGTAAGTTAATATTACAGCAAAACTTCTTTGGGATTTTCGTTGTTTTAAATTAGCAGTTTGTCATTTGAAGTAATGCATAGTGATTTCTTTATGCAAATTTGCTAAGTTTTTTCATTGCAGGAAATTTTTTTCATGAATTCCCAGTGACCTTATGAATTTTACAAGTATCAGTTAAAAACACATAATGCACGAAAGGAAGATGCTTGTATTTAAATATTTTAGTAAAACTAAGTGATATTGGAAAGCTGAACTGCATGTTAATCACTTTTCTTTCACAAGAACATTATTTCCCAATTATTTTAGAATTTCTTAAATTGTGACTCGATTATCTAGATATTATACCAAAAGAATATCTTTTGAAAATAAGGTGTCGTAAAAATTTGATGATCTACTACAATAATGTGTCTTAAATAATTGCTTCTTTTTATTAACCTTAAGATTCTCTAAATATCTGTATAAAAACATAGTGCAAAGTTTTCCACTGAATTCAAAACAGCTTCCTTATAACCAAGATCTCCTTATGATGGAGTTCTTTATATCCAAGTTTTACTGTATCTTTGTGACCTCTTGGTTAAGAAAAGTGACATAAATTATGCATGTAATCTTGGAAGCTTTACATTGATTGTTCATACTTCCTTTGTAGAAAAAGATGTGATGTTATTTAATAAGCTTCTCCCCTTTCTTGTAGGTTGCTCACTATAGAAGCTTATATGCCAAAATCATCGCAGACAAACATGATGACATTATGGCCAAGTTTGGTGCAATTCTGGCACAGGGAATCATTGATGCAGGTCAGCCAATCATTTCAAAGAAAACATTTTTTTCCCCATTATCATGTGCTTTGCTATAAGCATCAATGCGTTGTAAGCATGTTCGCTTTAAGCGTGTTACACTATAGTTCTTACTTGCTGGACGTATTGCTGTACATTGGAGTTCATTGACTGCAATTTTAATGTATTGGATAGCAAAAATAAATTTTTTGAAATTTGTAGGAGGAAAATATCCCTTTTTTCACTAAAAGAGAATAACATTTGCAATAAGATAAGACAAACTTGATCAATATCGAGTTTATCAGTTGCTGCGTAAGCATTCTTCTCTTCATTGAATGTCAATAACAGGGCATTTATCTCAGGAAGCTAGTGATCAAAGATGATAAAAAAAAATTTAAAAGAAAAAAGAATTTTCCATGCCAAATTTGAATGAGGGGGAAGGGATGGCAAATGAAGCGGTTATCTACATGTTTTATAATCTGACAGATTGATTCAAGAGGGTGATAGGTATATATATATATGATTTCCTGGCAAACACTGGAGGAAAAACATTGATGGCCCTGGAGACTACAGAAGCAGGTGCTCCTCCTGATAAGATGTAACATTTTAGATATCAAATAGGGCTCTTAAGTTCCAGTGTTAAAAAAAGGGGGGAAGGATAAACAGATTATGCAGGGAAAGTGACCCACAGCAAATGTTAGACAGTGTGAATTTTAACTGTTGCACTGCACTTTTCCACATGGAAAAGTGACATTAAGTGAGAAATTGATAGGCTTTTTTACAAGCCAAATGAAGAATTTGAGAATTCAATTTACAGTGTGATTGGGTATTAGGGTTTTGCGTGACAAAGTTTTTTAATATGGTCTCGTAATGTGATATGATGAAGTTTTTAATATGGTCTCGAAAGCCCAGCATTGAGGACTTGGTTCTCTTGTACATCTTGCAGATGGGTATTTGGAGAAGTAACAATTTATAATTATAAAAAAGAAGCCAGAATTGTCAAATATATATTATACTCAAAGATGATGCATTGAAAAACAGCAGCCTGTTGGTTTGCTGCTATTGTGAAAAAAAAAATTTGTGGTTGATATGTTCATAATAATACAAGGTGTTTTAGGATTGTTATGATTGCATGATGTAATATATTTATAATAAAACTCTGAATAGAACTTGATGCCAAACCAGTTCTGAAATTAAACATTTACAAGCCCCTAACATGCACGCGTGTTTGTCTTGGGGCTATTTAAAACAGCACCATCCCATGACAGCGAAATTAGTGTGAAACCTCAATGATTTATTATATTGCGTAAAAAAAGACAACAAGCCTTGATTATTATCATACAAATATGCAACACCTAGCAAATATTACTAACATTGTTGTCATCAGATGAGTGTATGTCATTTTGAATAAAAAATATACTAGTACATGTACCATTTCATAGAAGCAGTAATCTGTTTTGGTGTAATCAGACAGTTTAATTAGTCCAGTGCAAAGGAGAGGGAATGATGTTTACTTGAATTTTGCCTATTTTACCTCAGGAGGTGGTAGTGATGAACTCCGATCAGAGTCATCAGTCCTCTTCAACACAAGAGGTACTTGTGAATTCATTAAAACGTTCTGAAGAGCGGCTAATTTTAACGGTTTTTCAGACACAAGTCATTTACACGATCATACTTAGTTTCATCTAGAGGATCATCCTTAGTTTCCCTAGCCTAAGTCTGGTATTTTTTTTTTCATTGATAGGAAAAAGAAGCAAAGGTCTAGATTTGAATCTATGATATAGTTTTATGTTGCAAAATAAATCACAGTGTTAGAATTGTTTTTATCACCATCTCAGCAGTGAGTTCACGTGAAATCAAAAGATCAGAGGTTGTCCATCATTGAAATTTTTTTTTTAAGTCAAGCCGAGTTGATCAGATCCATGTTCAGTGGAAGTTCCTTCATAGTAGTTGTTGTCCCAGGTGATGCTTTACTTATTATAAAACTAACATCCATAGGAGATAGAATTCAGGTTTAATTAAATCACACCCTCCACCAAAAAGTGAGATGTGATAAAAAGATTCCATTCTGTAACGAGTTGTTCTGAAACATTGTTGCAGTACCTGTTGAAGAAGTAAATTTTTTTCTCTCTTGTTTGTTCAAGATATCTTGTATTAGATCACACATAGAAGTAATGTTTGAATGAGAAGCTTAAATTTTTGTGAATTTTGAGAAAACGACATTGAATTTTTAAAGTATAAGTAGGTTGGGGCTTCAGCTTACGTATGTGTATTTTACATGTATACCTGGTATTCGTTGTATTGATTTCAGAGATAATGTTTGTAACTTAATAATTTTATATACACACTATTCAGTTGTCCTTGATATTTGTATCTGATGCTCTCTTATTCAGTAGCAAAATATTTTCTTTTATAATTGATTTTCAGTGCAAACAAATTTTAATGTTAATAAAGCTGCTTTATTGAAGAATTATGATCATTACACTTACACCCGTATAAAAAATGAAGAAGACTCTCTTAATGCAGTGGATTAATAGTCTAAAACAAATATTTGTGTTGTTATTTTTCTTTGCCGAAACTTTTATGTTAATACGTTTTGACCGTATTCTCGGGTCTTGTTATTTTTTGAATTGAAAATACACTCTTGAAACAAAATTAACAAGAGTATGCCATTAATTTTTCAAAAGATAAAGACTTGATACTGTTCAGAGCGAAGAGGGGAACACGAAAAAAGATAATTTTTGACAATTCAGTGATGGCTCCCCTGGCTTTATACATGTAGTGTGGGGAGGTTGTTTACAGAAGGAATTCGGAGATTGGGCAATCCTACAGGATGTCTCAATGATTTAAAAATTTCGGAAATGGAGAGAATGTTATTTAGTCAGCATTCTCCTTGCCTGATAAAAAGGAGAAAAATAATGGCTTTTTAATGAAAATGTATCTCGAAACAATACTGTTTGATAATAGTGAATGGGTTCACTATTCACTTTGATGTAATCAGTATGTGCGAGGTCTTAGGAAACATGAATATTAACACAAATTACATCTAACTAATGTGTGTAATTTGTTTGTTTGAGTCACATCGCAAATATGAACAGCCGAGAATGGGTGATGGTTATGATGCAGGAAAAAGTGTTTTTACTGTCACATCAGTATCATAATAGTGAGATGTAATTGCAGTTATCAAAATATCATAAGACCTAATTTATTTGAAACTCAGACTTAAAAATATGATTGTTACATTGAAAGATTCTGAAAAGAGACTTAATTTGGTGCCTTCCATTCAATTTATTTACCAGTTTTCTGATATTTGACAGGGATATTTTCCATAGAAATGTAAAAGAATGCTTGCCACAGTCCAAAGTAACTTGCATGTAATATATATTATATTCTTTTTCTGGCAGTGTAATATATGTAGTATAAACATAACTACTTTTGACAGGAGGACGTAACATGACCGTTTCCCTGCAGTCCCGCACGGGTCACATGAACATGGAGGCAGTGGTGGGAATGCTGGTGTATTTTTAACTTTCACTTTCAGAAATATATGTAGATCGTTCTAAAAATCTTTTACTTTCAAGAATATTTTATGTATGAGTTACCTAATAACAAACATTTCACTGTCCATAATGGCTGACTTTTTACAATTTTGGATGATTTTGATCACTGTAAAGGGGGACTGACAACGAGGACCTCAAGGTTAGGGGCTGTATAGGGATTATACGGTATTATAAACATAACTACTTTTGACAGGGAGGACATCACCGTTTGTCAGGTTACGGGTCACATGAACATGGAGGCAGTGGTGGGGACTGGTGTTCATCTTTCAGGTTATAGTTCTCAGTGACACACTCATCTGTCCATGGCCTTCACTCCTACCTGCCAGTGAGGACCTCAAGGTTCATCAGGTTATATTTTCAGGGAGGACATCATTTGTCAGGTTATAGTTCTCAGTGAGTGAGGACCTCATGTTCCCAGTGAGGACCTCATTCATCAGATTGTAGTTCTCAGTGAGGACCTCATTCATCAGGTTGTAGTTCTCAGTGAGGACCTCATTCATCAGGTTGTAGTTCTCAATGAGGATCTCATTTATCAGGTTGTAGTTTTCAGTGAGGACCTCATTCAGGTTTTAGCTCTCAGTGAGGACTTCATCAGGTTGTAGTTTTCAGTGAGGACCTCATTCATCAGTTTGTAGCTCACAGTGAGGACCTCAGTTTTGGGTAAGGAACTGTTCATGGATTTCAATGAGGACCTCACATAAAATCTATTAAAAATCTTTTGGACCGTCAGAAGGACAGTTCTTGAAAATGTTTCCTGATGCCTATATTAGGGCTGAGAGAATTTTTGGTGACTTCCTCAAAAAGTAATTGAAAAAGCATCTTGGGCTCATTGTTTTCGAAAGACTATGTGGTCCTCATTGAGGTTATATTGACATAGTGGACCTCAGTGACAAGCAGTGTATGACAGTAGACCTGAATGATGTCATGGTGTTTCTGAGGAGAAAAGGAGATATCATCTTCTGTTCAGTACCGTAATTGCCAATATTATTCACATACCTTTATATGTTAATTGTTCTACATAATTGACTTAATGGCTATTGACAATTTTTAAATGTCTGAAGTGAATATTAAATGGTTCGATTAAATAAACTGCCTTGATGCTCCTCCATTATTTCTATGTGGTCCACCCACGTGCCTAATGAATTACTGCCATTGGTTGATGACGTGGGTATAATAACAGACAAATAATTCAATTTTCTTCTTCTTAATGAATTGTTTTCTTATGTCTTTCTACAGAAAGGTTTTTTTCTATTAATCAGTCGATGAATATAATATATTGTCAGGAGATCAGAAATGGGTTCACGCCTTTCTGTTAAAAAGTTTCTTTCCAGTCTTGTTTTGATTTACGTAGAGTTGTCATTGAAGATGTACTTTTAAACGCTTTGTTGAAGGCTTCAAGCACATTCATTTGGATGACTAAGATGAAGTAGAGATCCTTTGTTCAAGTATTATTGATGTACAATATAACTCTCAAAAACAAAGTTAGGAGTGGGGTCCATGTGCATGTATCCTTCTTGTAAACCTTGCACCAAGGTCATCTGGGCAAGGTCACTGGTGTTAACTTCTAAATATGATATTCCTATATCCATACAAATTGGTGTGGAGTAACTAAAATCAAAGTCAAGTTTGATCTGATCATAGGATGCTGTACAGGTGGAAATGTTTACATAACAGGGGAATTTTTTGAATGAGAGAAATTTCACAAATTTATCACCTAGTGTTTTGTATTGGTAGAAAATGTTTCCTCAATTGTAAAAATTAGATATTGGGGACTGATTGAAAACTGATGAATCACGAAAATAAGTGACACGAATAATAGTTGGTTACAGCATTGCCTAGAAAATATATCCACATTTTATAGTATGCCATGACCTTGAAAACAAAAATTATTTAGACGAAGCTGTGAAGGCCACAAAGTTTCAATTAATTCAGAATGAAATTTCATATTATTTCTGGATCACATGCCAGGCAATTGAGTCCTTAACTTTCTTACAAGGTATCCCTCTCATTTTTTTGTCCAAAAAAAAATCAAGAATTAAAAAAAAAAAATTCCAAATCACTACTAATTCAGATGCAGGCAACTAAAATGTATTTTGAACATAAAATTGGGTAAGTAGAGGGCTATATAAATTACAGTTTAACACTAATGAATTAATCGTGTTACATCAGGATTCCACAAACTATTGGTTGTTTTTAATCCCTCCACGATTATTTCCACTCTTCATTCATGATAAACTAAAGAAGACTGAAGAGTGAAAGATGAATTCCAGCTGACCAGTACCGCTACATAGCATTTATTAAAATTACTCCAAACTTCAATCAACTTAACCATTTACCCAGTGTAGACAAAAGTATGGAAGGTTGGGATGGATAGACACTATCCATATGTTTGTAGCTTCTGACAGATTCTACGATTTATTTCTCTTTCAAAGTAAATCCAAATGTTTACCTGATTTAAAAGTACTTAAATACTTAACATGCTTATGGTGTGATTTTTATAATGATTTGGGGGGGGGGGATAAAAGGGGGGATAAAAATTATTGAATCTGACGAAATAATTCGTTGTTGATGTAAATATGATTTTTAAGATACTGATTTGTAGCAAAGGATGTTATTTACCTGGTATGTTTTTATTTCTTTCCCACTCTATCTTTTGTGTGTGTGTATGTGTGTGTGTGTGGGGGGGGGGTATGCATTTTAATTTGTTGATGGTGTCTTAACTGTAAACAGATCAGTTAGCATTAAAATTATAATAATTTTATATGTAACCTTTATTTTTTTGGCCTACAGATGCCAAAGCTGGAGTTCCGTTCCAATGCTAAACCCTCTCAGTTTGCCTACCCCCCTCCACTGGAGGATAAAAAGGAGAAAACAAAGGAGAAAGTGTTGACAGCCGTGCTGAGTATCACTGCCAAACAGAAGAAAAAGGAGGCCGAAAAGAAGAAGGATGAAGAAAAGATGGATGTGGTAGGTGAAGAATTAAAGAAAGGTCAAGTATAGGGAGAACTAGGGATGTAGGTCATAGGTCAGTCAAGGTTATAGGTCAGACAGTATTTTAGGTCATAGGTCAGACAGGAATATAGGTCATATAAAGTTAAGATTTGAAGTCATAGGTCTGAAAGACTTGTAGATCAGTTAGGATTTTATGCCCAAGGTCAGACAGGATTGCTTCATAAGTCATAGGTTGAATTAGGTCATAGGTTATACAACATTGTGGGTCAAATCCTCGTAGGTCAATAAATATTTTAGATCATTAAAGATTATAGTTCTGCCAAGATTAATAAAGCTATTCATAGTTGACTGGTTTGTTCATTTGATGAATTTTGTTTTTCTTCCCATATAAAAAATGAAAATATATTTTTAGACATTCTGACACATCATAAATTAAAAAGCCATGTTCTTATTTCATTGGTAATTGCAGTGAATTAGACAAAATTTAGATATAGTTAACAAGAAAATCTGGCATGCTAAGATTAATCCTTTTTGAATAAAAATGTTATTTAGCAATATTACTGGACTTTTTGTTTGCATATTATGATAGTTTTGCATGTTGGAATTTAGAATAAAGACCACATTGATGAATTGAAAGCTATAGGTTTTCAAAGGAAAAATCTTTGAAAAAAAGACCTAATGTGTCTGCACTACGTAGTGACATGATATTTTCTCCTGTTTTTTCCCTATGTGTTCCATGTTTTTCTGTTATTATCTTCAGCAATGTCTTACTTATGCGACATGATATACTTATCTTAAATGAAGCTTAGAGCATGATTTTCATGTCATTAATAAATCATATCCTTGTTTTTTAGGAAGTAAATAAGTGATAAATTTTGATGAGTTGGTATATACACAAAATATTTCTATTGAGATTTATCTTTGTCTTAGTATATGTATATATTAAAGTCAGTATTTTTTTGGATGATGCAATAACTCTGTATTTTGTAGGATGATGAAAAGAAAGATAAAGAAGAAGAAAAGATGGAAACAGAGGAAGGAGAGAAAGAAAAACAGGATAAAGAGAAAACAGAGAAGGAAAAAGAACCAGAACCCAACTTCCAGATGTTGGATAATCCAGCCAGGGTGATGAAAGCTCAGGTAAATATTTATTGTCAGGTGTGGAGTAATTTAATTGGATAATGAGAGTCCTTTGTAAAGTAATTCCACTGGATGATTAGGGTTCTTTGTTAGGTAATTCATTGGATGATTCAAGTTCTTTGTTCGGAAATTCCATTGGATGATTTTGAGTTCTTTGTTGGGTAATTCCATTGGATGATGAGGGTTCTTCATTGGGTAATTCCATTGGATGATGAGGGTTCTTCATTGGGTAATTCCATTGGGTAATTCCATTGAATGATAAGCATTCATTGTTGGATTTTTTCATTTGATGATGAGGGTCCTTTGCTAGGTAATTCCATTGGATCATGAGGGTTCTTTGTAAGGTTATTCCATTGGATCATGAGAATTCATTGGTAGGTTATTCTCACAGATGGTGAGAGATAATTAATAGATTATTCCTTTTGATGGTAAAAAAGTTCAGTACTAGATTATTCCATTATGTGATAAAAGTTCTTCTGTATTTTCATATAGTTAGTAGTATGCAATTGAATTAGATACAAAATACCATCATACAATCATTTAGTAAAGAAAATAGCACAGGTCTACATATATTTCAAATAGTTAAGGTGCCTTATTCATGAAGTATGTCTATGATTATAAGGCCTACACAAGCAATAAAAAAGATACATGTATCTATTTTCTAAAATTTAGAGGTCAGAACCAACAGTTTTAAAATAGAATTTTTTGAGGTAGATTTATGGTCAGTGTCTGATACATGAAAGTATATTACCTGAAACCTGTATTTTGTACTTGGTCATCCTTGCGTTTCACATCAGGAGTCTATAAAAGCTCTGTACAAGTGTTGGAAGCCAACTTCCAAGTTTACTCTAGGCCAGAGTTCAACAAACTTGCTTTTCATTGAAGAAAAAAGGGAGAATAAAGGAACCAGTTGATTTCATGGCCGACAGAAGGATGTTTATCCCAGTTATATAAACACATGTCATGATGCAAAAATTAAAAAGATAATGATTTATAGATTTTGTTAAAAAAGGGGATTTTGTAATTCTGACCATAGATTTTATAAGTGCAGGGTAAAAGACAATTCCATCATCATATAGTTAATGCCGTTTTTGACTTCAGAAAATCTATTGAAATACAATGGCAAGAACAAAATGTAAAAGCAGATAAATTATATGTGATTATGTGTATATAAACATCTTTTTTTCTACACGTATTACTTGTATATTATTTTTGAATTGATATCATGGTTTCTAAAGAAGATTAACTCTTGTATAATTATTCCTATCTGTAGAGGCTGAATTAAAAATAAAGATTATTTACATCTACAGAACATCATCAACACTGACTAAGTATCAAAAGAATTCATATGTATTAGAAATTATCTTTAAAAAATAAGACAGGGCTTCAAAGAAAGTAAATACTTACAAATATTAAATTTCTTATATTTTAGCTGAAGGTGTTGTTAATGCCAGAGACTAGCAGATATGTACCTGTTAAAGATGTAAGTATATGTTTATATTATATTAGCATTTTATAGGTATAAAACAAGAAAAGGGGTTGATCAAACAGTTTTCTGACGAAAAAAATTTATTGTGGTGAAATATATACCAGAGAGTTGTTAAAGCAGGCTAGAAATTCTAAACAGAAATAAGAACTATGGCTCAGAATGTTTTAAAGGGGCCATTGAACAAGACTTGAACTTACTTGCTTAAAATATCCTATTGGGAAATTGTTACAATTGAGGTGGTTCTCTGCATGATCATAGCTTAGAGTAATTTGCTAAAATTACCTTTATTTAAAGGCCAGTCAATATATCCTCAAATTTTGACAGGTGTCATAGATATTGACAAATAAGTCGATGAAACAAGGATAACACTTTCTTCAAAGTCTACATTTCACAAGTAGTGTGGTAAATACAATGACCTTGATAGCAAATACTTTCTATCATAAATGGTGGAAAGTCAATGTTTTTCAAACAAATTGGTAAATCCAATATTTGAACACAGAATTGTCTACAAATTTTATCATTTGCCTGATTATAAAAGGGAAGCACACAGCAGATGTGTCTAGTTAACTGGGGATGCTCACTTCTCCATGGCACCTTACCCCACTACTGAGGTTTTTAGAGGTCTATGTTTGCTAGGCTCTCAAATTGTTTTGTTCAATTGGTCTTTATATAGGTAGAGTACTGTTTTGTTATTTTAATTTTTCTTTTCCTACCAGACCTTAGCTAATTTTTCAGACATTAACCTCGGGTTACCAAAAAAAGCACAGGGGGAATCAACTACATTCTGAAAATAGCAAATAATCTGATGTGTATATATTAGCTGCCTTCAGTTAACAAGTTTTGTGATGTTCCAGAGAATTGAAATTGAAAATTGCATCTATTTTGGACTAGGTGTGGCATTTATTTAATGATTTGAAGTATTCATGAAGTAAACAAATATAAAAAAAAAATTCAATTCCTGTAGAAGCCCCTTCTCTCTGCTTGAAAAATAAAACAGCAGCGTTCACTGTCAAGATTTCCTTAGGCCATTTATTGCTTGATTCACCAACAGACATAGACATGTAACTTGACTGAAAATAATTTAAAAATAACCCAAAATTGTTATACATTAGCTCAGTTGGACACATTTATTACTTTGATATTTATTATATAGAATGGGCATTAGAATGATAAATGACACCTATAATACTTTTATTGTAGATGACAAATAGAGGCAATGTGATATATGTGATATATATGTGTGACATATATATGTAATATACTAAAATTGTAGGTGACACATGGGGGCATTTAATATGGCAGAAGTGATGTTATAACTCTTTGATTGTATGTGACAGTCACACATGGAGTCAATGATATGACATATGATACATGTATACATGTACTGATACTGTAATAGCAGGTGACTCATGTAGGTATTGTATAATGATGTATGTGACATATAATTCTTTTTTTGTAGGTGACACATGGAGGCATTATCATGATGAGGAATAGCAAGCCAGGAGAACAGGAGGAAATTATAGAGCCTGTAGCAGGTGAGGTATAACTAAATGAGAAGTTCAGATTGAGGCTTGAAACCTGATGTACATGTATATAGACTTGTAGACTACATAGAAAATATTATTAAAGAAAAATAAACAGTTTTTAGCCTCCTTGATTGAAAATATTAAACATGACTAGAAGGGTTTTTTGTTTGGCATCCAAAAGGCTCAAGTAGAGTCGGTTTTCAAATCCTTATGTTGAAAGAGAATGTAACAAATGCAACTCCACTAAATTGTCGAAAAATGCTACATATAGGTTTTTAAACAACTGTAATTTCTGTTGCATCATATATTATTTTGTCAGTGAAGCATGAATTAATATATTTGTTTCATTTTCAGCTGGAGGTCCAAAGATTGAGGAGGAGGAGGAGCCAGAGCCCCCAGAGCCATTTGAGTGGACCGAGGACTAAAGCCGAGGAACATTGGAGGAATTTACAGGTATCACAGCTGATCTGAATACTGGTTTTATTATTGTTTCTTTAAACAGACCTTTAACTTCTTTGTTTTTGTCCCCCGCTTGAAAAGTGGGGGATATTAATTTGGGTTTGTCCGTCCATCCGTCTGTCTTTTTATCTGTCTGTAATTCTTTTCATTTCCACACGATATCTCGAGAACCCTTTGAGCTTTTGCAATGAAATTTAGCATAGCAATTCCCTATGGACTAAAGAAGACCCCTATTGATTTTGAGGTCAAAAGGTCAAAGGTCAAGGTCATAAATAAGCAAATTCTGTCTGTTAAAACACTTTTGTTTCCACACGATATCTCGAGAACCATTTGAGCTATTGCAATGAAATTTTATATAACAACTCCCTGTGGCCTAATGAAGACCCCTATTGATTTTGAGGTCAAAAGGTCAAAGTTCAAGGTCGTAAATTTATACATTCTGTCTGTGTGTAATACTATCATTTCCGGGCGATATTTCAAGAAGATTTTGAGCTTATGCAATGTAATTTTATACCAATACTCCCTAGGACGTCTCTCGCCCCTCTCAAAGTGCCCCGCCCCGTTTGTTTTATTAGTATTTTTAGTATTACATGTCGCTATTTTTAGCGCAGGGGCATGAGGAGAGTTATTGCGTATAAAACAGGTTCTCGGCGGACTTTATGTTCTTATTAAATCTATTAGAACTGTTTAATAAAGGCTAAATAAATCAAACACTATGCATTGTGTAAAATTTTGAGAATACCGAACATGAAAACATGAATATGTACATGTATGTGACTTCAGTTCTGCATATACTTCTCACCATGAAAAGCGATTCCGTGGTCTAGTGGTTATGTCTCTCGCTTCATATGTGAGAGGTTGCAAGGTGATCGAATAATTCATGAATCCTTTTTTTTTTTTTTTTATTTACTAAATGATAGTATTCAGCATGTGAAATGAAAAATTTATGAGGTTATAAAATCATCATTACAGTGTGATAAACATTCCATTTAAAAAAATCTTCTATACACATAATAAAGAATAAGCAATCAAATCTTTATACGCATATTGACATACATGTATTTTATTTGCTTCAGTATACATGTATACATTTAATAATTCTACAAATTCAGAGGAACAGGGGGAGGTATCACAGCTGATCTTACCTTTTATCTGAAGCGGGGGACTACGATTGTTTCTTTAAACAGACCTTTAACTTCTTTGTTTTTGTATATACATTGGGCATTGCCAAAGAACGATGCAGTATACATAAATTAGGGTTTTTTCACAGAAACAAAAATTAGGGTATATTTTGCCTATAGCTTTTACATTTTCCATTCAATATTTCCTTTATTCAATGATGAAATTTTCTTCAAAATGTTAAACTTGACTTTGTATTGGTATTTGACTTTGTATTTAGTAGCTAATTTTTCATTAACTGGAATACTTTCTAATCTTTCAGCCAAGGAATTTACAACATTGGATTACCTATCACTACCTTTGCAAGAACTTTGAAATGTAATCATTTATTTGTGACTGAATTCAGAAGGTGTGACCTTCATATAGATATAGAAGACTGTTTATGAATATTTTATGTATTTGTGAAATTTCAGAAAAAAATTGAATGTCTTAATAAATTATGTCAAAAAAATTTACCATTTTGTTTTTATTGCATACAAAGATAAAATATATGGTTTGTCTGTTTAACCTATTTTAAGCCTTATTTGAAAAATGGTAACACATTAGTTTGCCTACATTGAGTCTGATCTGTCGACTGTTGATTTATCTGCTCAATACCTTGAGAACCCTTTGCTTGACATACATTATACTTAGTATATGTATCCCCTAAAATTTCATTTCTGATATAAGGTCTCCCAGTCAAGGGCACCAACTACTTTGGACATTACAAGATGTCTTGCAAAAATTACATTACAAAAATATTTCAAGGCCTTTGGGCCACAATGCTGCACTGTATAACTCTTCAAAGAAAATCCATTTGAAAATTAATGTTTTCATGGAAAACTTTTTAAGATAATTGACATACATGTATGACAGTTTCATCCCACCCCAGGAGGCCATGGTTTGAACAAACTTCAATCTACACTACATGAGGAACTTTGATATAAATATTTTAGGGGAATTACTGAGCAGAAATACCTTGGCAAGCAAAAAAGAGGGAATCATCAGAAGCTATTAATAAAGGAACATTTTTCTGTCGAAAACTTTAAATTGACAAAATTTGATGTATACACAATTGTTGAAGAAGAATAAGGTACCATTTTAGCTTTATTCTGCCCTAAAAATTTTATATTTTCCAAAAGTTTTAAAACTAGCTTTAATATTATTTGATTGTACGACTGTGTAGATCAGAAAAGAATGTAGCCTTTTGGAAATATGACATGATTAAGCAGAAAAAGCTGTAAAATGACCCATTTCAAAGGTAGTTTTCCTTAAGTAAATAGTATCTACAGCTGTCGCCCACTTTAATTTTTGGATATGTTTCGTAAAATTCAATGAAAAGTCACATATTTCAAAATCTTTGTGGGTAATACCTGTGGACTATATTATATGAAAGAAAATTCCATTGAAAATTGATGTCTTCTGCAACTTTTAAAGAAAATATGGGAAAATGCATGTTTATGACATCACACTTAGCTTTTAGAAAAACTATTTGTATGATATTTCTACATGGAATTTCAATGATTCAGAAAGCATGTGTTTTCATTTTTTATACGTTTTATTTTTAAGAAAATCACAGGGCAAGCTTGTATTGAAATCGTACCTTGTTTGTGCCAGTAATAAATCAAATTCCTTTTGATTTAGTGATTGATTGGTCTTGACAGTTCTCATAAAGAACGGAAGTCTAGTACTTATATTCATATTAGTAATATTTATTTATCAACAGTAATGTACAATACTAGGACTTCTTTTTCTTCTTGCCCCCACCCACTACACCAGCTGATTCAAAACTTCTCAACGGGTCAGCTTTCCTTTTCTGTCAAAAAAAAGATAATTGAGGAAATATATGAAACATTTCTTCTTAGTTTCGACCCCCAAAAAATCTTACTACACCTATAGCAGGGTGCCAAACAAGTATATTAATTCAAAAGTTACTACCAAAATAAGGACCTGTAGCTATACATAAATCTCGCACAGATCATGATATATATATTGCAATTTTTTATTCCATTTAATATTCGTTCAAATGAAACCTAAACTTTACTAGCAGAGGCAAAGTTTTCATCTCAGAATATCGATCAAAAGATTATATTTTTCATACCTTGAATTTAATTTCTGCTTGTGTTGGTCCTTTTTGTGCCGAATTTTTCCTCCTTTCTTTTGACCTTCCTGGTTTTGAAGACATTCCTCGCATGTGTCTCAGGGTTTTAGGAACTACAAACAGAAAACATTAATAAATCTTTTTTTGATTGATTTGTCTGAATAAATAATATGCAAATTTCTTAATATACGGAACACCTACAGTACCTAGATAATCTGGGACGTTTTTGAGATGTTTCTGGACCTGGATTGTGTGAAGACTCTTGTCATGACGTAAGACCTGGAGGTCTCGAGGGTTATCCTCAAAGTATGTCTAAAACAGAACAAATCCAAGTATTACTCACATCTTTACAGTACAGTACTCAATTAAAATGATCTTAAAACATTTATCCTTCAACTTTTATTTTCATTCTACTGTAAAATCACATTTTCATGGGGCCAAATTTTTTAGGTTTGAGGAAAAAATATTGGATTGTGGGGATTCGATTTTTGTGGTTGGAAATGTTTAGTAGTAATGCATACCGTAAACCTGGAAATTTTTGCTGAAGATAAATTTTTAGCAAATTTGCGAGTTCATTGCATTCGCAAAAATATTTTTCTTAAAAATAAATTACCAATAAGAAAATGTAAACAAAGCAGTGGTAAGTCGCAAAATCTTAAAACGTAAAAATTAATCAACAGCATTTTGACCCGAATTCACAAAATAAATCGACGTAAAAATTTCCAGATTTACGGTATGACATTTTACATTTTGTGGTGGTCATGAATTCAAGGGTCTCTCCATGCCTTGAAAACAATGAAAATTAAACACCCCAGAAAATTAGTGATTTCACAGTATTTGACAGAACTTTGATCTTACTTTTAGTTTGTTGGATGCCAGCATTTCCTGTTTGATTTCTTTCAATCTGGCCTCTCTTATTGCTGTTTTTGTGACCATTCTCATTGCATCCTAGTGAACAAAACAGGAAATTTGAAATACATGTACATGTATATATTTGATTTATTTTAAATTAACATTAGTTGTGTCCTACTTTTATTTTTAAAGCAAATCATTTGTATGGGTATTTAAACTGGTATAAGGAAATTCCAGATTTTCTAAAGCACATGAAGTTTCTTAAGATTTACCTTTGCCCTATATCTGAATCCTTCTATCTCATCCATTTTGAAATTATACGGCTTAAAGACACTCTCCTCTCCAGCTGTTAAAAAAAAAGGATTTGCATTTTCCATTAATCAGTATCACGTAATATATTAAAAACACTGACATCAAATCTTTTACATAACGAATTTCCTTTTAAACAGTATTTCCACTGGTCAGTATTATTGGGAGACAACTAATGATTACTTACAGCCTGATTCAGACAGAGCCTTTTCCACTTCTCCCAGTAACTCAGTGTCCTTGACACTGACAAAGGACAGGGCGTTACCTTGGTTACCTCCCCTGGCTGTCCTAAATACACAGTGAACACAATATGTTATAAAAATTATAAAAAGTATTACGAAAATTGCCTACTTTGTTTACATTCAAGTTCAGCAGTATGAAAAGCAAATTATAAATCTAGGGTAGACAGTACTAGACACAATCCGAGTTATTTAACCAACATTAGCCTGCTGAAACCCTGGGTTAACTCTGTTGAAAGAATGATTCCTATTAACAAAATATTTTTTATAAATTTAATAACAATTTTGATTTTTTTTCTTTTATATTAGTTAATGAAATGTTGTTTTACAGTTTCTGACCTTCCAACTCTGTGTATATATGTATCTACGTCACAAGGAAAATCAAAGTTGATCACATTGGAAACATTCTGAAAATCTATTCCTCGCGAGACTCCATATTCTTTGTCTTTCTTCTTAGGTCTGCACAACAAAAGAGGAACAGAGGACATTATCTTATCTTTAGTACTTTTCTTACAATGATTTCTTCAAATTCTGATAATTTTTTCTCAGTTTCATTGTGAAAACTTTACCTTTTTTCCTTTTTCTTTTCTTGTTCCTGTGGTTTAGACTTTGGATCCATTAACAGGTTTTCATCTGATGCTATGATGATGTCATAAAGTCCATCATTAAACTGGTTCACAATGTGGCACCTGTGACAAACAGAGAACCAGATTACTACCACTGCAAAAGTTAGAATGCAACTTAAAATCAAACATGCTGTAAAGCATAAATGACTGTATACATACCTAGAATTAACTGGAAGTTCAGAGTTTAACACACATGCAGGAATTGCAAACTGTTCCAGAAATAACTTCAATCTGAAAATAGTGGATTTGTACGTTCAGGCTATTTCAATTAAGTTATTCAAAAAGAATATCTATTTTGATTCAAAATTTGATTCAAAATTGTTTGAGGATGAAGGTGATCAATATCTTCAGCATTAATAGTCTTTAACAAAAATATTGATAAACTCTACATATACTCCATTATAAACACTGTACCTGATAGAAAGGGCTTGTTAAAATTGCACACATCATTGCAATAACCCTTTTAACAGTTTAGTTTACTTACTTGTAACACCTGTTGACCTCGTTAACAAAGATAATAGACTTCCCTCGCAGCAGATTTAATTTTAATAGAGCATATACTAAAGTGAATTTGTCCTGTTCTTCACATCTGAAATGTAAAATAAAGATGTAAGAATACAAAATTCAGTAATGTGACAAAAAATGTAAAAAAAATTATTCACAGCATCTTTTTGAAAAAAAATAGGAACTGGATGTTGACCTATTTTTTAACACTTTGACCTACTTTATATGATACTGGGTCAGTTGAGATGCCTCAGGTAGTTGTGATTCCTCAAGTTTCAATATCACCTACAGTTATATATGGAATTGTAGCATTTCAGAACACAAAGTGTGACAAAGTTCAATTGTAGAATATTCTCTCCTTTTTTCAAAGAAAATATCACTACTAGTTACAGTATTTTGTGAAACTTGGATAGCGACACATTATTATCACTGAAGTTTCATGAAATAAAAATATCTTTTCAGTTATTAATATTTTACAGAAATATATGGAAAAGCTAACATTAAACAAACTGAAAGTTCATGTTTTTTTTCAAATGGATTCCTATGAGTAATCCAAAATAATCAAGTAGTCCTATAAAATAATTTTTGGAATCAACAGAAATCTCCATTAAATCATGTCAGTGTTAGCCGTAATCCTCACAGCATTATGGAGGACCATCCTCTTGAGAGCTCGGACATCTTCACTCAGTGTGGCAGACATCAGGAAGGCCTGGTAGATTTTGGGAAGTTGACTGAAAGAAAAAAACCAATCATCAGGCATCGACTGATGTTTTGCAAAGGAAATACTGATACTATGCAGAATACTAAATTACAATTTAATTACAGTTTACTCTCAACAAATACAAGGTAGATAACTTGGTCATTTGAATAATTATTTCAAAATAATTCATATTTATAATCCTAATGTCTGACAAAAATTGAAGCTCAGCTGTGCCAGTTTTTTTTTCCCTCGATCTACATTTTTTTTAATGAAATAAACAAAAAGAGAACACTTAAGTTAACAAAACCTTCACCTAAGAATTCCTTTTACATCATCCTCATAACCAAAAGAGAAAAGTAAATCCGCCTCGTCAATAATCAGTAACTCTAACGACTGTTTGAGGTCAAGGTTACCGGCTTTGATGTGGGCCAGGGCTCGGGTGGGCGTGGCCACAATGATGTCTGGTCTCTCCATCAACATGGGTCTACAAAACAAGGACAGACCAAAAGGTTTATGATTGTTATTTTCATTGATATAGGCAAGATTTCCGAATAATCAATATCTGCATTTGAAAAGTTTTATTGTACTGTAAAACTTGTTAAGTATGAACACTGATATAGCGAATTCCTGGATATAAGGAAGTTATGATCTTGGATCCCAAGATATATGAATTTAACGAATTCCTTCTACGGATATAACAAATTACGAATATAGCGAAGTAATTTTGAAGGTTCCAGTGACTTTGTTATAACCAAGTTTTACTGTATTAACTGCTGGTCAAGTTAAAACAAAGGCTTACTTTTGGGTAGGTAGTGGCACCTGAGGTGAAATGTCAAGGACTCTGACTTCTCTGGAACAACTTGATGTGAGATCCTAAAGAAGCAAAACATTGATTATAAGTAAACTCAGTTACAAGTCAATTTCAAATACAATGTGCCACAGAATGATAATGTTCTGGGAAAAGGAAATCAATCATTGTCATGTCTTCTCTCACCATTAAGTTTTTGTAAGCTTGGTGGCATAATTCTTTGGTAGGTGTCAGCACCAATGCCTTGACTGATTGCTCTGTACTGGTCTGAAAATGATAAAAGTATTTCATTGAGGTAAAGAATAGCAAAAGTATTGGTATCCAATATTAATATCATAGTAAATGTTTCAAGCTTTTTTTTGTATGTTAGAAAAAAAAATGAAATTAACTGTATGATTAAGGTTTTTGTCTATCATGGAAAAAGGGTATGTAACTAAACGTTTTTAAACAGGGAGTACAGTAATCTGCTTTGCTTTATTTTCTGTATGACAGGGATTTACTAGTTTTACTGTAAGTATTAATTTCTGTATAACGTGGATTTTTTTACCTGTTTTGCTGTCAGTACATGTATTTTCTGTATTACAGGGATTTACCTGTTTTGCTGTCAGTGATTGATTTACCTGTTTGGCTGTCAGTATTTTCTGTATTACTGGGATGCAGAAAGCTGCAGTCTTTCCTGACCCTGTTCTGGCTCGAGCCAAAATGTCCTTTCCTTCCAAAGCAAGTGGAATGGCCTTCTCTTGTATTGGTGTTGGTTCAGACCAACCAAGATGTGAAATAGCCTACAAATGTTAAATATTTTATTCATTTCAGTTGAATTTTCTGCAATAAATGATCTATTTCCTATCATCTAGTATATATCTTGTGTGTATTAGCATGGCCTAGATTAGCATTTCAAAGTTTTCTATTCACTATGAACATTTTTTAACGAATGTACTTTTATGAACATGCACACTCTCAGAACAAGGCCTAGCTGTGCAAAAAAGAGAAAAATTGGACAGTATGCACCTTGTTTTATCGCAGATCTCTGAATTTCTATCAATAAGCTGTTATATGATTGATCAGAGTGATATGGCCAAAAGAAAAAATACTCTTGTTTCCTGTCCCCTGACCCAAAAAAATAGGGTAGGTAGGTAGGGAAAAAATTTTATTTTGAGAAAAAATTTTATTTTCAAAATTCAATGAATGCAGGACATATAGCATATAATAAAAATAAAACAGTATGTTAACAGTTTACAAAGCAAGTTTATTAATAAAGATTTATAAAGTAAAGGTATTCTGTACACTTGTGATGTATTAGTTCTATAAATATTGTTGGTCGACTTTAGTATTTCAGGAAAATAGCCCCCCAAAATGAAAATGTAATAAAAACTTTTAGGGTCAGAGGGTAAAATGTAGGGTAGGTCGGGTGACAGGAAACAAGAGTATATTTTATTTTGGCCTATATACCCCCTCTTTATAGTGTGTAACAGATAAGAGGCCCACGGGCCTTATAGGTCACCTGAGTATTGTGTAACAACTTTCAAACAATTAACTTCGGTTTGTGTTTTAAACCAGAGGCCATGAAATTCACAATTCACAATTTTGAAAGAGGCACCATTGCTTTTCATAATTATAAACTTAGCATGCTTACTCTATTTACTTAATACCCAGAGGTAGATCAAAGTAACAAAGAGAAAATGCACTTCCACTTTATAACCAGTTTTGCACCTCACCCCAAAGGAACCACTGACCCTGGGGCCACATATTTCAAAATGCCCAGGGGGCATAAAAAATAACCATTTTGCTAGATGCACTTTTCTTCATCATAAATATATATACACACATGTACTTGGATCATTGGCATATAACCCAGGAGCAAAAGAAAATTTTCAAAGAATTAATGCATTTTCAATATTTATATATAATCAATAGAACCCCGCCCTAACACCAGAATCCCTGACTCTGGGGCCATAAAATTCACAATTTTGGAAGAGGCACTCTTGCTCATCATAACTATGTACTTAGTTAGTTTATTTAATACCCAGAAGCAGAGGAAAAGATTTTCAAAGAATAAATGCATTTTCACTATATAATCATCTGCTTTGCTTTATTTTCTGTAGAGCCCCGCCCTAACACCAGAACCCCTGACCCTGGGGCCATAAAATTCACAATTTTGGAAGAGGCACTCTTGCTCATCATATTAACTATGTACTTAGTTAGTTTATTTAATACCTAGGAGCAGAGAAGAAGATTTTTAAAGAAATAATGCATTTTCACTACATAATCTATATAGCCCCGTCCTAGCACTAGAAACCCTGACCCCTGGGCCATGAATTTCACAATTTTGGTAGAGGACTCAATGCTCATTACATTCATGCCAACAGTTTGCCTGCTTGATGTCCAGGAGTAAAGAAGAAGATTTTTAAAGATTGCAATAATTTTAGTGGTTTTGGCCCTACCCCTCAGGCCCCAGGGGGGCGGGGACCATAAAATTCAAAATTTATGTTCCCCTTCACCCATAGATGCTGTATACCAAATTTGGTTGAAATTGGTTCAGTGGTTTCAGAGAAGAATTAAGCTGAAAATGTTCAAATGTTAACACACGACGGACGACGACGCACGAAAACAGATAGCAATAGGTCACCTGAGTTACTCAGGTGACCTAAAAAGGAGAAAATACATGGCTGGACCAGGAATTGAACCTAGCTGGAACCCCTGCATCACTAGTCAGGTTCTCTATCGACTGAGAGGCCGATATCCACGGCCCACCATTAAAGTGTTTTTATATATAGAGGGGGTATACTTTTAAATATAGAGGGGCTATACTTATCAATCAGATTATCCAGACTGTTCGAAAGACCTGTGGTTCCATCCAGCTATTTTGTCCCCTAAGTAACGTAACGTAACCCACAATCCCTTAAGAGCTGCAAACAGCTGACCCAAATAAGTTCTTGAGATAGCCAGATAAAGTTTCATAAATAACAAATGAACTCCTTTCTTTTCCATTTACTCTAAAAATTACTGTCAAGAACTTTTTAATTAATTTTCAAAAATTATCATTTCACAACTATTTTACCGGGTATTTCATACCTTTAAGAGCCTGTCATCAAGCCCCATCTCATGAAATGACAGCGTGTCATCAGACATCGCGATTTATTTCACAAAAACCGTTCACAAAGTTAGTTGTCAGAGCTGGGACACATGGCACTGTTTTGATTCTCTTACAACCGGAAGTCTTTAACATGCTTTCAATATCCGGATCTAAAAATACCTCATTCCTAAACTAAAGAAAATTACCCACAATTCCTGTAGATTATTGAACACGCTTTCTGGACGGATATATGAGAAACAGGTCAAACAAACGACAAAATGTCGAAGAGACACCGCATAGATGTTGGTGACTCGCAAACTAAGCGAACCAGGTAAAGGAATAATGTTGATCTAATCTAATTAATGGCAATTAATTGTCACTGATTAAAAAGGAGTAAAAAATAAGTAGAACATTTGTCACAAAGTCAGTAGACTAGAGAACAATAACCATATCCTAACCCCATAAATAAAATAATAAATCTTCAGACATTATGGAATTAACGCAAATATATTTTATATTCAGCAGTGAGATATATATATATAGTTTTATTTTACCAAAACTCTGTTTCTATATTTAATCACTGTCACCTGCATATCTTATTTCGTATTTCTAGAGATGATGATAGAGAGAAGAAGGATGAGAAGTCCTATAAGTCGGTATTTGAACAGTTTGGGATTGCCAAGCCCACCATACAGATGAACCCATTCACAGGTCAGTACTGTCATCAGCTGATATTTATAAAGCTAAAACTCAGTTGCTAAAACACCTACTTGGAGACTGGTGGGGGGGGGGGGGGGGGGTTGTTGAATACCAGTCTGGTCCATTGCATTTTTCTCCTTTCCCTTTACAATCCTTGAAATTAAGTATTTGAAACGGGAGAGGAGAAAAATGCAGCAGACCAGATAGGGATTCGAACCAGGGCCCCTTGAATCTCCTGTAAGTTGCTCTACCAACTGAGCTATCTGGCCACCGGCGATCAAACCCGGCTGACCGCCACATATTAGCAATAGCTCATTGCACTGATTACATAAAAATTGGGATTTAATGTGCATGAATGTGACATCTTTTTCAGGTTTGCCCTATACACCTCGATATTTTGAATTGCTGAATAAAAGGAAGATGCTACCAGTATGGGAATACAAGGAAAAGTTCTGCGATATCATAAACAACCATCAAATTCTTGTCTTAGTGGGAGAAACAGGCAGTGGAAAAACTACACAGGTAATGACTAGACCTTTATTTTGATTCTTTATTTAAAAAAAAAAAAATCAAATGCATCACCATGATCACTGTTGCTTTTTGAGGATCTACCCTTTAACCCTTTCAACACTGTAGACCGATACATCGGTCTGATAAAATTTTGTCTTGGAACACGGTAGACCGATACATCGGTCTCAGACACTAAACTGAAAGTCAAACGTTTATTCTTAGAAATAGAAAGTGTTCTCTGCGCAAAATCTTTCACTATGAATTATGGGTAGAATGATGTTAACATCCGTTAACAAAAATGGCGGCCCACATGGCGAAAACTACGAAAAAATAAGGAAAATTAGATGATTAGTAAAGAAAACGAAGAAGAAAGCAAAATGGCGGTAAACGACAAAATGTCCGATCTTTCTGGCAATGAAAGATTTAATAAAATGAGGGAATTAGACATTATAAATGTTTCTAGACAACAAATACATGAGTTATTAACAATGTTGTGAAATTTTGTCGGAGAAAGATGACTTGGAATCGGAATATCAAGGCTCCTTAACAGAGGATGTTTTCCACGCGCCAGACTTCTTCCGATGTTCTGAAACACCCCGTTTTATTCATTGATAATTATGGACTTGCTTTTTGATAAATTCTGACATATTGCATATCATTTTACTCGGAAATAATTTCTCTTTTAAACAATGGTAAGAACATAATTGATTTTGAAACTTCATAGCAGCAAATTTATTAAATTATTGCATAAGATCCGTTCTAAAATGTAATTATGAATTTTATTAGTGTTTTTGACTTGATAAATAATTTTGTATATATATCAAATTTATATCATTTAAAAGAGAAATGCCTCACCTTTCTAATGATGTGTCATTTATTAAAATATTCAAAGAAATAAAGAAGTTATAGTATTTTTTGTGACGGAAGGTGAAATGTTTAGTGATGCCCCAAGTTACTCAGTGTACCAGGGGTTGGTTGATAAAAGTTACTCAGTGTTGAAAGAGTTAAAAAACATAATTCTGTAACTACCTTAAAAAACCATCATGCTTTTAATATGTAAGTTATTTTAATTTCATGGAGAACTAGGATTGATATTTTTAAAAAGTTGTTTGGCCAAACTGTAATCGTACCTGTTTTGTCCTGACGTAATAGATAATGAGTTTATTACTTTACTTTAAACATATTTTTATTGAGTAATTCAATCAGGATTGGGCAACAGGCAATGCCTATGTACACCCTCTCCTTATTACTTTACTTTATAATGAGTTTATTGGGATTAACCATCATTTCAATGAATTATTCTGAATCCTACAGATCCCTCAGTGGTGCTTGGAGTGGGTTCGGTGTCGCTACCAGAAGAAGGGCGTGGCCTGTACCCAGCCCAGGAGGGTGGCAGCCATGTCTGTCGCGCAGCGTGTGTCCGAGGAAATGGACGTAGGGCTCGGACAGGAAGTAGGCTATAGCATCCGATTTGAGGACTGCACATCATCTAAAACTCTATTAAAGTGAGTAGATTTCAATTTGCATTTCTGTTGGTTTTCTCTTTTATGTGTAAAGGGCTGTATTCCTGACGCTATTCATTAGAATTCTTCATTATATTTCTAAGAAAACCAGATATTTGAACTTGTTTTATCAGATAAATGATTTGCATGGGGAAAAAAAAAATCATATTCAAGTTAAAATATAAATATTTTAGAAAAATATAGTTGAAAAGGGAAAAAAACATGTTATACCTGTAGTATAAAGAAAATATTTCTCATTTATACAATTCAAACAGATATATGACAGACGGTATGTTGTTACGAGAGGCCATGTCAGACCCGCTATTAGAAGCTTACGGCATTGTCATGTTGGACGAGGCTCACGAGAGAACGCTGGCCACAGACATCTTGATGGGACTTCTAAAGGAGGTAGCCAAACAGAGGTCAGATCTGAAAATCATCGTCATGAGTGCTACACTGGATGCAGGAAAATTTCAGGTAAAATTATAGTTTGCTTTAATTTTAAGGACTATTGTTCTCTGGAAAAAAATGTTTAGCTTTAAGGACCATCGTCATTGTCTTAATTCACAAATTTTGATGGGAATTTTGCCATTTTTGAAAAAGAGAACTAATTTATAATAAAATAGCACAAAATTTTAGCATACTCTTTAGGTAAAACTTAAAAAAATCTTGTCAATGACCAAAGAGCTGCTAAATATTGTAAAATTACTTATTTTTGTGGAAAAAATTTTTGGTAATTAAATTTTAAAATGTTTTTTGTAATTGTTATCAAGCAATTAATTTCAAGGCCTTTGTCTTGTCATTCTAGAACTATTTTGACAACGCCCCTCTTATGACGGTACCGGGGAGAACACATCCCGTGGAAATCTTCTACACGCCGGAGGCAGAAAGAGACTACCTGGAGGCCGCCATCCGAACAGTCATCCAGATCCACATGTGTGAGGAGGGACCGGGGGATATCCTTATGTTCCTCACAGGTCAAGAGGTCAGATATTTTTAGAAATTAAAAATTTTGTTGAGTCTTTTTGTTCAGTTGTAGGCCTTAATTGCCTCCATACTCAATAGATTGTCATGAACGCACATGGACCATTTGAATTTTTTACTAATGTTGAAAAATGTAGCAAAATGAAATTATTGTTCATTAAATACAACATAAAAACATGGTGGTTTATCCAAGAGGTGCCTGATGGCTTTGCTATCAATTTGTATTTAAACTGACTTCTGAGCATCATCACTGCTTGTTATCTTGACATTACATTGAGAAATTCCCTTTAGAAAACACTTATATTTTTCTTAATAATTTTCTGTATAGGAAATTGATGAGGCCTGTAAAAGACTCCAGAGAGAAATCGACAACTTGGGGCCAGAAGTGGGGGATATGAAATGTATACCACTGTATTCCACATTACCTCCCAACTTACAACAGAGAATTTTTGAAGCCCCACCCCCTGCTAAACCTAATGGTGCTGTAGGCAGAAAGGTGGTGGTGTCCACCAACATTGCAGAGACCTCCCTGACTATAGATGGGGTGGTGTTTGTGATTGATCCAGGGTTTGCAAAACAGAAAGTAAGTGAAGAATCTAGATATTTTTACTGCCTTTCAGGGAAAAAAAATGTTTGGGGGAAAGCATTTCAAACTTTGAATACTATGATTGCTAGTTCAATGTAATTCAGATGCCAGTTTATTTTGCTTCACAAAGCTTTCAAGATTCTGTAATCCAGTTGAATCATTTTCCAGACAGAACATCTTTAAAAAATATTGTTTATTTATCAACTTAAGTGAGAGATTTAGTTAGTCAATTGTTTGCTTTTTTCACATTGAAACAAATTATTTTATTGTTATATAGGTATACAATCCTAGAATTCGAGTGGAGTCTCTTTTAGTTACAGCTATCAGTAAGGCCAGTGCACAACAAAGAGCAGGACGTGCAGGAAGAACAAAACCAGGCAAATGTTTCCGACTGTACACAGAGAAAGCATATAAGAATGAAATGCAGGACAATACATACCCCGAAATCCTCAGGTCAAATCTGGGTTCAGTAGTGCTACAGTTGAAGAAACTGGGAATTGATGATTTAGTGCATTTTGATTTCATGGATCCACCAGGTATAGTATTTTTGGACATCTTGTGTTTATACAATGTTTTCCCTTTGTTTCAAGAAAAAGGGTTATAGATCAACTGTAACAGGCTTTATGACAAATCTCTGTAGACCTTAAAACAGTTTAATTTTGATTTTTTTGAATTTTTCAAAATGGCATTATTATCAATTGAAGCAGTCAATTTGGCTGGTGGCCAGTTCTTAGGGAAAACACTATTTATAGGATTTAATTAAGTGTTGGATGGATTACGGTAAATTTTGGGAAATTTGAAATCCCCTAAAATACAAAGCTCTTACATGGTTTTCCTTTGACAGCTCCTGAGACCCTTATGCGAGCTCTAGAGTTGTTGAACTACTTGGCCGCGTTGGACGACGATGGAGAGTTGACAGAATTGGGATCCATGATGGCTGAGTTTCCCTTGGATCCCCAGCTCGCTAAGATGGTCATCGCTAGCTGTGATTGCAGCTGTTCTAACGAGATCTTATCCATCACTGCCATGTTGTCAGGTAGCCATTGTTTCATCTGGAACAAATGAATAATTCTTTTGTCCATTTTTATAATTTTAAAAATTCAGATTTAGAGTAAATTCATTAGGTTTTGTTTTGGTTCATAAGACTTTAGTTTATTTGCACATGATTTTTAATGATGCTCTTTTTCTCTTGCTGAGGATTTTTAACTCTGCAGTGCACGTAAGACGCAAAAATGTCAAATTTAAAATTATAAACAGTTACTGTCCAGATGGACGTATAGAGTAGATCCGTGCACTGCATAACTTAGAACATTCCTTTTAGTATTGACTTGATGTGATGTCACTAATGGCGATGGGGCTGGGCCGTGTTTTGGCCCTGTTCCGTACCCCCCTGTTTAGTCCCACAGTGCTTCGTTCGACCCACGGAAATGAAGAAAACTGCTGACGAGGCCAAGATGAGATTTGCCCACATAGACGGAGATCATCTAACTCTGCTGAACGTTTACCATGCCTTTAAGCAATGTAAGTGGGATTTTCAAACATAGTGTGATTTCTAAGTGTAGTAAATAAATATTGTCTTTAATGAAGAATATCTTATGTTGCCCAATTTATTTAATTTTTCACTTAACTATATATAGATGTTGAAATTTTGTCAAAATTGATTCAGTCAGTGCAGAAATAAATTTAGACCTCATAGGCCATTTCTATAGTCAGTTTGGAATTTTTGTGACCTGGGTCCTCAGTTTTTAGCTCACCTGAGCCAAAGGCTCAAGTGAGCTTTTCTGATCAAAATTTGTCTGTTGTCGTCGTCGTTTGCGTTGTCATCGTCGTCGTTAACTTTTCACATTTTCGACTTCTTCTCAAGAACCACTGGGCCAATTTCAACCAAACTTGGCACAAAGTATCCTTAGGTGAAGGGGATTTATGTTTGTTCAAATGAAGGGCCATGCCCTCATTCAAGGGGAGATAATTCAGAAATAGTGAAAATTTGATTGTATGATTTAAAAATCTTCTTCTCAAGAACCACTGTGCCATGAAAGCTGAAACTTATAGGCAAGCATCCTCAGGTAGTGTAGATTCAAATTTGTTCAAATCATGACCCCCGGGGGTAGGGCGGGGCCACAATGGGCAATCAAAGATTTACATAGAAATTTATAGGAAAATTCTTAAAAATCTTCTTCTCAAGAACCACTGTGCCAGGAAAGCTGAAATTTATAGGCAAGCATCCTCAGGTAGTGTAGATTCAAGTTTGTTTAAATCATGACCCCCGGGGGTAGAGCGGGGCCACAATGGGCGATCAAAGTTTTACATAGAAATTTATAGGAAAATTCTTTAAAAATCTTCTTCTCAAGAACCACTGTGCCAGGAAAGCTGAAACTTGTAGGGAAGCATCCTCAGGTAGTGTAGATTCAAGTTTGTTCAAATCATGACCCCCGGGGATAGGGCGGAGCCACAATGGGCGATCAAAGTTTTACATATTAATATATAGGAAAATTCTTTAAAAATCTTCTCAAGAATATCAAAGGCATGAATGATCATATTTTTGTGGAGGCATCTTAACGTAGTGGACATTCAATTTTGTTCAGATCATGACCCCTGGGAGTAGGGCGGGGCCATAACATGGAATCCAAGTTTTACATAGAAACATGTAGAAAAAAATTTAAAAAATCTTCTTTTCAATGATTAGTCCTATTCATATGGAAGCATTCTCAGGTATTGTAGATTCAATTTGTTCAAGTCATGACTCCAGGGGGTAGGGCGGGGCCACAATGTAAGTTCAAATGTAAAGGGCAATAAAGCCACAGGTGGTCAAAGAAATATGCAAGCATCCTTAGTTAGTGTAGATTCAAGTTTGTTCAAATTATACCCTCTCCCTTTTAAGGATTGGTTTGGACTACTAGGTTTAAACTTTTCAATAATAAACTGATTTCTGCTTTTTTCCTAGCCACGTTGCTCAGGTGAGCGATGTGGCCCATGGGCCTCTTGTTCTAATGCCCAGTACAAAGAAACTTTATTGTAGACACTCTCAATTGACCAGATGTATACATAATAGTACGTTATAAAACTACCCATTTCTAATAAGATAAATATTTTCTCTTTTAACAGGCCAGGAGGACCCCCAGTGGTGCTACGACAACTTTGTCAACTACCGATCTCTGAAGAGTGCCGACAACGTGAGACAGCAGTTAGCCCGCATCATGGACAGGTTTAACCTCCGACGAGCCAGTACGGACTTCGCCAGCCGCGACTACTACCTTAACATCAGGAAGGCATTAGTGTCAGGATTCTTTATGCAGGTAAAAGTTGTCTGACTTGTTTACATTGAAGGGTCTGATATTAGTCAGGGTAGTCTTTTAGTCCAAATGAAATTTTTGTTTCATTTATGTGGCTTGCTCTTGTCCATCAACTTTTTTTGGCGCAACTCCGTCACACCTAAATGGATCATGCTTCTAAAAAAATATCAAACTTCTGGGCAGAAAATCATCTGATCTCAATAAACAGCTTTACTTTTCTCAATATATACTTTTCAAAATTTTATATTCAGTTATTCACAAGTATATACAGTAAAACTTGTTTAGTACGAAAAACGGATATTACGAATTCTTGGATGTAACGAAGTTATCTTGGATCACCATCTATATAAATTTAACTAATTCCTTATACTGATACAGTAGAGATCCGCTATTACGGTGACGGTTTTATATGATAGAACGCTTATTACGTTGTAAATTCAAAGCACAAATCCATTTCTTAACAAATCTATACAAAAAAGAACTGTTTATTACGTTGTCCAAAATCGCCAGGTCTCAGTAATACGATGTAAAAATTCTGTCAAAAATTTTTTCACTCCGTGTTTATTCAGTGTTGATTGCTGGTAGACACTTAGGGAGACGCTAAATAAACATTGGAACACCTGTTCTCTGAGAGAGTGTTAAGGTCAGACGACACGTTCCTCAGTTATATGTTTTGTATCTCTTGGTATTATATAAAAAAATATTCATATTTGTCATTCTCTTCTGATTTCTACATTGTTTTCAAAATGTTTTTAAATATAAGTACACCAAAAATTGTGTTATAGGCCATTTAGAAGACTAGGCTTATGGGTTGTATAAGAAATATGACCCTAGGGTATCTTGGCCAAATGCCTGGTAAGGTACCCTAATTTTTTGTGAGGATACTTGTTCAAGTACCTATACTTCAATGACAAATTCTGAGGAAAAATTATATATTTTTGAGGAACGTGTCGTCTGACCTTAACTAACAGGGCAGTTAGGTGATTAGTGACGCTTGATTGCACCCACCTGGACTGTTCCAGCGAGTCCAGCAGATTTGGAGACGTGCCAAAGCCATTGTTAAACAATTAAAGTTTACTCATAAACCTAGCTTCTTCTTTATCTATCGCTGTATTTTTTTAAAAATTCTTTTATTATTTATTTCATACTTAGTTTAATAAATTAATTTAATAAATAAAAGGTTATATTTATTATGCATGTATGCTGTACACAGGTACACATGATGTGTAATTTCGTTTGCAAATAAACTGCGTAAATAAAAAGCTTGGGTATCAAACATAATTTGGACAAATTTTGAACTCCACTACAAACGTTTTAACAGCTTGGGTAGTGGCTTGGACTTCCTCTCAGATATCAGCAGAAATACAAATCGATAATTGCTGAACTGCTAATTGACCTCTGTTCAGTAATTAAAAAAAAATTATTTTGACAGATTGCTTGTCTGTTTACTTTGACCTTTTTATTTGAATAAAAAAAATGTTGTTGTTTGTTTAGAAATGACTTTTAATTAAATACAAAGAGAATAAAATAATCAGAATTTTGGTAGTTGTTTATATAGAAATGAATATGACTACGAAGACATTGAAATTTTCACGAACGCATTATCTGGACAGAAACGAAAGTGAAAGTACATGTTACAGAAAATGGCGGCAATTAAAGGAAGATTGTCGAAGTTTCTATTAAAAAATATGCTCTATGCTTTTACTATGATGGAAAAAGAAGAAATAGCATCATGAAAATAAGTTTTAAAGATAAGTAATCAATGAATTAAGTGTATATGGCATATTGGAGAAGAATATGAGCATGAAAAGGAGATAGAAGGAGAAAAATATACCCCCTAATACAAGAACACGTTTTCCAAACGATGTTTTACAGGATTTTATTAGGAACTTTTATTACGTTGCCCTCGGTATTACGATATTTTACCGTGACAAAGTGAACATCGTAATAACGAGTCTCTGCTGTATAACATATTATGGATATAGCGAAGTAATTTCATAGTTCCCAATGACTTGTTTATAACCAAGTTTTACTGTACAAGTTCCATGTGATTATATATCTTTCGTATAGAATCAGTTTCACTTTTTCTGTAGGTGGCTCACTTGGAGAGAACGGGTCACTACCTGACAGTGAAGGACAGCCAGGTGGTGCAGCTCCACCCCTCCACCTGTCTGGACCACAAACCTGAGTGGGTGCTGTATAACGAGTTTGTACTGACCACCAAAAACTACATCAGGACCGTCACTGACATCAAACCAGAATGGTACGTTGGAGAGTTGTCTATATTAAACAGTGATGATGTAAAAAGGCCTAAGGGTTTTTCATTGAAATCATGCTGCATTCAAATTTTCATAACTTTTTTTGTGGGGGGGGGGGGACTAATATTCTAGTCTATAGACTGAATATTAATGCTTAAGGTTTATCTTTCTTCAATTCACCAATATCAGTTTTGCTTATAATTTCCAAAGGAAATTTTTAGTATAATAAAATATGCATATCAGCATGCGTTTTGACTGGATAATATTTATTTTAGGAGGAGATATCCGTCTTATTAGAGGCTCATTCAGACATTGTAACAGTTAGTTTAAGAAGTGCATGAGCATACAGAGAACAATTTTACAAAAGAACTTGCAGCAAAGACCAAAAATTTAATCTGATTGTAAAAAATTTTCATAATAAACTAGAGGTACTGTGAGCAATGAGCTCACTAAATGATACCCCCTGCCTCCCATATGAATATAATGGCAGTGTCCATGTTTTGCTCTGGAAAATCAAAAATATACGTCAGATCAAAAAGTAAAATAGGAGGTGCACAATGGCAATATGTAATTAAGAATCTGTGAAAGTTTCATTAAATTTCCTTCAGTGGTATGAGAGGAGTTGCGGATAAGAGATGGGTACCTCAAAGCGTAACACTAAACAGACGGACGGACTACATTATATACCCTCCCACTTTTCAAAAAAGATTGAGTGTAAAATTGCTATCTTGAAAGTATCTTTCTACATTAATTTTAAAAAGTTCAAAACAATTTTCAATTTAATGCAAATAAGAAAGTGATGAGCAGAATAAATTTTGGTCTCTCCTGGGGGCCATAAAACTTCAATATAGTCTCAATTTAACTAAAGGAATATATAGTGGAAAAGTAAGACTGAGATCAAAAGTGAGCTTGTCTAAGTTTTATGGCCCCCAGGCCAGGTCTTCAATATAGGCTTTCTTTACATGCAAAACCTAACTTTTTTTTGCCTTCTTATTTTACAGGCTGATCAAAATAGCTCCACAATACTACGACATGAGTAATTTCCCCATGTGTGAGGCCAGGAGACAGCTAGAACGTATCATTGCTAAGATGGAAAGTAAACAGTATCAGGAAGGATTCTAACCTACAACCACAATCATGTGACAGACTACCGACAGACCGTGTCATGTATCTGTCGACTGTATCAAAATCATTTCATTTTTTGTGCATTTTGACTTCATGGATACAGCTCGGTAACTGAGGTGGAAAATATCATTATTTAGGTCATGGGTGATGACCAAGAACAATATCCATGTTGTAATGGAAAAATAAAACATCATTATTTTTTTTATAAATTCATAGAAGCATGAGATCATCTCCTATTATGTCTCAAATGATAAAAGCTTTTTGGCTGAAAAGAAAAGTGAAGACAGACAATAATGTGAACTTTTCTTCATTCTCGATTCTTAGGTGTACTGTTAAATTCGTTAAAGGCTATATTTGTTGTAAAACCATCCATTAAAACTGAGAACAACAATAAAAATGTCAAAATATCATTGTTATATTTATAGCTGTCAAAAGAGTTGAGCAATTCTTTGTAAACTTGGCATGCCAATGTTATTTTTGTAGCTTTGAAAGAATTTAGGTATTTCTCTGTAAACTCCAGCATGTAGGGCACGCCAGAGGAAGAGCGATTTTGTCCAGGTAAATTCTCACAAGGTGATTCTCAATGTCTGGACACATGGAGTTGGGGTATACCTGTAACACCGGGGGACATGAAAGCAGGGGCCCATAAGCTTTGGTGTCAGATGTCTTGATATAGAAGTTATTGCTGACTTTATTATTTTGTTTGGTGATATTTTTGTCCTTCATAATGTTGTTGCTCGCTGCAGCGGAGTTGACCTCTTGGCAGACGGTGGAAGGGAGGCTTGTCAGTTTCAGTTCCGCTTCCGTTACACGTCCGAGGCGATTGCCGTGTCCATAACGTCTCTTCTGAAATTCTATAATAGATCTGGTTTTACTTCTGCTCAGCATAGAATGGCTCTCCTGAAGGAATACTGTGTTGACTTTCGCATTCATTTTTAGGGCTTGACTGAAAAAGAAGCATTGTGTTTGATAATATTTGAACCCTGAACATATCCTAATTTAAAGTGCCAAGGAAATTAAGATCTTTTTTTGTATTCTAGAGTAAAATACAATTATAAATTTTGATAAAATAACTTTATTTTATTAAAGTTAGGGTTTATTTCCATCATGTTAGCTAAAGATACGCACACACACACATTGCATCAAGGGATGTTTTGGCAATTTTTTAGAGGTGTGACAATAATTTTGGCGGAATGTTTATTTTGCGAAGAAGGGTTTATTTCCAAAAAATGTTAGTTTAGGAAGAATTTAAATCCGATTTCTGTAAACTTTAGAATATCTATTTACGCATATTTTGACCAAAAACCAAAATAACAACAGGTTAATCCAAGATATTTTTTCTTGTACCTACAAGATAAGATAAGATAATTTTATTTCCAATTTTGGGCCCAGAAGGCATAAAGGTTTTTACAATGACAAGATAGGTTCTAAAAGAAAGGTTATGTAAACATATACAAACATAAACACACATACACACACATGTATATATCTGATATAATATTACAAGTAACTTGAATGCAGCAGTATGGGGTTATCAAATTGTTAATTAACATGCAATCAAAATCAATATTATCAATATACATATATACCAGTTTACAAATAAATATGTGTCTATAACATTATTTATGAAAACTCATGGCATTATGCCTTATTTTGAAGGCTTTGACAAGATATTCACTTAGCTTTGTAACAATTAGATTATCTTCATTAGACATTAACCAGAGAAATTTGTCTCCTTTTGATAATAATATGAAATTTTTTTTTAATGAGATACCTGAAAAAGTTGATCTCTCAGCCAGTATATAATGGGCATTCAGTAAGAAAATGATATTCATCTTCTATATTGTTTTGGTTACACGTTAAACATATTCTTTTGTTTCTATCTAAGGGGATTCTTTGACCAGCATTATTTTTTACAGATCCATATCTGCCTTTTTCAATTCTTAGGTCATGAGCACTTATTCTAAATCTGCAAATGGATTTTCTTATTTCATGAGATTTAATGTACATATATTTTTCAATTATAAAATTTTCTTTAAACATAAAATAAGTAGTAAGGGGGGCTGATTCCAGCCCTCTTTACGTTTCATTTTCCAATATATAGTGTTTTTTCAAATGTTTCTTAACTTGTTTTTTAAAAATGTGTTTTTGTATGTTTTACATTCTGGTAATGAGAGATTAATTTTCTTACTATAATAAATTACATTTTTGTACCAGCAGTTAATATTGCCTTGATTAAGGTTAATATTTTCTGTATATGCTTTATGTAACAGGGAAGGGGGGGGGGGGATTGCAACCTATGCCAGTATAATAAGATGTTTTGAATAAGGATTGGGTATCTTCCCAGTTCAGAAATTATTGCAATATTAAACCTTCTGCTTCCAATATGATAATTACAAAATTTGATATTTAAGCTTTCTTGTTCCACTCTTTAAAAATATCGTATAAATGTTTGTTTTTAAAAATCCCATACATTGTGGAAAGCATGTATCAAAACAATTTTTAAGAAATAGCTTTTAGGTCTTTGTATAATTTGAAAGAAGCTTTAAGCGCTTTATATATAGATGAGATCTTGCTTCTTTGAAGGATCCACATTAGGTTAAAAAATTAAGTATTTATATTTGTTTACACATTCTAAGGGAAAAGTGTGAACTTTTCATTAATAAAATGACTACTTTTATTAAAGAAGTACTTTGGTTTTACTTGTATTAATTTCTAAGCACCATTACAGTATTTGTAAAGTAGGTCTAATTTGTTTTGCAGTCCTTTTTGGCTACAAATACAACAAGATCATCAGCATATAAGAGTAGGAAATTTTCTTTCAGAAAGAGAAACATGTCCAGTACATCAAGTAATTTGGAAAAATCATTGAGAAATATTTTTAAAATATTTGGGCCTAGTCTCCCCGAACTCCTATTTCTGGTCTATATGGGGGAGTTCCAATTTGTTACCTATTTTTATATGATTATGGCTATGTCTGTACATGTTGCACAAAATGTTAAAAAACAGCCCGTTTATATTTAATTGTAATAGTTTTAATTTTATGCCTTCATGAATAACTGTGTCGAAAGCTTTGCGAAAATCTACAAAACAAGCATATAGCCTTTTATTGCCAGTGTTGATATATTTGTCAATTAGACATTTTACTGGAATAAACTGTGTTCTGGATTCCATCATAAACCTTTTGAGTTTCATGTATTATTTTATGAGAGAGCCTGTTATTTAAAATGATATTAAAAAGTTTTGCTATGCTATTGTTTATTGTTATACCTCTATAGTTTTGGGGTAATTTAGGATTATCTGATTTAAAGATTGGTGTTGTATAACCCTCTAGCCATTTCAAAGATATATTCCAGATGTTAATACAAGATTAAATAATTTCAGAATACAGGAGTTTATGTAAATTTATGCTTTTATCATTTCATTTGAGATGTTGACAGGCCAGGGCTTTTCCCAGACTTTAAGGAGTTGATGGCTTTTTGGATTTCAGGTGCAGATATCCTGAAATCCAGTTTATTAAAAAAGGTAGCCGCCTTATTGTTTAATAATTCATTAATTTTAGTTTCAATTGTGTTGATTCTTCCTTTGTACTTTTCTGGTAGTTTGGATAAAGTAGTAAAGTAGTTAAACCATGTACTTTCATCAACTGACTTTTCTAAATTTTCTTTTGTGTTTTACAAAATTTCTTAAAGATTTAACCAGTTTCCAATATTCTTTAGGATTGGTTTCATTAAGTTGATACATGTATACCGAAGGGTAAAAATGCAGCGATTAATATTTTAGCTGGCTACTACAAAACCGCTAAAATAAACCAAAATTTAAATTAGCACCCTGCTAAAATAATTTGATACATTTAACGTAAAAGGTTTTTGGGGGGGGGGGGGGCGGGGTGCCAGATTTCTGAAAAGGATTGAAAAACTGGAACCAAGACAACCCTAAACCTTCTGCATAATTTGATAATTAAAAATTATACTATTTACTCCATGTTTCCCACATCGTAATAGAATTTCAAAAACGTCTATACATTTAGCATGTATTATGAAAACAATAAGAAATGTTGTAGCTTACCTATTCATTGTCGCACCGTTACGTTTGAAGTGAAAAATTACGTTCTGTGACGTCACAATCTAAATGCATCATATTAAGTGCCCCGATGACTTATGCAAAGTAATGCAAAATCACATCTTAGCTAGAATCCTTTGAATAGATTTTATTCACAAAGTCAATTCAGTCCACGTACATGTAGTATTTTTTTAAGCGCCCAGACCCCAATAATAACCCACCCAATTCCAAAACGTCATTTTTCGGACTTTTGAAAGCAAAAAAGAAAACTTTCCAAAACGAAAAAAGGGAAGTTGACGCAACTGAGTCAGGTTCTTTTCCGCTTTAGAAAGTTTGTCCCCTAAGTTGGAAAAACTACGGTTTGGGATTGGTATTATATCGTGTTAAGAGAGTGGGAGAGAGACTGTGGTTGAAGATTGTATTTATTTAATTTATAAATACCACTTGAAATCATCTTTTGTTTACTATTAAAGAGCTATGATTTAACGTATTAGTATACTTTGGGGTTAATATCAAAAGGATGTTGAAAATCCTTACTGAAAACATTTATGAAAAAAAAGGTCTCCCGACAATCTGTTATTTTGGAATATCGATGGGCATTATTTGTGCTCCTAATAATCCGATCTATTTTTATATTCTTTTGATAAAGACCAGTTTACGAATACACTGTCTCACAAATGAGATCAGCTTTTACACTGTCAAGTCCATTCCCATTGTTAATATTTCTGTTGTTATATTCCACTTTTACCTGCATATGATGTTTATGTTTCCCATTACGTATTCGGTACTCAAGAAATGCCTTGAGTATATACAAACAATTTTTAAACCAAGGAAGTCTACTGACAAATAGTTCGATGTTATATGGATTTCAAGTCTGTATTCCATAAATTCTACGATTGCGTTTTAATGACCTTGTTAGCAATTACACCCTATATAATTGGGTCGTATATATTTTGACCAACAAATTATATATACATTATACCAATATGCTTAGTCCTTTTTTAACATTAAATTTAACTACTAATTATTCCATCTTCACTGCATTAATCATTAATTTTCTTTTGACTGGAGAGGACAGTTCAAGTTGGAAAAACGAATGATTTTCTTTTGATCATGTATTAATAATACATACTCTTTGCATAAAAGTTGAATACACGCAGATCGGTGAACTTCAAGACGTTCTGCATGACTGATTACTTAATTAATCGTTTCATAATACATGTGTACCACATTCCCCTCATATGTATTTTCAAATTCATATGCACAAAAATATATTAAGAAATGTTTTATAAAAAGTTAAAGAAGAAAAATAATTAAAAAAAACATTTTCAGAGAAGTTGTCAGCTATGTTAATTATGCACGTATTTATTTCAATTTTAATAGCAATATTCAGAAAAATAGAAGACCGTATTTCTCTTCACAGATTCGTGTATCCCACTCTTTTTGATTGCATGTTATAAACACGGTATTTAAAACCTTTTAGATTATATTTACCAGTAACAATTTATTTCAAGCAACCATAAAATATTGACAAAAGCTTTTTTATAACCAGTGAACTGCAAAGTGTATTTAAATCAATACAGACAGCAATGGCTCAACATGACGAGGATCGCGAAATGGAGTTGATTTTGACAGCGTTGGGATTCGAAGAGCCTGTTTCTAAAATGAAACAAGCTGAGGTTCTTGCATCCGAGAGAATTAAAAACGCCACGTTGGTTCCCAAATTCTCAACAGTGTACACTGGAAGTTCAGCGGAAGGGTTTAGTGGCGACTATGTGTTGAAAACATCCAAAGCCGATTTCGACATTACAATTTCTTTCGATCGAATACTATATATAGTAGACCAAGGGGAGGATGTAAAAGACTTGGATACCAAAATTCCTTTTATTGTTCAGATTTGTCATGAGAATGTGCCACCGGGTTACACGAAATTGGAGGCAATGATTGACGAAAAACTGGCTCTAACATCGAAATTGGTTGTGAAAGTTGAAAATCGCCTATTCTTATCGAGTTCGAAAGCTCTGTCCACTCTTGGGCCATCACATCGAAAAATTGTAGGAGAAATTGAGGACAAAAATGAAAAATATGTGTCATTTGAAAGACACGGCCCAGCAAGTACTGTAGTGTTTAACTGTTCAAATGTTGGCTTTGCAAAAAGAGATTTAGTTTGTGGATTCCCTTGTCGATTCTGGCCAAAATATGCTCAGAACTGGACAACGAGAAAAAGAATATGGCCTACCAAAGAACTCGTAATTATAATAACGAACGAAGGTTGCCATTTAGTCCCCACTGGATTTCCGGGGAGCGAGTCAGAACATATCGAATGGCGATACTCTTTTGTAAAATCAGAACGAAGGCTGATGTGGCTGCTTAATGATTGTCAACGCAAATGCTTCGCGTTATTGAAATTTCTTAATAAAGAAATGGTAGCTAAATATTTTGAAAAAGAGACTCTGACGTCATATCATCTGAAGACTACCATGTTATGGGTTCTTGAAGAAACGAAACCAACGGATTGGTCAACAGAAAACATCTTGCAATGTGTACAATTTTGCTTTACAAAATTATTGAAGTTTGTGAACAACAGACATTGTCCACATTATTTTATGGAAAGTCTTAATTTATTGGATAGAGAGGTCTTTACAGAGGATACGTGTCAAAAGTTAAGTGACGTCATAACATCGATTCTAGGTGACCCCCTCTCAGCTTTACAAAAGTGTCCCACCATTCACCGACTTCATACTTGCTTGGACTCTTTAGATCTGGAATATCTTCATCGTTGTCACATGAGCTTCCAATGGTTCATGTGTTGTTCTAGACAATTTGACGAGCTGGTTTCTATGTCGGGGGTGAAATTCTGGAGAACAGTGTTGGGACATTACAACGTCAACAAATCAATGGGTTTCAACATGAGCCTCATGGAATACCTACAGGTTATGAATGATGATCCTTTTCAGAGTTTGTATGCTAGACCATTTGTAAGACTGAACCATTCTCTTATAGGAATCCTTCATCATACAGAAATATCCAAAATGACCCCAGTGGACGAGGAAGACTTTGAAATTCAAAATCTGTATGTAGAGGATGCAAGAGATAATTTTGTTAAAGGCTTTCAAGGTCATTCCATCACCCCAAAACTCAGGCTTGCGATTTTTGAGTTGATGATGAAAGAGCTAGATCGTGCCGATGAGATTTTAAAACAAATTGATCATGAAAATGCTGTTTTTCTAGACAAAGAAATTAAAGCGAAAATGTCAGCGTTGGAGGAAGAATTCTTAGTCTTCATTTCTGATGAACTGGAAAAACGATCATTAAAGCCAGTCGAAATTGAAAGGCGGAAAAAGTTCGTAGAATGTACGTACAGGATTTTGCAAGGGATATTTGAAAGCAAAGATGTAGATCATATGGAATATCTGCTCGAACTAGACCACAAATTCATAGAATTTCGACCGCTATCTTGGTTGTCAGCAGACGTCATATTTTTGCCGGAAGAAATCAGCTGTGTTCCTTTCCCTTTTCAGGTAGAACTGGCAGCTATCAAAGCTTATTCTTTACCCTGTGATGGCATCAAATACCATCCAAAAACTCTGACTCTTGCTCTCAAGTGTTTGGTCAGCGTTGCGCAAAACGACAGAGAGTCTGCAAAGTTCTTTTGCCGCCAAATTTTGACTTCTCTAGAAAGTATCGGGGAGGAATATGATCGTGTTCTTATCTTGAACTTAGTAGGTGGCTTGTTGCTTAAACTGAATGATTTTAATGATGCATGGGAAACAGTTATTAAGGCAGTTAGATTATCTAGGTCAAACATGTCTTCTTTTTGGTTACTTGGTTTACTTTTATCCAAGAAATTTCGTGATTGAAATGAATTAACGAATCTTACATTAAACCGGCTGTTTACACTTTTATAAAACAATCATTAGAATTGAGAAATAAAAGGTCCACTTCTGTGTAACATTTAGGGAATAAATTTCTTTATGTCTGTTGTATATATAATTCATTGTTCTCTTTTATTTTTTTTTTTTTTTGAGGGATTGTATTGCATGACCCATACGGATGTATTATGTAATAAAAGAGTTATTAAAGCAATGAATCATAATTTTGGATAGATATAGTCTTAAGAAAAATTGTTTGCATTCACTGTTGCAGTTTTAAGACTGTATCTTTAAAAAAAATAATGATTCATTGCTTATATCTACATTTTTAACTCATATTGCCTTTCATTGCAAAAATGATTGTAATTTTTAAAATAAAATTTTGAAAGTTTCTTTTCCTGTGTTATTTTTGCGAGCTCTTTGAGTAGCAAAGTAATTCATTAAAATCAATTAATACACGTGTAAAATACTGGTCTTTCACTATTTATAAGCAATGAAAATTAAAACACTTGGAAGATTTAAAAACAAATGCAGTAAGTACTGAAATTGTCTTGATAAATAACAAAATAGACAAATTCATTAATTAATATACAGTACTGAAATTTATCACCAAGAAAATTGCCATTCAAAGACAAAAAAGCACTGAAGTCCTAGTTGCTCACCTAATTTAATTTAAACAATATTTTATTATGATAAACATAATTGGATTGGACAGCAGGCACTGCCTATATAAGTCCTTTCCACAATACAAGGTCAAAATCATACATGTACAAGTAAATATTAATATAACATTGAAAAATATAAATAAATACATGCATATATTCAGTAGAAATGTATATGACAAGGCAAATTAAGGAGAACAAAAAAAAAGAGAAATATATGAGCTGATAATATAATTTAAATTCATATTTTAACATATATGACTGGCAATTATATTAATAATTGTATAAATTAAAAAAAAAAAATGAATAAGAAAACATAAATAGGTTTTGGTTTTGTGATTTGACAATTGAAAAACAAAAGCAGATAGAATATCATGCAAATCGCTTTGTAGTTGCAATAAATTCTTGAACAAGTTCAAATATTGCAATATTTTGGTTGTATGTAAGATTATTGTCTCCATTTAGAATAAGTTGTAAACATAAAGGCATTGGTAATTGCAAAGTATTAAACTTTTGTATTAGGTTCTGTCTTTGCATACAGTATTTTGGACAATTCATAAAATAGTGATATGATGTTTCTGAATTAAACCCGCACATGTCACAACTTTTATCTTCCTTTAAAAAATGATTAAATAAGTCAGCATTTAAATTACTAGCATTATTTCGCAACTGACAATGCAATATATTCATTTTACGACTTCCATAATTGTAATATTTCTTAGGTTTTATGCAGTATATATTCTTTATGGCAGTTTTGAATGATGTAAGTGCTCACCTAAACATGCACTACTAAATTGAGAAAATACATGCAAATTATTTTTTGTTTTTTGCCTTATAAAGAAATTTAAGTTCTTGTTGTAAACTATATATTGGATTATATGCAAATACAATAAGATCAATTATATATACATATATACATCTGACAATATCGGCATAAAGAGGGTTAATTAGTAAAAATGATCCGTGGTGTCTTGCGGAAAAGGATGATTTTGAAGAAATTATACATTAATGTTTCTAAATTCAATAACATTTTGCGAGTATTTTCAGAACCTGTTAGAAAGAGTGGTTGCCTACATACCTACAATGTACATGTAGGCCTAGTACAAGTAAGTGGTAAGTAAGTGATGTTTTATCTGTACCATTAATATCAAGTTTATCAGCAAAAAATAATGCAAAAAGAATGGATTTTATAAGTAAAAAGTAATAAATATTACATAAACCCGATTTATGGCAAAACACCAAAGAGATTTGTAAAATAAATGAAAACAAAAATTTTAATATACATCGGGATCGTTAATCAAAGAATTCTTTGCTACGTGGCGAACAAGTGCGCATGCCAACGTGTAACTTCCTTTCAATTTATCCAAGATGGGTACCAACAACATGTTGGCATTTGCCCTTTTCTCTGTTTTTTCACTGACATCAGGGCTATATTTTCATATCGGCGAAACTGAAAAGAAATGTTTCATTGAGGAAATCCCAGATGAAACTATGGTTGTCGGTACGTTTTACATTTTTACTGAAAAATAATGCTCAATTCGGTATAAAATATGGTCATCTCTTGGTTATTTTCAGATTGATTTGAAAGTATGGTATAATTTCTCGCCGGTTTAGTTTGCATTTGATAAACCATTGCAATACACATCTTGTTAAGCTAATACATTGCGTGAAATTCTCTTGATGAACACGATCAGGATATATTTTGTAACAGATCTTCTAGTATATCTTTGTAGGCAGGCAGGGATACATTTGTAGGAGGTATTATATTTTGAGTATAAGAGGCCTCTATAAGGATGATACAAAGCATCTGCTTCACAGTTATAGATTCTAGTCTGAAAAAAATATATTAAAATTCAGTGAAATGTGTTTATATTTTGCAAAATTAAACCTACTTCACCTTTTTTTCAACATTTTGCTGTGTGTTACAGGCCATTACAAAGTAGAAATGTTTGACAGAAATGTCAATGATTATGTACCAACTGTCTACGGACTTGGTATGCACGTGGAAGTTACAGACCCAGAAGATAAAACTGTCATGTCACGGGTAAGGTCAAGTGCAGAAACAAACTTAAACACAGCAAGGGCAACACGAATGCATGTTATCACATTTTAGCACATGGCAACATTTATTTCAAAATCAGATTTAAGCGCAAATTTAACAACTAATCAGTAATCATGAACATTTTATTGTCTCTATAATCATGGAAAAGATGAATTTAGGAAAAGCAGATCCGTCTGTGTCATTGAAAATTTTACCAAATATTTTACAATTTGTGTTGATAAACTTGTATTGAGTTTGATCTGAAATCTTGCCATGTCTAAGCAGCAAATTTTTCAAAACTGCTGACATATAATGGCACTTTAATAGCATTATTATGAAACTTTCTGAAAATCATATTAGAAAAAAGTTTTTAAAATGGAAAGGATGCTAAACTGCCATTATAAAAATCATTAATGTCTCCTGCTTTCTTCATTTTTTTAGAAAAAGCGGTTTGCAGTGATTTGCAGCAGAATAAAGTTGTCAAACCAGACTAGTTGCATGCATTGTTTTTAAAAAAGAGAAATGATTATTCAATTTAATTGGCCCCTTTTTTCCAGGCGCATACAAAGTGCAGGCCTATGACTATTCTATTAAGGACTATTTGCCCTCTGCCCCAGGGGTGGGGATGTTGGTTGAGGTCAAGGACCCAGAGGAAAAAGTTATCCTGTCCCGGGTGAGTGTCAGCAGTTAGAGAAGGCGGCTTAGTTTCTCTGACCAGTACTTTCCACCTTAAGATGACATGTGCTTTAGCTGAAGTGAATTACCACGGCAAAATTCACATCTAAATCCCACATAATCTGACTTCTACATTTACTGGACACTGGATTATATCTCTAGAGTGGTTTTTTAGCACAGTTTTTAACAAAAAATTAATGAATATATTAACTCTTGTGTATATCTTTTGAATTATTATTTTTTTACTGCTTTTCACCTCATGTAAATGGTTGAATCACAAGATTGACATTTCAATCAATGCACTATTTCTAGTAACTAACTAGATGTTAGTTTATGCAAATGAGTCTTTCAATAGCTGTCAGAAAAAAAGTCATACTCTTATACAATATTTATATTTTTTGCAAAACTGTGTAAATAAAGTGAAATAACATATTAAGTTAGCAATATCTTTGTCAATATTACATCAATTTTTGAGTTCAATAATTAGACAATAAAAAGCGGCAAACTTGGTTGTAGATTTTATAGACATTTATTGTAGATATATTTTTCTGTTCCTTTTCTTGTCTTGATAGAATGGTACAAACTTGGGAGCTGGTGCTGCATTTTAAAAAACTCCAATGATTTACTTTATTTTTCCCCCACAATTTTGTTCCTTTTTTACAGACTTCTATCACAAACTCTCTGGGGAGGAAAAACCCTTTTCAGCATACTTCATAGGAAACTGCGGCAGTTTGTTTTGCATGATAATGTTTTTTTCTTATATATATTTTGTTTACATGCATGCTTTTTTAATATATGTGCAGATTGGTAAATCATTACGATACATACATTAGAAATGATAAAGTATTAAGTTTGTCTATTTTATCATTTTATTATGCAGAAAATGATAACCATTCTCTTCCATGTAAATAATCTGAATTTTATAATAATTTTCATTTACCAATTAACTGTTACGCATTTAAAAGATTTAAAAGATTCTTTGTTGATTCACATATGAAAATTTCTGTTAAGATGTAAAACTTTTCTGACACAAAATTTAATGAAATTATTTTCATTCTTCAGACATATGCAGCAGATGGAAGATTCACTTTCACGTCCCATAATGCTGGGGAACATGTGATCTGTCTTCACTCCAATTCTACAGCTTGGTTTTCCAGTGGTCAGTTGGTAAGTTGACCATTCGGACATAAATGACCAGTATAAGATATGGTATAATGACAAGGGTCATGAAACTTGAACTGTATTTGATAAAAGTTTTCTCTGAATTGTTTTTGAAGCATTCCAGCAGTCTAAATATAAAGAGTACCTGAATTTTATTCAATTAAATATCTACCTTCAGTGATAACCAGGACCTTGTTTTCATTCTTGGTTAAAGCAGCGAAAGAGTTTGTAATGTGCATGTATCTATGGTGAAGCTACCAAATTATTGGGATAGCATAAGAGAGGGCTTTTATATAGGAAATGCCTGCAGCCCAGTTCATTTATAATTAGATAAATGTTCAAATCAGCAGAAGAAGATTGAATTTAGATATGCCTCATTCAGAAAATTCATTCAATGACACAATAATTAATATATCTGTGCTATTCCAGAGAGTACATCTGGACATCCAGGTGGGAGAGCATGCCGTGGATTACTCCCAGATCCAGGCCAAGGACAAGTTATCTGAGCTCCAGCTGAGAATCCGACAACTCCTGGATCAAGTGGAGCAGATTACTAAAGAACAAAATTATCAGAGAGTGAGTTCGACCATTCACCCTTCAGGGAATTATTGTTCATTTAAATGAATATTTTGTCTCAAATGACAAGATTTCTTTTTTTTATGATTTTTCAAAACGCATATTAGAAATTAAAAAATCATAAATTTAAAAAAATGTTACGCTTCTACTCCTGTAATAAATACAATGCAATTCCTTGATTTTGGAATCTACTTCTTTGCATATCTAATGTGTCTAATGTATTACTTCCAAGTTACTGTGTAAACAGATGAACAATTTATAAGTAATCTTTCTGTTGATATTTCAGTATCGGGAGGAGCGATTCAGGCAGACCTCAGAAAGCACCAACCAGCGAGTTCTGTATTGGTCCATAGCTCAGACAATCATTCTCCTTATTACGGGTTTCTGGCAGATGAAGCATCTAAAGAGCTTTTTCGAGGCCAAGAAACTTGTATAGTGTTCTAGTTAATTTTATAGGGTAATATTATTAAAAATTTGGTCCTTCCAGTTATTGATATATTGGGGAAAAATGAAGACATTCAGATCGGAAGTTTGGACTCAGGCAGAAGAAAATTCAAGTATACTGTATGGTTTCTTAAAATTTAAGAAGTGAAAATAGAAAAAAAAAATTAAATATGTTACATGATATATGCATTGTTAGCATACTAAAATGTGACTTAATTGATTAAAAAAAATTGAGACAAGAGATTTTTCAGATAAAATTTTTATTAAAATTAAAAAAATCAGTAATAGGAACTTGGGATACGTAAAGCAGCTACTGTGTACAAATAATTTTCAGACAATGTATAAAGGTAGAATTTTTTGTTTAATTCATTAATTTTATTTGAGGTGAAAGTTTTTTCCTTTGTATTTTTTGACTTCATATTCAGTCATATTTATTATGGAGATATTTTGTTGCAACATGGAGTAGTGTGTGATTGATATTGAAAGATGTTTGACGTTTGAGAGAGTTTCTTCCCTTTCGTTAGCACCTGTATTGTTCCTTTGTTACCACTTGTATTAAAAATGCATACCGGTAATTTCATGTGTCAGATTAAGTTCTCTTTACTATATAATGAATAGTATTTTGAAATGGATTTATTTGGAGCTGGGTCAGGGAAAATAAAAAAAAAAGAAGGGGGGGGGGGTTATGATGAAAATGAATTAATGCTGAGAAGTACATGTACTAGCTATTTAAAGTTTTTGATGAAAATTTGGATTAAAATTAAGAACATGATGTTATATGTTAGTGTATATTTTAAATGTATTGAGTTCTCACTGTATGATTTTTTTTTATCACATTGATTGTGTGGTTTATGAATTTTACTGTATAAAATCATCACCATTCCTGTTCTTGGATGTAAATGTGAAATTAAGCTCAGTGAGAAAAAATAGCTTTGTGGATCTATGCTTTATGTGTGTGCATGTATGTGTGTGTGATCACTTTTCTCTTCTTGTGTGTGAATGTATAAACATGAAATAAATATTTTAAAATATGAGTAAAATTTATTTATCTGAGTTTTTAGATTCAGACTATCCAGGGGACCGTCCAACTTTAAAGTTGTATTTATTCCGTTTGCAAAAATGGGCATATGTATTTCAATTAAAAATAGATGGACTGCAGTTTGAGAAAGACATAGGTTTTGGACTGTATTCCTTTTTTAAAACATGGATATTTTGCTGCATATAAACTTGTTTCTGCACTAAAACAAAAGACTGTGATCATTGTATTAATTGATGTTTTGGTACCAATTTGCCTATTGTGCATAATCAAATACAATGACTCATTTTTCATTAGGCATGATACAGATTATCATGCAACTAGACGACTCGGCCTGATTCACAGGTTAGCTGGTACAGGCATTGGTGCCACAATGCTCACCTGAGATAGTGTTGCCCTGTTGCTCTTTGTCAGCATATTTATTCCTATATTGTGACCCCACCTATATATCCCTGGGGGACAGTGTTTGATTTGAATCTGTACTAACAGAGGATGCTTCCATGCAAATGTTTTACTATTTTTTAATGAAAAATATTTTTCCCCTTATAAAACTTTGATTACCCATTGTACCTTAGGGGTCTCAATTTCAGCAAATCAAATTGTATATGCACTAACCTGGAAATGCTTTGATTACCCATTGTACCCTAGGGGCCTCAATTTCTGGCCAGTGATCCTTGAGAAAATTTTAATGTCTCCAGCAATTTTTCACTACTATAATATTTCTTATTATCTCTCTTGGAACAGAATGTGGCCTTTGTAGCAAACGCTAATGATGAAACGCAGCTTAATGATGCTTTCGATGTCTTTGAGGGTGAAATGTCATTTTTTATGGCATTGTGTCAAATATGAACGGCCTTACATATGTCATTCAGAAGTTATCACCAAAGTTGATTTTTTTTAAAATTAGGTCAATCATAAAGGTCAAGGGGTCAGAAATCATAGCATGCTCGGAAATACTAGTATCTTGTCACAGGAAATGCACATGTCAAATATGAAAGCCCCATCAGTCTTCTCGATAAAAAGTTACAAGGAAAATTTAACATTTTTGAAAATAAGGTCAAACTTCAAGGATAATCTCACAAGATCAAAAATCATAGAGTATATAGAAAGATCTTGTCACAAGCAATACAAATGTTTAATATGAAAGCCCTATCTCTTCTCATTCAAAAGTTATGGCCGATTTAAAGTCTTTAATATTTAAAAAGTAGGTCAAACTTCAAGGTTAAGGTCACGGGGTAAAAAATCATAGTGTATTTAGAAAGGTCTTATCACAGGTAGATCTAATATATATACATGTGTAATACGAAAACCTTATCTTTTACCATTCAAAAGATATGACCACGGTTAAAGTTTTGTGACGGACGGACAGCTATACAGACTGACAGAACTAAAGATTGAAAGACGGACAGACGAATGAGATTTCATGTCCCCTCGCTTTCGCGAAAGCGGGGGACAATAAATTATGTTAATTCTCTCACTAAGAGGTGTTTTATCATTAGCGGTTGCTACAGACATTTCATTTACAGTAAAAACGTAAGGTTTAATTTAAATTTACGACACGTTCTTTAAATATCTGTTTAACTGTAAGTGTATATTTCTCCAAAATATTACAATAAAAAGCCGTGCAAACTTTGGTTGACCTTGCAATTGTAGTTTTGGAGAAGATAAAAAAGTTTACAACGATGACGACAGACAACCTGAATTTTGATTCGAAATTCGCGAATATTTCTCGACGCAATTCAATTTCATGCATCTATGTGTTAACATAGAATGTTGCCTCAGTTGCGAACATTTTCGAAGTAGTCGTGGATGAATCCCAGACTGAATATACTATAAAATTCATTCTCGCGGATATAAATATTCCTTTTCTCGTAAGAGAAGTGCAGACTTTCGCCTACATGTACGTGGATGTAGGTGAAGCCTGTCCACTTCTCTAAAGAGAATAAAGTATTCCTTAAGATTATGTAAAGTAATGAACACAATTCGCGAAAATAAAGTGTTGCGAATTTAGTGATCTACAGAACATGATTGATTGATTGTATGTTGTTTAACGTCACTCAAAAGAATTTTGCACACATATATATGGAGACGCAACCACTTGCCTGTGGAGAGCTGCAAATTTCGACCTATGCTATTGAGCAGTGAGGGATCTTTTTCGTGACAGCACCTATATACTGCGACACGGGACCTCGGTTTATACGGATCTCATCCAAAGGACCGGTCTCCACGTCCCACAGTGGGATTCGAACCCGCGACGTTAAGATCAACTCCTTACTTTGCGACTCTAGAGCAGACGCTCTAACAACTGTGCCACGCGGGCGACAGTATAATACAAACGAATTCTAATTTCATACTGGTAAATTCATATATTTATTTATAAACTATTTGACCGATAGATTTTTTCAGCCATTAGATGTATACCGACTTAGACATCATTATCTTTATCCACAGTGTGTTACATGTATTTGACTAAGACATTATCAAAGTTATCGTTACGACAATGTTATCACTATATATATATATCATACTGTGCTGTTATGGATTTTAATTTAAACAGAAAAAATAATGGGAAATTGGGAGAAAAATACATTTCTCAAATATTTTTTTTTTATCTTTTGGACAGATGAAAAGGGGGGAGGGGTGAATGACAACCCTGTAGTATCAACTCCGCTCCCTTGTTTGTTTGATCCGTGACTCTACTCAATATTACGGTTATCTACCATCCCGTTCAAGGTTCGAAAGAGATAGATGACCTAACAAGTTTCATAAATTTAATGGAAATAGAGATATTTTAATTTTCTTAGGTAAGTTGATTTAATTTTCCATTTGTAAGAGAATTAACACATAATTGTAAAACCAATGACTGTGCATATAATGCCATATATATAAAAAAAACAACTAGTAATATTCTTTGTTGTATTGAACTTAGATTTAACGTAAATTTTACTTATGTGTACTTATGTGTACAGCACAGTGTGGTACAACTGTTTATGATATATACTTGTCTTGCATGTTACGGTCGGAGTAACAAGCAATTTTTGTGAAAGTCGTTTGCCCCCCCCCCCCCACCCCCCCTTTTTTTGTTGTTGCACAAATAAGGGTTTTGCATTAGGGTATGAATATTTTTTTTTTGCTTGTCTTTTTTTTAAGTAAGTTTTTTTTTCCTGGCTATCCCCTTTTGAAAAACGATGCTACGTCCGCGAATACTACCATATTAAGGTTTAACAGATTCAGAGATTGGGAGGGGATTCGAAAAGTGGGATAATATCCGAGTTTGGATGGAGGATTGAGGAGATATCATATGTATTCGATCTATGACCCTGTGTCAAATTAAGCACAAAAAAGTCATTCGAACGGTCTTTAGTCATTAATTTCAACACTCAAGAAACAGAACTTTTTTGGATTTTTGAAACACCTTGCCTTTTGTGAACGGAAATTCTATAAAATCTTTATTAAAATCGATGATTTAAAAAGTCAGTTGACCTTAAAGGAGTAGTGATCGTGAAAAGGGGGAGGGGGATATGTCATTTTATATCAAGATTTTAGGATAAATATGGTCAGTGATATTGTTTGTGAAACCGGCGCGGGTAAAAGGGTGGGGGTGGGGGGATGGTGGTCTAGAAACCCTGTTGATTGAAATAAGAGTAATAGAAAAGTTTATTTTTAAGTATTTGTCAACTTGATCTATTTTTTTTATCTTCTAGAATATTGGTCTAATATCTTCATTTATATTTATTTACAGAAATAAAAATGAGGGGATGGATTTTCTTAACAGGGTGTTTATTATCGGTGTGGATACTTCAAACGACAGGTATGAATGAAATCATGTCAATCTTTATCTTAAATAAATATCTGATCTATATTTCCTATGACATCAATTTACCTATAAATGAAACATAGTTTTAAATTCATGACTTTTTGTTTAAAAATATACATAATGTAATATGTCGTTATAATAAATATAAGAACAAATTAATGTTAAATATTTTTTTTCAAAATTATACATTTAAAATATAACACAGTATAATATGTACGAGTACATAAGGAAAGCTTCAGAATAATTTTTCTGCACTTTAAAGTTGTTATAATCTTTTATCATCCTATACATGTAACACCTTGACCTATTTTCCCCCAGGTGACCTGATCGGCCAGTACCAGCAGTGTGGGGATGGGTGGGTACAGAGGAAGGGGAGTAACAGCTGTTATTTCTGGGAGACAAACAATCTCCAGACCTATGCTGGAGCTTTACAGGAATGTAATCTCATGAACGCAGACCTTCTTGTTATCAACGATGATGCTGAACAGGTAATTTTAAATAAGCTTACCTAATCAGGCATGGGTCCAGTAATTTTTCAGTGTTATAAAAGTCTAACCCAGTAATTTCTTGACAAGCAAAAAATAAAAAAAGACCCCAGTCTCAAATGTAAAATACCCATTTTGGAGGGGGGTGGGGGGTGGGGGTGGCCGATCACTTCTACCAGTTTCCCCGTTTGTGTAGGTGTGGTGGATGGGTTTCTAAAGTCACGTTTAGTTGAATTAGTATTCAATTATTTATATTTTTCATTACCTGTTTCATTCTATACACTATGCAAACACTTTTAAAAGAATTCTAATTCTGTGCTTATATGTTCATGCAGTTAGAGTGATCAGTCCTTGATTTAAGGAAATCTACGATATAATAATTATTTATAATATATATGTATTTTCCACCTTAAAGTAGACAACAGTGTCTTTAAGCCTTTTTCGTTGATAAATGGTCGCTAAAAATTAAATTATGCATATCTCTTTATAGAATTTCCAAATTACTCTTTACATCATTTTTGTTTTTAAAGAAGTTTCTTCAGATGAATGCACATTACTAAACAATGTGATGGTTTTACACTCCCATATCTTTTATGGCTTGTTAAAAGTTGTTAATTTTTTTTACTATAAAATAGTTACAAACATCTAAAAAAAAATATTTGGTTTTCATCACATCAAAACTCGTTTGTTGATATTTATAATATTACAACCGACGTGTATATAAATCTTAAGCATACCAAAAGAACTCCATGATAACAATTTTGCCTTTCTTGTCTTCAGGACTGGGTAAATGTAGAATCTGAGACAAACAAAGTGTACAAGACAGGAGGGTGGTACATGGGACTGCAGAAGTCGCCCACTAAGGGATGGGCCTGGACTACGCAAACAGGAACGTCCAACATGTAGGTAGTCAACACCTCTCCTTGCTGTAGACCACTATCATAACCAAAAAATAACTAAAGGAAGTTAAATATTACAAAAAACCGACCTACATGAAATTTAGTCATTTTTCTGACCCTTTCCCCCAATTACCTTTACTCAGCTGGCTTAACAATAAGTTTACATAATTTCATACGCGATGAAGTTTTTATATTACAAGCAATTTTTTTTATCAGTTTTCTAATCTAGAAGTAGTTATGTTTTCAATAGTACTTAGGCCATGCAAAGTTAATTTCTTGGTCCTCAGAAATATGACGAGGGAGGAAGACATTTAAAAAAAAAAAAAAACTTTTTTATTGTCCCCAAAACATGATGAGGCAGCTTTTTACATTGTACAAAACCTAAAAAAATGATGAGGGGGGTGATTTATTGTTTTTATTTGATAGATTTAGCAATAAAAAGGGTCAATGAAGCACCCTTGGAAGAGATGAAGGGGGTGAGAACCAAGAAATTAATTTTCTATGGCCTTAATATTCTATATACCGGCAAAATAATGGGGTGAGTGGGGTTGTGTACATCCCCCGTACCTAAGGTATCCCTTTTCTTGTATAAAAACAATAAAAAAAAACACTATAGTTTACTGCTTACACGTAAACGTGACTGTAGAAAAAAAATGTTGTTTATAAAATATATTTATTTAAACATAATACGTTAAACAACATCTACATGGATGATTGAATAAAGGCAAGCAAATTGTCAATTTCGTCTGAAACATAACGATCAAACTCCGCTTCATTCAGTCCTGTATCGACATCAGTTCCCAAATCATCCGGGTTTATGATGTGTCCTTTTTCATGTCTTTTAAAATCTGAAATAGAAATACATGTACATGTATTAAGATTGAACTGCATTTTGAATTAAAAGGTTTCATTTACCAGCCATGTAATAAAATATTTAATTGGTGAAATCATATATTCCAATTTTTTTTGGGGGGGTGGGGGGTTAATACTCTTTTCCACTATTGATGATTAATGTTCCGGTGTAAAGACGAATAATGACCCCCATCGAATAATGACCGGGGGTCATTTTTCGACAGCAAAAAATGACCCCCGGTCATTATTCGACGTAGAAAAATGACCCTTTTGCCCGTAGAATAAGTGTCACCACCCTAAAAAATTGCAGAACCCACGTGAAGAAAAATGACCCCCGTAGAAAAATGACTCCCTGTTGATTAACGCTGAAATTTTTAGGAGCAAAAATTAGATAAAGAAGCATATTGGCCAAAACCCTAACAAAAAATACTATAGTTAATTATAGTTAACTATAGTTTACTATAGTTAACTACCAGTATAGTAAATCAAAATGTCAAAGTTTTCTTCAAAGTTTTTCAAAGTGTCAAAGTTTTCGCCAAAGTTTTTCAAAGTGTCAAAGTTTTCGATAAAGTTTTTCAAAGTGTCAAAGTTTTCAATAAAGTTTTTCAAAGTGTCAAAGTTTTCAATAAACTTTTTCTAAGTGTAAAAGTATCCAAGTTTTCAATAAAGTTTTCAACATGTCAAAGTTTTCGATTAATTTTTTCAAAGTGTCGAAGTTTTCGCCAAAGTTTGCAAAGTGTCAAAGTTTTCGCCAAAGTTTTTCAAAGTGTCAAAGTTTTCGCCAAAGTTTTTTCAAAGTGTCAAAGTTTTCGCCAAAGTTTTTCAAAGTGTCAAAGTTTTCGCCAAAGATTTTCAAAGTGTCAAAGTTTTCGATAAAGTTTTTCAAAGTGTCAAAGTTTTCAATAAAGTTTTTCAAAGTGTCAAAGTTTTCGATAAAGTTTTTCAAAGTTTTTCAATGTGTCAAAGTTTTCGTCAAAGTTTCTCAAAGTGTCAAAGTTTTCTTTAAAGTTTTTCAAAGTGTCAATGTTTTCTTCAAAGTTTTTCAAAGTGTCAAAGTTTTCGATAAAGTTTTTCAAAGTGTCAAAGTTTTCAATAAAGTTTTTCTAAGTGTAAAAGTACCCAAGTTTTCAATAAAGTTTTTCAAAGTGTCAAAGTTTTTCAAAGTGTCAAAGTTTTCAATAAAGTTTTTCAAAGTATCCAAGTTTTCGATAAACTATTTCAAAGTGTCAAAGTTTTCACCAAAGTTTTTCAAAGTGTTAAAGTATCCAAGTTTTTCGATAAAGTTTTTCAACATGTCAAAGTTTTTGATTAATTTTTTCAAAGTGTCAAAGTTTTCGATTAACTTTTTTAAAGTATCCAAGTTTTCGATAAAGTTTTTCAAAGTGTCAATGTTTTCAATAAAGTTTTTCAAAGTGTCAAAGTTTTCACCAAAGTTTTTCAATGTGTCGAAGTTTTCGATAAAGTTTTTCAAAGAATCCAAGTTTTCGATAAAGTTTTCAAAGTGTCAAAGTTTTCTCCAAAGTTTTTCAAAGTGTCAAAGTTTTAGCCAAAGATTTTTAAAAAGTCAAAGTTTTCGCAAAAGTTTTTCAAAGTTTTCGTTTCAATAAAGTTATTCAAAGTGTCAAAGTTATCACTATAGTAAATCAAAGTTTTCAAAGTGTCAAAGTTATAACTATAGTTAATTATAGTATTTTCTTGTTAGGGAATGCTCACCTGAGCTTATTTGGAATAAGTTGATGATATGTTGATCTTATAACATACGATTATAGCTATATTTTAAGGTCAATGCGATGATTCAGAATCTAAAGGAGTAAAGATTTATCGAGCCTAAAGGGTTAGGTAAACATTGTTTTTCGATGGTGGAAATCATCGTACTGTAACGGGTAACCAAATTTAGGGTCCGTTTTCAGGAGATACAGGGTCCAATATATATAAACTTTTCCTCTGGCTCTATCTGAGCCTATAATTAATATGGGGAATCAATATTATATACAAAAATAATTGTTATTCGTCATTTATAGGGGATGCTTGTCCTTTTTTTTATTTAAACAGCGGGATACGATTAGAGGTCCTTTGTAACCGGGTACTATGACTGGGCTCCTTGCACCTGGTTCCGTGACCAAGTTCCTATTGAATTGAGCACTCGGTGCCTCACCCTTACTCAGGATTACTACACCTTGTGCTTCAATTCAATTCCTTGGCTAAATACAGACCGGTGCTCTGTACCCTAGCCTTACTTATCCTTCTTTTACCCTTTAAATACTTCTTAATTTTATTACTACCTTTAATCTTCTATTCAGCTTCTTGCTTCTTCTGTGGGTTTCCGAGAGAGAGATCGAGACTGCCTCTGCAGTCGTTTATATAGCCAAGGGCTATACCATTCAAACAGGAGTGAACAGGCTCCTGGACTGTTCCATTTGTCCAGATCACACAAGCGTTTGAATGGTATAGGTCCATTGCCTTATTCATTACTCATTACACTACCCACGCCTCTGTATACTTGCGTCCCGCATGTTCATTGGTTACCTTGTTTTTTAAGACAATAAAAAGATCAAGAAAACGCGGTTAAGAGGTCCTTTCTTATACATAGTTACACAATTATTCAAGTATTTACAACAATAGACTTATGTACATGTACATTGTTTCTTTTCCAAAGTACTTCACTATAATTAGTCATTCCAAATGTCTTCCTCAACTCTCTCCACACATTCACCATCCTTTTGGTATTTTCTCACTACTCTGACTGTCTTCTGGTGACGACTTGTGTCCGTCTGAGTGCTGACATCCATCCTAGTAACATGATCCTTACAGCAGGGACAGTGATGTAAAACCATGGGCGCCTCATGATCCTTACCATCATCTACCAGGCTTGAACCTTTGTCTTCAGATTGGTCAGGCACCTTGTTTACAAGTTCGTCTGCCTTGCGCTTGACTCCAGGGAGACTGGGCGAAGTTTTCTTCCTGATGGTTCTACCAACTTCAAGTTTCTTCACATAAACTGAATCACATGGATCCTCTTGCCATTCAGAATTTCTATCATGGTCATCTACAACATCCGACTTGGAGTTCAATGGAACACTTCTTTCTCCATCTTGCAAACCAGTAGTTGAGTGTAACCTCTTCTGGTGTCTCCTTAGACGTGAATGGTTGGCAAATGCCTTGTCACACTGGTTACACTTAAATCTACATTCATTTATCTCACCTAGCGCAAGTAATTGTTCAGTACATATATTTTCTTTCCTAGGTGAAATCGATGTTTTCTCATTCACATTGTCTCTGAAACACCCTAACTGGTCCTTTAATTGGAGTTCAACCTCAGCTCCTTCAACACACATTTTCCCTGAGGAAACATCCACCAAACATCTAATATATTACAGAAAATCTAAACCTAAGATACCGTCTGTTTCTATATTTGTTACAACTGCATCAAAAGTAAACGTTTGATTTCCCAATATAATGTCCAATGTGCACTTACCTTGCACATCCAATGACCTTCCATCGGCTAATACTATCTTCTGAGTTATGGATGACATTTCCACAGCTTCAGTGTTAAGCATGTTCTCAAATACTTTATTTGACAAAATCGTCAGTGTAGCCCCAGTATCCACTAACAATGTACAAGGCACCTTATTAACACTAGCCTTTATAAATAACCCAGACTGAACATCAACTCTTGTTTGAGTGACTGAACTCTTATTCGACTTTCTTTTCTTTGGCTTAGCCTCGGTTACTTCTTTTTGATCAACTATCTCCTTTGGGGTCGCCATGCATACATTGCAAGTTTTACAACTGATCTCTGTTCTCCTTTTAACATAACAGTCTTTAGCCCTGTGGCCTCGCCTACCACAGTTATGGCACTTAAAAGGGAACTTTGTTTGATCGGAACTTGGTATCGAACTTGATATATCAGATTTTGGTTGTCTACTGGTCTCTTTGCGTTCTGACAAAGTGGCTATTTTGTTCTCGAGGTCTCGCAGTTACGACCGAAGTTCATCTCGTAATTGTTTAAAATCTTCCCGAACCTTTGTATCAGCTTAAAGTTCTGTCTGATTAGTCGGTGCAAATCTAGCCTGTAATGCTTCACACAAATCTCTATATGCACAAGCATTATCTGTCTTCATATTTCCAAGAACTGTTTGTGCTTGGCCTCTTAATGATGCTGCCAGGTACAAGCCTTTTTGTCTATCATTCCACAGGTTGATGCTACTACATGCCTCGAAATGAGCTTTGTAATCAATCCAGGACCCGATACCATCAAATGTCGCAGGCTTCATCACAGTTTTACCAAATGTGTTACATGTAGTGCTAGGACAATAACCACTGTTTTCATTCACTGGTAATGCTGCACTTAATGGTGTACTTGGTACAGTCGGCATAGGTTCTCTGTCCTTTGCAAAACTCCATGTAACACTTGTGGGTGTTGACATTGAGCTTACACCTAATGTACTCCAGTGTACATGTGGCGTTGAAATTTGAGGAGTATATGCTGATTTACCCAGTGACACTGCTGTGTACGCCGACTTTGGTGTGGTATAAACATCGCCTCTTCCCCAAATATCTTTGTTTCCAGGAACATGGAAATCATAAGCTTGGGTCTTGTATTCTTCGTATCCACCCATAGCTCCTTTCACATTACTTGGTCTGGTGGTGGGGTTTATGTCAACTTTACCCATCAACTCATCTATACTGTCGTCAGTAGTCTTTTGCCCCAATTCTACACCAGAATCAGTTACTAAGGAGGGCCTACTAACATTAAATGAACTTGGCGTAGACTTTAACTTTTCTAACGTTTCTCTTAATTGTCGTCGTCTAACGTCAATATCTTCAAGATCTGCCCACAGTTCTGATTCTTGTTCTTTCTTCATGTTTAATTTCTATATACCAAGTAACCAAACAAAAATACTCGGTTCTCTACTATATTAAATCTTACTGTACCTAACAGAGTGCACACAGAACTCTGTACCTGGTATCTGAACCAAGTAACAGAACTGCGTTCACGAGAACCCGGTGACAGAACACAGTTCACCCCGTTAAATAAACTTACATCAACAGATTCTAATAATTAAATGTACCCTATATCCCACCGCTGCCACCAAAATGTAACGGGTAACCAAATTTAGGGTCCGTTTTCAGGAGATACAGGGTCCAATATATATAAACTTTTCCTCTGGCTCTATCTGAGCCTATAATTAATATGGGGAATCAATATTATATACAAAAATAATTGTTATTCGTCATTTATAGGGGATGCTTGTCCTTTTTTTAATTTAAACAGCGGGATACGATTAGAGGTCCTTTGTAACCGGGTACTATGACTGGGCTCCTTGCACCTGGTTCCGTAACCAAGTTCCTATTAAACTGAGCACTCGGTGCCTCACCCTTACTCAGGATTACTACACCTTGTGCTTCAATTCAATTCCTTGGCTAAATACAGACCGGTGCTCTGTACCCTAGCCTTACTTATCCTTCTTTTACCCTTTAAATACTTCTTGATTTTATTACTACCTATAATCTTCTATTCAGCTTCTTGCTTCTTCTGTGGGTTTCCGAGAGAGAGATCGAGCGAGACTGCCTCTGCAGTCGTTTATATAGCCAAGGGCTATACCATTCAAACAGGGGTGAACAGGCTCCTGGACTGTTCCATTTGTCCAGATCACACAAGCGTTTGAATGGTATAGGCCCATTGCCTTATTCATTACTCATTACAGTACTGACAGGAAAAATCAGCAGTATCATATATTATTTTATCCTCCGCATGAAAAGCGGGAGGGTATATAGTGGTTAGGGTATCCATCTGTTATCCGCAACTCCTCTTATATATAAAAAGATGTATTTGTAAAACAGCTATGCCCTTGTCCGGCAATATAGCGAAGATTAAACCTTTCTTAAAGGCAATTTAAATACAATGGAACCAAAAGTAGGGTCTTCTCACAAGAAGTACAATTGCAAAATAGGAAAGCCCTATCACTACTTGTTCAAAATTAATGGCTAAGGATAAGTGTTTGAAAGGTTGATCAAACTCAAAGGTCAAAGGTTCAAAGTTGATGGTTTCTTAAGAAAGGTTTAATGTAACAAGGATTACATTTGTGAAGTATAAGAGTACTGGTATCTACCATCTAAAAGTTATAGCCAAAGTAAATTAATTAAAAATTTGGCATTTTTGTGTAAAATGGCACAAACTCCAAGGTAAAGGTCAAAAGGTCAAATTTGGTGGTACCCAAAGTAAGGTCTTGTCACAAGGAATGTACACATATTAAATATGAAAGACATAGCTACAATAAATGAAAAGTTATGGTAAAGGTTAAAGATTTTGCGGAGAAACAGACCGCCAGATAGACAGACATACAGACGGACACAATAAAACTATATATACCCCCGAATCTTCGATTACAGGGACATAAAAAGAAATGGTCTTCAATTTTCATATTATGATGCAGTATAAAGAAGAGGTTACAAAAATGAAAATGTTTGTTCTGATCTCTGAAAAATATACTCAGAACTGGGTAAAATCGTGGAGTAAAACAAGAATTAAGAAATGTAATGAATACTGTGTGCTAAATCAAAAGGTTATGTGTACATGTATAGTTTTTGCATTAGAATGTGTATTTTACACTAGCCCATAGCTTTACAGAAGATTATATTTTTAGGTGTTATACCCACCCCACGCCCTTACTAATTTAGGAGGAAATTGATTATCAACAAAAAACTACCCTACCTTTATTTTTCTATAAGGAGGGACTAAAAATAAGCTTAAAATAATCTACTATTCTACTAATTTTCAACTGTTACTCTGCCACAATACTTTCAAGTATATCCCCACCAACATTTAAAGTATGCTTTAATCATAGCGAAGTAAATTATGATATGATAGAAATTGTGTGAAGGCTTAACTTCTTTCAATATTTTATCTAGAGCCTCTTTCAGTATTATTGAACGGTATAGAGTTTTATTTATATTTTTGCTTTTCATTTATTTTTTGTTTGTTTTGATTTAACGTTTTTTTTTTTGGGGGGGGGTTGGGTTAAAATTTCCTCCTCTTTCATTGTCAAATAGGATTTGCCAAACTTATACAAGCTAAAAGTTGAAATGAAGGAAAAATTAATTTTTCTATTAAAGAGTATTGGAAACTGATTGTTGCATGGTTTGATTTCTAAAAACAAGTGGAATATCATTCTTTAAGCAAACACTATAAGGAGAAATATTAAAAAGAAATTTTATTTACTTGACAATTAAAGAATCTCTTTTCACTTTAAAGGGGGTCATTTTTCAATGGGGGTCAATTTTATATAGGACTAACATATAAAATAATGACCCCTAGGACACCTTTTCCACAAAAAATGACTTTTTTCTACGGGTAGGGGGTCATTTTTTGTCGTTGAAAAATGACCCCCGGTCATTATTCGATGGGGGTCATTATTCGTCTTTACACCGGTACTAACTTTTCTTTCCCCACCATTTCTGTAACTCCATCACTCCCATGATCATCCAAGAAAATCCAGGAAACATTTTCTAAATGTGTAAAAAAAAAAATAATTTGAACTTGAAATACGGGAAACACAGAGGAATCTAAAACTCATGGGATGCTCTTTTTAAACTGTTTAATATATGCACTCTGTGTTTTACTGAAATTATATAATAACAATTATTGCAGCTTAACAAAGGTTGGTATTACTACTTACATTATGCGGATATGCTATCTGTCTTGAAAGACTATATTCCAGTCGATGTTAATATTTCACAGATAAAATCTATGAAAAACGTTTGGCACGAAAATCACCGATATTCTCGGAGAAACACAATAACCACAAAACTACTGCCAGTAGATTGTGACGTTTTAATCATTATGACGTCACAATGATAATATTGAAAACGAGATTGATACTGACATCCCCCTTTACAAATGGACCATTCCTACCGGTGTAACATGCAGGGGCCTATCGGGTTTTCCGACCTCTGACGGAAAGGCCCGAGATGATGCGATTGGGGTCAATACACAACTCACTTATTAGATTTGAAAAAAAAATAGTTAAAGTTATCTGATTAATCTATCAGTTAGTTAAGGTGGGTGAAAAACCGCAAAATGTATAATTTTTATCATTCCAGGCTTGAAAAGTGGGAGGGTAAAAGTATATAGTGATCGGGATGTCCGTTCGTCCATCTGTCTGTACGCAATGAGACTGTCACAGAATCTATGTTACATAATGCCATTGTGCACACCGCTTACATGTATTTTTACATTTTGATGCGACACATATTTTGTTTTTTTTTGTAGCAAAACATGGGCACTGTCTCAATGCCAATCTTCATATAAATTGAAGGGTTTCCATCACGTATCCGCAATTTCTCCTATACAACAGAGTAAAATTTAATGATTCTTTCATAGATTCTTTATAACATAATTTCACTGTGCACTTTCTATTTGACTTTTTGATTAACATTTATTTCGGGTCTCCCAGAGCAAAACATGGACTTTGCCATTAAAATTATATGGAAGGCGGGGTATCATTTAGTGAGCTTCGTGCTCACAGCACCTCTTATTTATTTTTTTCTTTCTCTTTATATTGAAAATTATAAGAGAACAATAAAAAGTTATGTGCTTTTTGCACAAATGAACAAACTTAGTTCTAATAGACTTCTTATAATTTTTTTATTAACTTTATTTGGTTCTGATCAGGCCCATAGGAAGCAATTTCATTTTATTGGCGGTTCCTTGCCAAGCCAAATACAGATTATCATTTATTGAGAAGACACAAGCAAATAGTAGATATTTTTTCTATTGAATTCTATATATGGGAAAAATACGACAGTAATCATTTTTTGCCAGAAACTGGAAAAATGAACCAGACAATGCAGATAACCAGGACTGCTGCAGCATAAACCAATATGGCCGCTTCTCGGACGAGTTTTGTGACACGAAGTTCGGATACATTTGTCAGTATACAGCTCCCCAAGGTATTCTCATATATATATATATATATATTTATACCCCCTCTTGAAAAGCGGGAGGGTATGTAGTAATCGGTATGTCCGTCCGTCTGTACGTCCGTCCGTCTGTTTGTTACGCTTTGGGGTACCCATCTTTTATCCGCAACTCCCATCTTTTATCCGCAACTCCTCTCATACCACTTAATGAAATTTGATGAAACTTTCACAGAATCTTTATTACATATTGCCATTGTGCACCTTCTATTTTACTTTTTGATCCAAAGATATTTTAGGTTTCCCAAAGCAAAACATGGACACTGCCATTGTATCAATATGAGAAGCGGGGGGTTTCATTTAGGGAGCTCATTGCTCACAGTACCTCAACTTCCTTAAGTAATATACACTGTACATATATATCGTAATAAATACATATAAAGTAAGTTCCTGGCTACTGAAGGTACCGGTAGTTGTATACTGGAGTTGTGGAGTAGGATTTTCTCCTACCTAGGTTATCCCCCTCCCCGGAATCTGTACTAAATGGTAGGAAAATCTCCGAATCGAACCAAACTTTTCCCTCGTTCTTTCTCAGAGAAAGATCTATCCCCTTCTATCACAGCTTTTTAATACTAACAATATTATGACTATAATTATGTATGTATGGATGTAGAGGGCAACAAAAGTGCCCCCCTTCGAAATGGATCCCAATTACTAGTACATTGTTAACAATTTTCCATGAGTTGAAATTTTGCTACTCGATGATTAAATACGTAATTATTCTAAATTTGACAATTCTCTTAACCGAAAGTACTTACATTTTTATTCTAAAAAAAAAAAATTAATATTGTAAAATCACATATTTTCGTGGAGTCGATTTTTCATTGTTTGAGAAAAAAAATATTGGTTTGTGGGAGATTTGATTTCGTAGTTGGGGAATGTTAAGTAGTAATGGATATGGAATTTTACGTTTCGTGGGTCTCTCCGTACCTCCAAAAGTTAAACCCCTACGAAAATTTGTGATTTCAGTCAACTCTTAGCCAAGATATTTTTTTGGGCCGGGAAAATCGGCTCTGGGGAAATGGCACTTCATAATGAGTGAGTATGTACACCCAACCACCCCCATTCCCGGAAATATATTCTGATGTGGAATTTCCATAGGGTGAATCAACTTTAGAATATTTCCGGGGGGGGGGGGGTGGTGTCCTGGTCTAGATGAGAAATCCCAGTTTTCTGGGGAAAAGCTTAAAGCTTTATAAGTTCGGTTACAATTGCCACTAATGCGTATTGAGTAGTAAGAACAGTGTATCCTTAATTGCATCGCTATGTCCTTACCCCCTAGATGGAGAATATAATATCCCCGGGGATATTTCAATATTTCAATATTTAATTTAAATTGTAAATGTAAAATCGTTTTTTTAATATTTCATCGCATCGGATATGTAACAATAATCTGAAATTTTCACTTTTTAAAAAGAATTAAAATTTTACAGGACAAGCGTGCCCAACGGACAGCGGCAAAGTGCATCACATGTTCGCCAATGGCAACGTATGTATCTACGTCAGTAACCCATTGGATGCCAATGAACTCTATACCTGGCAAAATGCCAAAAGAAAATGTCAGATTATTAATCCAGCAGCTACTCTTGTTTCATTGAAAACTTACATTGATTTGGTGAGTTGAACTTAAGGTATTCAATGTATAATGAGGGGGTTTTTATCAATTTTGAATAAATCTAAACTAATTAAAAATGCAGTTGTTGCTAAGTAACGATAAAATTAAAATGAACCAAATTTACGCGACTAATTAACACGACACGACATGTAAAATGCCGGTAATTTTGCGTCTTAAAAGTTTTTTAAGAGTTATCTGCCCTTGATGAAAATAAGAAAATTTTTAATTCTCAAAATTTCTGCGGTAAATGATTTACTAGTATTTTATTTCATATTTTAATAAAGAGAGAATTTCAAACCTGTTTACCCATAACGCTGTCTCTCAGTATTTTTTATTAGATTTGTCCGTGAGATTTGGCATTTTCCAGTAAGATTTAACTTTCCATCAATTTTACATATATAAAAAGAGAAAAACTGCTTTTCTGATTACAAAAACATGGTTAAACAACAAGGTCTTTGTCATTTCATAATACCAAAGCGTTTTGGCAACCTGACATCGCTTCTGTGTTTGAAATCTTTCTCTTATTTAGCGATAAATAGGGGTGAAACTAAGACAGATCATAATGAAAACTAACTGTTAAATTCCAAACTAACGTATTTCTGATTTCCGTATTTTCATAATGGCAAAACGTGAGACGTATTTTAGACTAAAAATCCGTACAAAATACGGCGAAATCGTAAGAGTGAACAGGTCTGGAATTTATACATATTTTCATCAAAATATTTGTTTGAAATTCAAATTACTTTTTACAATATCTTTAAAAACATGCGCTGTACATAGCCTTCAATATAAAATCCAAGGTGCAATTAATTGGACAATAATCAAAATTTTGTAATTCATTTGGATGAGCATTTTTTATTTAGTAACAACTTCAAAATGCTACCATAACTATAAATATTGGACCATTCATTTATTATGTACAAGAAATGGACGTTATAAATTGAATACCTTAAAAGAAAAGATTTTTTTTTAACAACTAATCCCTTCAAGTATCATTTGGTTTGAGCTTACTTGAATCACAGCAGCCAAACCGGTTTTTTTTCTTTTCTAAATTTGTTCCTGCATGTACATGTCTTTTCAAGACCAATGGCCCACTTTGAATAAGATGCCCTTTGGATAATTGTTTTTTAATTTTGTTTTTTTCAAATGAAGACATTCTTCATAAAAATACATTTAATTAAGAAAAACATTTGCCCAACTACAAGTATGTCTTCTATTTTTTAAAAGACATACTTTTAGGTTAGTCCGAAATATCTGACGATTTCATAGTTTACGTGCCACGAAAACGCCAGAACCCGCGCACTGACGAAAACTGGAAATTTATGAACCAAACTCAAAATTTATAAAAGGCTTTAAAGCACAATGATCTAATACTCATTAAAATTTATGAAAAGAAAACGTCACTTATATCGATACAGGACCTGTAAGATTTTAAAATCCACAAAACGAAATCAAATCTTGACAATCAGATAAAGTGTTTTCATCGGATTTTATATTTATAAACTAACCATAATTTAAGGTTCATCGATACCCTGATAAGCAAGATAACTCCTAATGACATAAGTGTCTAATATTCCTTTATAGATTTGCCACTTGAAGTTGAAATGTCTTTTTTGTCTAATTTTGCCCCGCAAGCTATGCTATATATAATTGTTTTTATTTTACTTATAAAAAACAGTTCTTTTGGAAAATCAATAAGGTTCAGGCAACTTTTTATATGAGTGATCAGAGGGTTTATGAACCTTAAACGATGTTGGTGTTGGTGAGTATTAACACTTACAGATTGTACTTTGAAAAGTTGTGAATCTGACATCTCATTCGGTTTGCAAGTATCAAAATCGACCCAAGCAAGTGTCATGTTGAAGATTTGGAATTTAACGGGTGGCAGTAAATACAAAATTTACAGAGAATGCCGCCTCCGATTGGAGGCGTCGGATTCCCAGTTTTCCTTATGGTGCCGGTTCTGACGAAATCCTTGCTCGTAAATTATCAAAATCGTGAAAAGTCTGGAAAACGTCAGATATTTCGGACTAAATTTAGATATACAAATAAATTTATAAATTGATAAAATTTAAGTTATTCAAATATAGGTAGAGCAACAAGTGCGTTCAGAACATGCAAAAGATATACAGCAAACCATGGAATATTATTTTAGATACACCTTTTGTAAAATAAAGTATTCTTGTTAAGAAAGCATTCCCAATTTTGCATGTATTGATAAATAATTCTTCATTCAATTATTGAGACAAAATATTTCTATTTATAGTGAAGGGATTCAAATTAAGTTACTCAGTAGTAACATAAAAGTATAATACTTATTCATTCTTTAATACGAGTAATAATAAACAAGATAATGTTTCTAAAACAGTTATTCCCCCTTATTGCCAGCCATGTTTAAGGTTAAGTTAAATACCAAGGTCAGTGTCAAGAGTAAAAAAAAAAATCTTATCAAGAAAGGGCATGCATTTGAGAAAAGTTAACCTTCGGTGAGATGTCAAACCGATTTTTCAAAAAACACATCTATATTTTTTTTTAAAATTATTTTCTTTAAACATATATACAACAAAAACTAAAATATATATTTGTCCTTTGACTTCAGTTGAGTCGATTCGAAAGGGACTCAATTAAAAATTCTAATTATTTGAATTTGGTGACCTTTATGGTCCATTGCCGTTACTTCTGTATTTTGAAGCACTCCGATTAGTATGACATTTGTATAGAGTTTTAAATTATCTTGTTAGTATATGTATCAAATTTGTTCTTTTATCTCTTCCCAAATAAGCCTGCCATTTTAAGTGTTTTAACATGTACCTTCTAACCATTTCATCTTTCCCCCTTTCTATATCAGGCGTCCCTTCAGTTCGCATTGTCGACACAGAATCCAAACATACAGATCCCGTGGTGGACAGGCCTGAATGACCAGCAGAAAGAGGGCACCTATGTCTGGCAGGACGGGTCAGCCTACAATACTTCTGTTGTGTAAGTTCTTGTCAGCCTACAATACTTTTGTTGTGTAAGTTTGGGTCAGTCTACAATACTTCTGTTGTGTAAGTTTGGATCAGTCTACAATACTTCTGTTGTGTAAGTTTGGGTCATCCTACGATACTTCTGTAGTGTAAGTTCTTGTCAACCTACAATATACTTCTGTTGTGTAAGTTCAGATCACCGTACAATACTTCTGTAGTGTAAGTTCGGGTCAGCCTACAATATTTTTGTTGTGTAAGTTTGGGTCAGTCTACAATACTTTTGTTGTGTAAGTTTGGGTCAGCCTACAATACTTTTGTTGTGTAAGTTCTCGTCAGCCTACAATACTTCTGTTGTGTAAGTTCTTGTCAGCCTGCAATACTTCTGTTGTGTAAGTTCAGATCACCGTACAATACTTCTGTTGTGTAAGTTCGGGTCCGCCTTCAATACTTCTGTTGTGTAAGTTTAGGTAAGCTTACAATACTTTTGTTGTGTAAGTTTAGTGTAAGCTTACAATACTGTTGTGTGTTGTGTAACTTCTGTTGTAAGTTCTTGTCAGCCTACAATACTTTGTTGTGTCAGCCTACAATACTTCTGTTGTGAAAGTTCTTGTCAGCCTACAATACTGCTGTTGTGTAAGTTTTGTCATCGTACAATACTTCTGTAGTGTAAGTTCAGATCACCGTACAATACTTTTGTTGTGTAAGTTCGGGTCAGCCTACAATACTGCTGTCAGCCTACAATACTTCTGTTGTGTGAGTTTGGGTCAGTTCTGTTGTGTCAGCCTACAATACTTCTGTTGTGTGAGTTTGGGTCAGCCTACAATATACTTCTGTTGTGTAAGTTTGGATCAGTCTACAATACCTCTGTTGTGTAAGTTTGGGTCAGCCTACAATACTTCTGTTGTGTAAGTTTGGGTCAGCTTACAATACTTCTGTTGTGTAAGTTTGGGTCAGACTACAATACTTCTGTTGTGTAAGTTTGGGTCAGCCTACAATACTTTTGTTGTGTAAGTTTGGATCAGTCTACAATACTTCTGTTGTAAGTTCTTGTCAGCCTACAATACTTCTGTTGTGTAAGTCAGCCTACTATACTACTGTTGTGTAAGTTCTTGTCAGCCTACAATACTTCTGTTGGATCAGTCTACAATACTTCTGTTGTGTCAGCCTACAATACTTCTGTTGTGTAAGTTCTTGTCAGCCTACAATACTTCTGTTGTGTGAGTTTGGGTCAGCTACAATACTTTTGTTGTGTAAGCCTACAATACTTCTGTTGTGTAAGTTTGGGTCAACCTACTATACTTCCGTTGTGTAAGTTTGGATCAGTCTACAATACTACTGTTGTGTAAGTTCTTGTCAGCCTACAATACTACTGTTGTGTAAGTTCTTGTCAGCCTACAATACTTCTGTTGTGTAAGTTCTTGTCAGCCTACAATACTTCTGTTGTGTGAGTTTGGGTCAGCCTACAATACTTCTGTTGTGTAAGTTCTTGTCAGCCTGCAATACTTCTGTTGTGTAAGTTCGGGTCCGCCTTCAATACTTCTGTTGTGTAAGTTTGGATCAGTCTACAATACTTCTGTTGTGTAAGTCTGGGTCAGCCTACAATACTTCTGTTGTGTAAGTTCTTGTCAGCCTACAATACTTCTGTTGTGTAAGTTCTTGTCAGCCTACAATACTTCTGTTGTGTAAGTTCTTGTCAGCCTACAATAGTTCTTGTCAGCCTACAATACTTCTGTTGTGTGAGTTTGGGTCAGCCTACAATACTTCTGTTGTGTAAGTTTGGATCAGTCTACAATACTTCTGTTGTGTAAGTTTGGGTCAGCCTACAATACTTCTGTTGTGTAAGTTCTTGTCAGCCTACAATACTTCTGTTGTGTGAGTTTGGGTCAGCCTACAATACTACTGTTGTGTAAGTTCTTGTCAGCCTACAATACTAATGTTGTGTAAGTTCTTGTCAGCCTACAATACTACTGTTGTGTAAGTTCTTGTCAGCCTACAATACTACTGTTGTGTAAGTTCTTGTCAGCCTACAATACTTCTGTTGTGTAAGTTTGGGTCAGACTACAATACTTCTGTTGTGTAAGTTTGGGTCAGCCTACATTACTTTTGTTGTGTAAGTTTGGGTCAGCCTACAGTACTTCTGTTGTGTAAGTTTGGGTCAGCCTACAATACTTTATGTTGTGAAAGTTCGGGCCAGCCAGTGAGACTTCTGTTTTGTAAGTTTGTGTCAACCTACAAGTTAAAATGTTCTTCTGCTTTGAACTCCATAGATAACCATTGTATCGCACTTTGTTCACTTTGAACACCGAGAGGAATAAAACAAAGCACTGCTAAGGGTGACAGAATCATATATAAAATTTCACAAATTAAAATTATTATATAAACGACTTTTCGTATGTCAAAAAGTTCATGTAAAATAATTCCTTGACTGATAATGAGAATTCAATTAACTCAAATTGAATTTCATTACAAAAAAAACACAAAAAAACAAACAAACAAACAAACCAACAACAACAACTTTATGATATTCATGTATCATGATTGCACATAGTAGCCCTTCATAAAATTCATTCATTATTAAGTATATCATGTTGCATCCATTATAATATTTGTTTAATTTTAGTTGTAATAAATGAATCAAATTGAATTGGGCAAGACTTCTTATCGCTTTCTCCTTGCATGCAAATGTCAACATCTACAATGAAAATTGAAATATGTTGAGTAAAGCAAAATTTTTAGCCTAATAACAGCGGGCTAAAAAGTCTTTTCTGAACCTTTTCTGAACCTTTTCTTTTCACCAGGAATCAAACTTAAAATGAAAATATTGAAAACGTGAATTTTACATCTTTAGAACCTGGGATAAGGCGCCGAGCTCAGACGCCTCTGAACGTCAGAACTGCGCCATTATGAGGTCTGGGGGATCCGTTGATGACGTCACTTGTACGACGAGGGCGTTCTACATCTGTGAAGCAAACTCTGTGCAAAGTAAAATATATTAATACCTTTATATATAGAACACGATATATGATATTTTTTCGATGACAGTTTAAATTTAAAGTACAAATTTGTGTTTTGGGTTTCGGATTATTCTCCTGAAATTTAATCATTATCTTATACACAGGCACCAAACTCGCTTGAATTTTTGACCCCCTAGTATATTATAATATCTTTATAATAAATACTGTGACACTATTAGCCGTTTAAACTCAATTTTTGTCATATTTTATCAATTTGTAAAATATACTTTTTCTAATTCACAGATTACATAGACGTTGGATGCGGACCGTGGAAGAGGGCCGAGGGCAGATGTTATCTTTTCGGAAGCGGACAGGGATATTCTTGGAGTGACGCTCGAGCGAAATGCCAAAAAGCAGGCGCGGATCTAGTAAAAATTGATGATAAGAACCAAAATGTGAGTTGTTTTAACTTCTCTGAGATTGACTACTGCTTCTGATTTTTCACACTTATTAAAATCACAGAAAAGTTTAAAATACGTAAAAACAATACAACATTATATATATACATCATATACAACAAAAATAAACAATTAAACTTGAAAAACCCAATACAACGTATACAACAAAACTTAACAAACTAAACTTGTTTGTTTAACTTAATTAAACTTCAAAATGTATGGACTGAAAGCATATATATTTTTTTAGATTTAAGGAGTAAGAAATCACATGTTTATCATAATTCCAATTCTTTCATATGATAATTTAGAAAAAAATATTAGGTAATATCTCTAATTTTTAGTAAGCAAATTAAAGGCTGTAATGGAAAAGGTTTTTTTCAACTAGGCATTAGCTTGTTTCTCCTTTATTTAGGCGTGGTTAAGAGTAATTCAGCTGCCGACCTGGCGACCGTACTGGACGGGACTGAGGGACGCTGGTCACGAAGGGACGTGGTTATGGCAGGATGGGTCAAAGTATAACGCCACTTACGTGTAAGTAATCTCGGAACATGAATAACGCCAGTTACGTGTCAGTAATCACAGGCGCTAGACGTTTATAACTTTTCTTTTCATAAAAATATATTCCCTATACGATAATGTTATTATTATAGTATAGGGGATACTTTTAGATTTATGACAAGAAAGGTTAAAAACGTCAAGCGCCTGTGTAAGTAATGGATGATCATTGAACATGTATAAGACCAGTTACGTGTACGTTATGGATAACCTACGTACATGTATAAAACCAGTTACGTGTAAATAATGGATAATCTCCATACATGTTACGTGTAAGTAATGGATTATCTCCGTACATGTAAAACGCCAGTTACGTGTAAGTTATGGATAACCTACGTACATGTATAAAACCAGTTACGTGTAAGTAATGGATTATCTCCGTACATTTTATGTTGTAAGCAATGGATTATCTCCGTACATGTATAATGTCAGTTACGTGTAAATAATGGATATTCCCTGTACCTTTAAATAATGCCCGTTACGTGTAATAATTGGCACTCTCTGAAAATAGTTAAGTCTTATCTATGTAAATGAAAGATTACATGGAAATTAGATGTGATCATATGCCGTTTATAAAAAATACTGTGGAAATGAAAGCTGCTTTTAGCAACTAGAATTATAAAAAAAGTTCTCATGATTTAATATGAATGAATATCAGTGATTGAAATATTACGTGTAAGTAAAGAAAGGTTATGAAGGATTTAGTGTAAGCTTTTTTGATAGCAGTATACGAGGATTTTCTGAAGATAAAGGTGATTTAAGTAGATGACAAATTAGGTGTTATTAAGAATGGACATCATTGGATAAAGAATGACGTATAAAGTACGGATAACTTCAGTGCCAGACAAGGACAAAAATCTTAAGGGATGAATTAAGGTGAAATTTAAAGTGTAAGACAATTATATAAAAAATGTTCAGGGTGATCTTAGAAACGTGTAGAATGAATTACTGTGGGTATTATATATAGGTTAAGGGAGAGGTTAGTATATAAGCATTACATAAAAGTGGACTTTTGCAATCGACGACTTCCTTTAGTGCTAGGACAATGAGTAATGAGTTGAAGCTCGTTTGCAATGTTTCTACTAATTGATTAAATGATAATAATGAACCATTTTAGAGCATAAAAGTTATAATTACGTTGTCTATATAGGGAAACGAAAACCACTGAGACATGCACCTTATCCTCAACCCCTCTCTTCCCACATTGCCCATTCATTGTTATCCTTATGGAATGTTTTTCTTCTTCATTTGTTTCCTTTCGAAAATAAAATTGAAAGAAAATGTTAACCCATGGACACAAATAGGGAAACGTGGATTGTATACCAGTAGGGTTTGGTTTGCGTCCCCTGAAAACCATAGTTAAAAGTGATAACCACTATATTAAGGTTTTCTGGTCTTTTAACATTTCTCTATACATAAGGTAGGTTAAAATGTCAAAGTAAGCCGTCAAATGGTTGCTTGTTTTGTTTGTTGTTTAACGACCCTTTCGAGAATTTTTCACTCATAAGGAGACGCTATTTCTTGCCGGTGGAGGTCTGCAAGTATTGTCCTATACTCGGCACTTTTGGCCATTGGTATAAAGATGAATTACATTCTAGACGGATAATTAAGAGTTAGGTAATGTGAGTCGGCAGAGGTTGAGGGGATGTGTGTGGGGTTGTTCCCTTTCTAGATAACTAAATAATATATATATGCTCTAAAATGGTCCATTATTATCTTAAATTAAATGTTTAAAGCTTAATATTTTATCGCAAAAGACCTTCCATGTATTGTTCTGGTGTAAAGGTGTGTCGTCGATTGTTAAAGTTAGCGCTTTTCGCAGAAGTTCACTAGCGTCTTTGATTTTTATGTAATGTTCAATATTTTAACATCACCCTTAACTTATAGGTGATAACCTACATGTTTCCCAGATCACTCTAACTTTTTATGTCATTCTGCCACACGCTAAATCTTTAAATTACATGTATACGATAATTATTCCCGTAGCGAATTCACACCTAACGTTTATGTACTTGTCAGGTACTGAAATCATCCTTACTTTATATGATCTTCTTCATCCAATAATGTCCATCCTAAGTAACACCTAATTCGACATCTACTTATATGAAAATCTCCTTTACCGAAAGAAATTCCTTGTATAATGCTATAATACTAACTTAGTTTTACTTACAATAAATCTTTATAAGCTTTCTTTACTTCAATGTAATATTTCAGTGACAGATATCTCTTCATTCTATATTCTGTAATTCTTCACGCTCGTACTAAGTTCATTTATTATACTTCTGTTAAAATGTTTCCTATTTAAAGTTCAGAAAGTAAAATAACTATCTTTTACAGTCTACGTATAGCAAAGCTATACCCCGGGGTATAGTTTTTGCTATCCACCTTCGGAAAATTTTCATGCAATTTTTGCCGCCAATTTTGATTTACAGCGATTAATCTATTGTCTGATGATGTCATAATGAATTCAGTAGCATTGTGACGTCATCAGGATTTCAGATTATCTTACTCCAAAAAAAATTCTAACCTCAAAAATTATATTATACATCAGTAATATAAAACTCTTATCCACTGTTTGTAAGTGGGATAGCACTTTTATCAAACCTTTGACAGGGAGTATTCCCCTCGGGCAAGCCCTCGGGGAATATTATAAAAGTGCTATCCCACTTACAAACAGTGGATAAGAGTTTTTTATTATACTTCTGTTAAAATGTTTCCTATTTAAAGTTCAGAAAGTAAAATAACTATCTTTTACAGTCTACGTATAGCAAAGCTATACCCCGGGGTATAGTTTTTGCTATCCACCTTCGGAAAATTTTCATGCAATTTTTGCCGCCAATTTTGATTTACAGCGATTAATCTATTGTCTGATGATGTCATAATGAATTCAGTAGCATTGTGACGTCATCAGGATTTCAGATTATCTTACTCCAAAAAAAATTCTAACCTCAAAAATTATATTATACATCAGTAATATAAAACTCTTATCCACTGTTTGTAAGTGGGATAGCACTTTTATCAAACCTTTGACAGGGAGTATTCCCCTCGGGCAAGCCCTCGGGGAATATTTCCCTGTCGCAGGTTTGATAAAAGAGCTATCCCACTCACAACCAATGGATAAGTGTATACTATAGGTGATAGTTGACCTTGTCACCTGCGAAGCGCCATGTTTGGATTGTCTGCTCTAGAGTAGCTGGAACTTGATCCTTACGTTGCGGGTTCGAATCCCACTGTAGAAATGTGCAAACCGGTCCTTCGGATGAGACCGCTTGTACAAGCACGGAGGTCCCGTGTCGCAGTAGGTATCGACACGAAAAAGACGCCTCACTGCTCGTTGGACATGAGTGCCGAGTATCCATCTTCTTCTAATTTTTATTGTTTGAATGGTAAAGGGTCGTCTCTTTACATGAATAAATAAGCATTATTTAAAGATGATAATTAATGTTAAGATGCTTCACTGCTCAAATGTTCTAGGTCCAGAGTACTAAATTTGCTGCCCTTCAATAGCTGGCACTGACGTCTATATGTACAAAATCAAGATAATACGTCAAACAAAAAACCCGTATAATTTAAATGGAATTTAGTACATGTAAAACTTGGAGGGGTAATAATGAACGAAATAATTTTAAGTTTAGGGGATATTTCAGTATCAAGATTATTGTTAGTTCAGTGCGATGCTAGTACGTGGGAAATTATACGAATGATATGGATGTGATGGATTAAAAGTAAATTAAGGGCGATCTTAAAACAAGAAGAGCTACTTGAGAAAAAAAAAATGAATGAAACTCATTATGATAGCTGTTGAAATTCGATAAAAATCTTAGGAGAATAACCTGATTAAAACACAAAAAATCGATATCAGATTGGAGAGTAATTTAAAACTTTTGAAAATTGATCAAACTGTAAAAAAAGTGAACGTTTGTTAAGAAGTTCTAAATTCCTATGAATAAAAATTGGTCAACATTTATAAATCCATTATATCGCGCCTTTCTCTTTAATTGTGAAATTTAGGTCAGATAATATAAATGCAAAGTCCTTACTGTTTCAAACACCAGAAAATTAGAATTTATCCAATTAATTTTTATTCCCATTACAACATGTACAAGAAGAATCCAAACTTTACACGTGTCGTAGCAGGTCCAAAATAGCTTATACATGTACTCATTTAATTTTTTATGAAGTGATGAAATTTTCACCCTTATACGGTCGGAGAGAATACTCGAAATCGGGTATTTTCCGTGATATCACGTATAATATACATTTATTGCATGATAGTGAGGGAAATATGAAGACTTATTCAGCCAAGAAAAATCATATTCCCCGAGGGCTTCGCCCGAGGGGAATATGATATTTCTTGACTGAATAAGTCTTCATGTTTCCCGAACATTCATGCAATGAATTGTTTATTATACCGAAACAAGCAAAACTTTCATTTTTTTACGTAAAGTTACTATAAAACCCTTTGGTCAACACATTATCACCAATTTTATGACGTAAACCAGGTTATTGTGACGTCTACTATACTCTTGGGAGTTTTCTTTTTAAAACGAACGATAATTTTTGCGGGAAAATGCACTAAGTATCCGAAGAGGTGGAATATAATGAAAAGAATGCCGACGGCCGGGAAATATGAAGTTTTACGGCCCGATCACGTGATAACTTAGAACCAATCAGATAACGCGTTGTTTAGAATATTTATAATGCGGTATAATAATACCCGATATTAGGGTATCGTTGAATCCGCGAAATCGGGTATTCCGTGCAACTTTCTATAAAAACTAAAGAATAAAGCAACGGCGCATTATGCCAGTTACTGTTACTTGTACATCAGTATCTTGTGGATTTATTTTTATTAAACCTAATTTATATGGTTGTCAAATAAGTTTAAAATCACACGACAATCACTGCTGGGGTAACAAAGAGGACACAATGGCGTTATTATTTTTCAATATAATTTCTAAAAACAAATAAGTACACTTCGTTTGTCTTTATTTCCCATTAAAGTATTCCATATACTTAATTTTCTAATTTGTGCACTATTCGCAAATTGTGAAACTTTAAGAAATTAAACGACTAACGCCGTGTTATGTATGGCGTCCCTTTCACGTGAAATATAAATTATTCCTCACAGTTAGAAAGTACAGTATAAGCGAGTCATAATTGTATATCTCTGCCAAAATAGAATACCAACGTTATTATAAAGAAGAAAATAAAATAAGATTAAATAAATACCCACGAGAAAACAGGTTGAAAAATAGCTAATTGAAGGTGAGTATCTTTTTTATGTCAATTTAGCATAGAAATTTTTATTCAAAGACACTGTAAATTTTTTGGTTGCATTTTTATCGATACAAGATACGCTATTTTACCTTTATTTTATGCATTTGTGTGAAAATTGAGAGCGAGAAGTCATGTGAACAGGAGTTTCTTTAGGAGGGGGGTATAAATATAAATAAAAGTCAAATGTGTACATATAATACACTGGATTTCTCAATATAGATCGAGGTACAGTCATATTCAAATATGAATTACATAGTCAAGTTTTCAAATTTCTTATAATTTTTACGTTTATGAGCATGTTAATGAACAAACTGAAATAATGGAGTGTTCAATTGCGCCTTGGAAAGTCTTGTCTTACTTTTTGGGAATATACTAGTAATTCCTCATCGAACATTAAAATATCATAAAAATTGGAGCCAATTCCTTTCTTTATCATACTGTTTGATAGACAGGGTAAATTTTACCTTCTGTTGTCTATTTTACGCATTTTTTATATCGCTATCTTAAAACCTCATTGTAATATGCTATGCAACGCACTATCTTATTGGTTCTAGACAATATGTCACAGTTTTCTTTTAGTTATTTTATCTGTGATACTTATTACTCATGGCAATAACTTTTCCTAAAACTCATCTAAAAAATAAACATGAATTTTAGCTACTTGTATAGTATTGTCATATTGTAAATTTTGAATTTACCGGGTGGCAGTAAATACCCGACCGTGACATTCAATTAAGACATATAGCAAAAAACTTTGCATTGACATTTAATTCAATGATGGCGAAAGGAGAGGTCTCTTGGACATATGCAGAACACAGTCGAGGTTGTTTTGTCAGAGGTGGTCAAGAAGCCTTTAGCCCCCCCCCCCTTTGAAGTCGCCAAGAAATGGTAAAATACAGACTGTATTGATGACTTAGCGAAATAAAACGATCAACAGTTATGTTCTCTTATGAGCTGTATTCCTGAAACTATCACTGTCTCTGCTAAAATGTTGAAGACATTCTGCAAACATGTATGAATGATAAAAAAAAGATTTTTTTAAAAAAGAAGAGAAATAAGGTTTTTTTTATCCGAAATTTTAGACACTTGTATCATTACATTATTTTTACATTCATAAATAAATTTGATTTTATGCACAAGATGAATGTGAAAGTAATTAATGACGCATAATTAGATACGATAGACAATCCCTTGCTTATAAATGGCATTATATCTTGTGTGTGAAATGTGTTTCCGTATAATTTGATTTATTTACAAATTGTTCATGTTTGTCGTGTTAATATGGAATTATTATAAATTCCCGAATTCTGATACTTTACAATTCTGTTGTGTTGGGAATGAACATGAGGAAGATGCATATACTTCCAACATTATGAAAAATATAAAGCAAATCGAACGCCTTTTTGTGTGCAGATCATGAAATGTACTGAGCTCCACGGGTATTTGTTGTCCTGAGCGCATTAATCTTGACGCCCAAATTCTTACTTGGCTAGTGATACCTTTAGAAAACATTTGTATCTAGAAGAAAGTTAACTCGGCAATATGCGCCATCCCATTGTTTAAGTTTTATTAGGTGATTACACCTCCTATACCCGATTTCGCGGATTCAACGATACCCTAATATCGGGTATTATACGCGATTTCACGGATAATACCCGATTTCGAGTATTCTCTCCGACCTGTTATATACTTATATATTACACGTCTCTTTTCTAGGGCAGTATAAAACTTAAAGGTTCAAACATTTTGTCAAATTAGATAGGATAATAGGGTGATAACAAATAATATTCAAGCTTAAATCTATTTAAATATTCTACCACGATTATTGAAAACTTCAAAGGAAACCGCCGGACATTATTCTCCAATAAATCACGAACGTCATCAAAAAATTATCAGATCAGAAACATGTATCAAATCTTAACAATTCAAATGCATGTTTGGCTGTAGAATGAAATTCTTGTTTAGAACGCATCGATGTGTCGTCTTTTGCAGTATAAACACTGTAAATTGCATCAAGTTGCTGATGAATGTCGGTTTTTATAGCTAAGCGGGCTATTCCACGGACCTCCCTACACATTAAATAACGTGATTTTAGCAGTAAAACAGGAACATGATTTTGTTATTTAAGGAATCACTGTCTAGTTAGTATAGTATGCCAGGGCATCAACGATAGTGGGAAACATGGGATAATTTGCATAACGGGCGAAGCCCGTTATGCATAAATTATCCCATGTTTCCCACTAATGTTGATGTCCCTGGCATACTATACTAACTAGACAGTGATTCCTTATATTTCCATTTCATTGTGAAATAAAATTGTAGATTTAGACTTTAAACATGTAGACATAGATTTAAATTACAGGAGGATTCCCATCCCAGTTTCAATAGTCCTCGCCCACTGACGTCAAACACAACGGCAGCCACACGAGATTTTCATGCATGTTTCGTCTCCTTAGCGTCAGACTCAGAGACAGATGCGCACGAGATTTTCATGCATATTAGGCCTCCTTAGCTCCTGACCTATTGACCTGCCTAATTTACATTCCGGTAGAATTATCAAGAAATTAACTCCGCTAACTTTCAAAGAGTTATCACAGAGAGAAAAATTAGAAATGGAAATATTGTATATTCATTCTAACTGATCAATACATATTACGAACAAATTTATAACCTAAAAAGGCTATTTTTAATGTAATGAAAGCTCAAATCGTCTGCATTCTATACACAGGTAAGCAAACAAATTTTACCTCTGGTGTTAAATGGAACAGCAAAATCGAGACATGGTGACCTGATTCGTTTCTCTATAGAGGAAACGATCAGCCGTATTTATCGATCTTTGCAGAATAGAAATAACGTCCTTGTTGTCGTGAATGATGCAGAATAACCTCCTCGGTCTCGAAATGTTGTTTGAAATATAAAAGCCTCGGCTAACGCCTCGGCTTTTATCTTTCAAACAACATTTCTCGACCTCGGAGGTTATTCTGCAACATTCACGAAAACGCGGACTTTATTTCTTAATTACAAATCGGAAACACTACAAACACGAAATCTTTAAAACAACAGAGGTGGGACTAGATGCCGTGAAAGAGTAAGCATCTATTATCGACCGTGGCGGTCACAACTGCATTGTTTTTCTTGTCATATGATAGGGCGAACGAAAAAATACGCGCACAATTGAGTGTGTAAATAATGGTCTAACAATTTGTATGAAAAACGTCAGTAAGTATTCGACTCAATGATAGATTGTACTTGCTGATTAGGTTATTGTATCGTTCCATAGAATATTAATGTTTTAAATGACTTAAAATGGGACTCTCGTTAATTTTGTTTAATCAACTTGTTTGTCAATAGCTCGAGTCTTTATAAAACTGTTCCCACGCAGGGCATGCTGTTTAGTATCGAATCATTTTGGACACAAAAACCCATATTGGGTTGACAAGTGTAAGGATATTTTGATGAATATGTAGAGAAAGGTGAAAAAGAAAAATTAAGGTATTAAAAATAGGTACTGGGACTAAATTTATTTTTTAGGAATTGGAGACATGAGCCGAATGATTATGCTTCCAATGAGGACTGTGGGCAGATGTTCGGTGACGGGGTACTGAATGATCTGAACTGTCAGGCTCACCTGGGGTATATCTGTGAATACCCAAATCCATCAGGTGAAATAGAGAAATGGATATAAAAGTTTGATAGAGTCTTTTTATGGTCGACTACAGTTGATTATTTATAGCATCCGGGAAAAATTACATTTAGCATTTTCGACAAAGATTCTTTGTTTCTTTTTAATTTTTTAGCAAATTATTTTTTTTCGACTTGTCATGCAAAAAACTTTTCTTTACGTACAAACAAACAGTAAATTGGGATTATGAACATTAGTTTCCAGTGTGTGTTCCCGAGAAGTTTGTCCATGGGAACCGGAATACCTTTTCTTTAATGGTCAAGTCACAATGTTCATTAGGGTTTCTAGTTAAGCTATAGGCCTACTGAACAGAGACAGTTGGGGTGTTGATTAGTTTATGTCTTGTTGACTGTACTGTGTACTCCAAGTCATTTCCCACATAAAAAGCTTGAGAATTTATTATAACATCAATGTATCATGATTCATATCTTCCTTTAAAAAAAAATATCCCTCTTATTATAACAAACAATATCAGATGCTGGTACACATAAACATTTCAAAGAGACTTGATGATTTTTTTTCGGGGAAAAAATATAATAAAGCTTAAAAGGCTAAGCTTTACTTACATAATTATTGCATAAATGTTACATATTTATTGCTTGTGAAATGAATTTGTGTCTATGCATCCTTATTTATGCAAATTCTAAAACATATTGTATAATTATATGAGTAAATGATGATGCTTATGTTTTGGACCTTTGCCAATTATTGTTATTGTTCTGTACCAATGAAACAGTTGTTTTGTATAATTTTCAATGAAAATAAATATATTTTATTGTGAAAATACTTAAGACACACAATCATGCAAATACTTATGGTTAGTTAGGTCATAAAATATTTTTTTAAATTAATAGATTTTTAAAGAGTTTTTTTTAAGATTATATAGTCAGAATGATTTATGATCCTGATTATTTCAGTGGATTAATCTTTTTAAAATTCTTTGATTCGCCCTATAACCAGATCGTTACACGAAGTTAAATGTGTAGCAATCTAGTTCGAGCGTATCAAGATTGTTTTGTGGATGCAAATTGAAGATGATGAATGCATATTTTCAGTTTAAAATATATTTTATTCATTGAATTGGATTGAATAGCAGTCATGATTGCCTATGATTGTTCTCTCCATATTTTCATATTTTCATTTGCATATTTGCATACTTTCTCTCAAAGGGCCTCAAACATGCCTTGCCAATTGGGTTGGAAACGGAAACTCTTGCTATTTCTTCAGTAACGCTTCATCCTCCGATAAACTCCGATGGAAAGACGTATACCAGAGATGTAACGACCTGGCTTCTGATGCAGGGGTCACGGCAAATTACCTGTCCATCGATTCACAGGCCGAAAAAGTGATTTTCTTTATCGATTATAGGAAATTATAAGAAACGAGGAATAAAAATACTCAAAAAAATTCAAAAAACGTGGAAATACCTCTAATTGTTCGAGAACAAGTTGTCTCCTAGTTATTAGTTCATTCCATCCTTTCTGTGGAAAAACCTCTTGAAATGCTTATGTTAATTATTTTATTTCTCACTTTGACTAAATTTTCTTTTTATGATATCCGTATTATATTGTCTGCTTACACATTTACAGTCATTTTATATTTTATTTTGCAGACATTTGTGAAATCACAGGTGATGTTGCAGATTAAGAATTCAGGGAGCGGTTGGTGGACCGGCTTAAACGATCAACAAGCGGAGGGGGTGTGGATGTTTAATGGAGCAACGGCTCTACCAGATCCCTCCCTTTTGTGAGTTTAAATTTTATTTGAAAAAGGCCTTTTCAGGAACTCCTGCAATCTTCTGGAAGCGTGTGTTGAATACTGCTTTCGGTATCCAAAGTGTAACGGTTAAGAAGTAAAAAAATATAAAGGTTTGCTTCAAATACCTGATGTAGTTAGGGCTCATAATGTGATGATATTTATTCTTTACTTTACAGTATTTGCTGCATTATGTAATACTTTTTCACTCTAAGCATTTATAAACACATTTTAAAAAAAAATTATTTTATCCCTTATGTTCTTTAAATGCAATAGAATAATGCATCTAGAAGGGATTTTAAAAAAAATTTATTGACGTTTCATTCAGTTGAAACATTATTTTTCAGAAACTGGGCGAATGAGCCCAATAATGCCGGTGGTAATGAGAACTGTGCTGCCATGTATAAAGGAGGGAGATTCAATGATCTGCCGTGTGACTATAAGGCTTACATGTTGTGTCAGAAACCTGTCCGTAAGTAATAATATAGGCCATATTAAAAAAAAAGAATCAGTATTCTCTCCATGCACTTAAAAACCCCTACCCTCCACAAAATGAAAAATATAAAAATAATCTAAGAGCAATAATACGTAAACAAAATTCCACGTAATCTTTGAAGTTAAGTCTGCTTCAATCGTTTATTTCTTATTTTTGCGTATATTGGTTTGTCTTTATACTGCTGTGTGATTTGGTTCTTTCTTGTTTCCCGTTTCGATAACACTTTTCACTTTCATTTCAAGTATCCATTGCCGGAAGGTTATTGTTTAGATATATGCAAAATCGGGATAAACAAGATAAATTATATTTACTTTGGAGATCTTGCTGAATTACGTATAAGAATTTGAGAACATTTTAGACCTTAATAGGACATTTGAAGTCCTAAACTGTGAATTTCAATGTTTTTCTGTAATCAATTTCATTAGAATACTTAAAATTATTCTATATAGGGTAATTTTGTTCTTCTTTAAGAAAACAATGAACTGGCGGTTAAATTACCAAAAATAAAAAGCCGGTTTTCAATTTTCGCGCGAAAATCTATCGTATTTATTTATAGCTGTTTATATGTTCATACATTAAACAAAGTTATTGCAAAATGAACGCCCACAATAGCACAAAGATGGTACTTTTGTAATCACTAACCTAACACAAAATGTGTCAAATTATGTGTTAATTATGTTTTTGCAAGGTAATAGTGCATTTTCATTGATTTTTCTCCATAAGATCAGTTTTCTACTGTTATGAGATTTTCTATTTCTTGTACGTGTAAAAACTGTCAAAATTCTTGATTGAATTTTTCCATTTTATGCAGGAAAGTCTTCATAAAACAATTAAAGATCATTGCTTAATTATGTAAAGAAAAAGTTGTTAAACGTTCAGTTCTTTAAAATAGCAAGCTAGAAATCAATTTCTTATGCAAAAAAAAAATCCCCCCATAGATTTGTATTTTGACAGCTATTCATCATTTATCAAAACATTTCGGTAAAGAATAAAATTACAATCATTATTGTAACGCCTACAATAGTTCAAATTGCCATATGTTCTTACTTACTAGTAATATTGACAAAGAAACTGTTCATGTGTAATAACGTTTATTTAATGTGAGTACATTTTCTTATATTTTCCAGCTGGGTTCCAGTCTTCAAGTTCCATTGTCACTCCAAGCATCGTCACCTGCTTAATTCTAAGTCTCCTGAAACTACTTTTATGAGGCAGACTATCTCCTTTTTTACAACTTACATTTTCAGGGGAAAAGTTTTTTTTTCAATAATTTGAAGAGAAAACATAAGAGAGACGCGGGGGGTTCTATGAATTCTACTTCTGTACTTTACAAATAGGCTTGTATTTAGAAATATTGTTAAAGGTTTTGCAAATAAAAACAATTTCTCTTTTTTTGAAGATATGAAGGATTTTAAGAATGTGGACTTTATGTATTAAATTGTACTTTTTTTACCCTATTTTAGATTAAATAAAACATGAAATATATACATTTTTAAAATCTTTTCATTTTTGGGGGATAATGAGCCCAATAGTTCACAGCATTAATAAATTACTATAAACTTATTATTGTATTCTTAAGCTTTTTGTAAGGTCATTATATATACGGATTTTCCGTTATATTTCCCGATCAGGATTGAGAGCACACGGTGGTTGTGACCAATCGGCAGGAGATACTCACTCCTCCATGGTATCTGATCCCACCTTTAATGTTTCAGACGTCCATGTTCTGCTCCTGATTTACAATGTTTGAATGGACGTTAAAGCTTGCGTGTTGTTCTTTTATCTCCATATATTTCATTTCCCCCCTAAATTTTGCTATAATTCTGTTAACCAAAAAACTCACTCTTTTGATGTTTTTAGATTTAATTTTCTGGTCATGTCTAAAGCTTAGTTATGTTTTAGTTTACTTTAAATGAAGGTTTTTATCCTCGTATGACCAATTTCATCCCAAAGAGAAAATGCTTTGAATTACTAGTAATTGAAAAAAAAAGACTTTTTCATTTATACTTATGTCTAATAAAAGGGATAAACTTTAACTAAAGGATTTTATCCTCTTATCCTCATATAACCAACTTAAACTGTGATATTTTGTTGTTTCCAAAGATTGTTTTTAAATGTTCTGAATTTTATTAAAAAGCATACATGGAGGCCACAAGAGTGTGAAAAAAAATAGGACGTTTTCCCGAATTTTCTCAATTCTAGTGGAATTTTGTCAAATTTATATAATTTTATACAAATCTCTCTAAGATTTTACACACAAGATGCATCTGATACTAGTTTATGAAATATACAAACTTGGTAGGTAGGCGATTTGTGCTGTATATTTTCTGAAAGAAAATGTGTTAAAAAAAAATGCCTTTTTAATCTATACATTTTCAGTACAATTTTATAAAAGGGAAATTTTGAAAATATTTTAGACAAATTTCTTTCTACATGTATGTTGTAATAGAAACCCTAAATCATAAACACGAGTACATTTCATACCAGCTTGTCAATATAATTTGCACCCTTTCCCCCCAGGAAATCACCTGGATCCGCCCCTAGACTTCCATGTGGTAATGCATTTTGTTGTACAAATTAACATACCTATTTATTTCCTGATTTTTCGAAATCTACATCTCTTTTGACGTATCTTTGCGACAAAACACTGATCAAAATAAAATGAATTACTATAAAAAAACGACGTCATGGGTCACGATCGGAAACTTCTCTCTGGGGTAATGAGGTGAACAAAGGATGTACATATTTTATCATAACAGCTGACAAAATAATGAAGTAGAAAACATGTCTTTGAAAATTAATTGCAAACCATATTCCTGACTTTCATTGTTTGAAAGATAATTTAACCGCATCAAAAGAGTGTTTTTAAACTCTCTGACCCGAATGTAGATATAAATAAAGAAAAGATTAATGAAATTTGGAATTAAAACATATCCTACTTATTCAATGATCTATGACAAGAATATGAAAATACAGGAAGATGATATGGAGTTCCTGTAAAGAAACCAAAGCATCAAAGGCTTCCGGTTGAAATAAATTGCCAGCATCACGTCCATCCGGCGAAATGCTGCAAAAACACACCGTCCGCATTGACAAATAGTTCCTAACTAATTCGCTCTCATTGGTCGATTCCCACCACGTATGGGCACACCTGATCTTCGTCCTAATGAATGAAAGAAACCGCTCTGAAGACAATTACCAAACGGCATGCAACGGGAACAAGTATTCATTAAGGCAAAGACAAATTTGAGCAATTATAAAAGAAAAGCCGTGGATATATCGTAATGAAATACTTCCTATTAGTTGGCAGTTTTGCGTGTGACTGTCGGAGGGTTTCAATTAACCTTCTATTAATGCCTTATCTTGCCGTGTTTTCAGAGGCGGCTGTGATCTTTGGTTGTGAGAGAAAAATCAGAAGATTCCCTAGACTTCAGAGAAAATTTGTGATAGACAGCCGCAAGGCAAAAATCAGACGTTAAATATTATTACACGGTGCAGTCAGATTAAGGCTAAAAATTGCATCCAGAATGAATCACATTCCAGCAATAAGTTAGAAGTAATCATTTGTGATATTTTGTTATTAAATAAATCTCAATAAAATTTTAAGAACATTAATTTTTTTTAAATTTGTAGTTATGAAAAAAGAATTATATAAATACATGTATAATATATAAAAATGATTTTGGTCTTATTCCGAAGATTTGCAATGAACTTTTAAATGGGGATTGAGTGGGAATAAAAAAAATAAAGCAAAAACGCGGAAAAGGAAAGAAATTGGTAATTTCTGAAGCCAATCCAGTATACCCTTTACATGGACTATATAATTTATCGTAAAGTGCATTATTGGTTTCCGAGACCAATTGTAGAATTAAGATCTAGAAGGAAGGTTGATTATTAAGCTAAATGCCTGCTTAACATGATAATATAAATGAGTGTTCATCATTCGAAAATGAATTCTGGGTTAATTAACAACAGGTATTAATATGTTGTTTTTCTCATCATTTCTTGTAAAACTTTATGTAAATACATTATAAGAGGAAAATAGGATAGGTGGGAGAAGGCCATAGGCAATTACTGCATTGATTTTTGTAATTTGATGAATGACCATTTTTCATGTTGAATGTATTTCTTCTCAATCAGGTCATAAAATGGACTTTATAGCAGTGTTATTGTCAGTCATTCTATTGTTTATTACACTTATATATGACAGTTTAAGCTGGTTCAAATTAAATTAATCCTTTTTGTTAGTCTGTTTCCTTGATTGCTAGGCTATCGAAAAAAGAAACATCCACAGACCTTTTGTTCTGGCTTAAGGTCAGACGAGACGTTCCTCAAAATCTGTTTTGTATATCTTCGTAATGTATGAAAAATAAAGAATTTTCATAAAAACTAGATGTTTTTAAAAATTCCAAACACTTAAACATTTGAAATTGGAAAATTACCAAAGGATTATATTTGTTCTCGCTTCAATAATGTTTTAAAATGAATTATATCTGTTGCGGAAAATAGAAAATGGCATGATAGTATATAGTTAATAATAATTTATAATATAGCTTTTTCCTTGACCTTGTAAATAAGATATTACTGTAGCCAATTTTTGTATACCTACTCTATTTCAAAAGATTAAAAGTTTTTCTTTTTGCATAAAGAAATCTCTCCATATAGAGTCTATTAGATGATACCATCAAATAAACATAAATAATTTAAATTGAATGTTTACTGGCTGACCGATTTTCCTCAGCTTCTCTTACTTTTTTTTTCGTATATTAGATAACATTTCTTATTTCCACATATGATGAAGAAGTAATAGAAAGATACAAAATGAGAAAAAACAATGACTTTTGACAGTTCAGTAAAAGTGTTTTTCTCAAATTTGTTCCAGTTTAAGATTGGAAGCCTTCAGAAGCTACCAAGCTTGAAATGTTTTATTTGATAAAGTGTAAAAATTTAATACACAATTATTGATGAAATATATGGAGATAATGAACAGTATTCAAGCTCAAAAGGTGTCATGGAGGAGTGAGCACCCCCTCCCGACCGGTCGAAACCGCTATGCGCTCCTTGTCATGATCGGGAAATAACGAAAAATCCGTCGTCAATTCAGTGTGTAAATAACTGATGGAGTTAATGGAGAGGCTTTGTTTACTGACTATGCAAAGAAGGCAATAAGGTCAACCGGTACAGGTGTAGTAGACCTGTATAAATGGCGATCTACTTTGGTAATTTATCAGAATAAGGTGTTGTAGGATTTATCAGCTTAACCTGAACATTGCCCTGAATGTTTTAAAAAAATTTGTTAAATAAATGACCATTTCAATTTCTCAACAATTAGTTGTGTTTTCTTAAATCAAACTATTTTATCCCAAACAAAGAAATGACGATTTATATTGCCAAAAGACCTATATATTTTTTAATAAATAATAAAAACATGTATTTTGTGTTCTTTTATATCCGTAATAGTATAAAAATAAGGAAGAGGGTTTTAATTTTTTTTAAACCAATGAAATATTTTGTGTGATATAAACTATCATTATCTAACGAAGGGATATTATAGTAAAAAAATGATCTTTATTCAATATTGACGTTAGAAGCCATTGAGTGTTTGCAATGAGAGTTGTCAACTCCATGAACTTTGTCTTAAAATGTTCATTGCCCTTCGATGATTTATGATTTTCGGATTCAGTATCTGAGTTTCTATCAGCTTATCTTGAATATCAGCACACTGAAATAAGCTCCAATCGATATTCCGTTCTTAATACTTAGCTCATATTTCATACTTCATGAAGGAGAACAGTTCTCAAACTTTCTCCAAAATCTACGAATGTTTGTAAACAAGACACTGATTTATTGTTTATTGAGTACAGAAGGTAAAGATGGATAAGATTAATGATTTAGTTATTAAAAAGTGCATTGAATTCATATTTGTCTTGAACGTATAAACAGCAGGTTTTCATATATTAGTATATAAAGATAAACACTATGTGGGGGTCCTCTTTCCCAAAGATCCTGAGTTCCTGTTCTTGAAATTAAATCACAATCAAGGAAATTTAAATTAAAAAGCCGAATGGAGAGAATATATCACCTACATTCTTAATTAAAAAAAAATATTACTACTAAAGTGATTTTAAAGCAATTTTTAAGTTTTGTTGAGGTTTCAGATACCTTTTCAAAGTTGAAATGTTATTAAGTATGGTTGTTTCAAAGTAATTATTTATTTGGTAATAACTACGCAATGAACTCTTTCCCTGCCCTGATTCAATAGTGCTTACTTGTCTCTAGTACTATGTAACATACTCTGAAGTCATTATTCTTAAGTTTTAACATAATAAAAAAACAAAGAGTTAGTTGTTGAGCAGAGCTTCAATTTCCAAGAAAAAAAACTTCTAATTTTTAGTTACAAATTCTTTGTCGTCGATTATTTAATCTTTATGTTCTGAATTCCATGTTTGTTTTGCACTTACATTTTGTATTATTTTTATGGAAATTTGATCAAGATTTCTACTCCTTGTTTTCAATTCATTAAAACTTGTGAATATGATTGTACCCGAGAATTTATCAACATTTTCTAATACCCCCGGTAACATATATTATGTAACAATTGGAAAATCATGTGCGTTCATAGCAATAGGCTTTGATGTGCATGATATACATATTATCTAAACAAACAAAAATGCTTACACCTTTCTCCTTAAAATAACAAAAACAATCATATCACTATTCATTCTCAAACTTTTAAGCGTAATACAATAATGTATCTGAAACATAAATGTGGTAAGAAAACATGATTTAGAAAGATCATGTTGCACTTTCAAAAACAAATGATAGGTGATTTAACCAATGGTTTTATAAGATATTTTAATGTTTTACAATCCTAAAATCAAATGTGTAAGTACGAGTAGGACATAAACATAATTAAAAAAAAATTCTCATGTAAAAAGTGAAAAAAAGTGATCGATCTCAAATTCTGTAAACAATACAAATAAGTGTAGAGGACACAAAACATGAACCCTGAATATTCCAAAGGTGGGATCAGATGCATTGAATGAGTTAGCGTCTGTTATTGAACAGTCATTCCTATATATATAAAATACATGGTTACTGTCTTGAAATATCATGATAATTTCACTATATAAACGTGATAGAGGGAGCCCCACCCTAACACGAACCCCTGACCCTGGAGCCATAAAATATCACTTATATTTCAAGACAGTTACCATGTATCATAACTATGCACTTAGTTAGTTTATTGCAACTTAAAAAAAAATAAATTTGTAAATCAAGTAGCCTAAATCTTATGTGTAACGTTTTCTTTTGCATGGTAATATTATTGCGCTGATCTCGCATCACCGCTAGGTTGAAGCGTCACAATGGTAGAGGCATCCTTCCGCATAATAACTATGATCCACACAGTTTGTAAAAAAATGAACTAAAACATAGCACAAATAAAAAATGATTTTGGGAGGTATATTTATTACACAAAATATCATCCGAAAGTTTAACAAATCAGCAATTTTCGACAGCTGTAATTGAGAAATATTTTGTAAACAAATGACGTAGATTTGTAACAGTCTAAACAGTGTCAAAACCGCAACAATACAAAGTGGGAAAAGTTAAATTATTGTGAATTTATGAGTGATGTCCAGTGTAAATATTCAAATTCTGGATGTGAAGTGTTGCCCCAAAGAACATGGAACTCATCTGGCTGGATGAAGAAGTTTCCGACAGTTGAAAACTGACATTTTCAGTTGAATTGTTTTGTGAATTTTGTGTACTCATAGGGGTAGGCCTTGGATCAACCGATTGAACCGAAGTGCTGCTCAAAATGTGTGAGTATTTCTTTTGTTGATTTTCGGTTATAGAGCTATAGTTCAAGACAGATTGAACATTTTTATGCCCACTTATTTGCATTATATCGGTCGGTGGGACATTTTCATTGCGGAGCTTTTGAATGAGATGTTTTCTTGCGCTGTGGTTGGTCAATTTTTTTCCTGTGAAATTGGCTTTTATAGCCATCTCTTTCATGAAGGACGCAAACTTTTTCTCCCCAACTTTTTGTTTTAAGAACCATTTGTCACTTCTGGGGTCATAGAAGGAATGGTACGTTTTGATAGCTATTCAAAAGGGGAATTCTTGTCATCTTGAAGAAAATCCTAGCAGGTCTTCATTATCCGTATATAAAGTTTAAAGATAGAACGGGATCTCTTGTGTCCCCGGAGGAAAACATTTTTGGCTTCACCTGGCAATATGTCGAAATATTGTCGCCTGGGAGAGTTTTTGTTTGTCATTCATTATACTCTAAAAATTCTGTCCCATCTGATGATACTTTAAAGTTGAATTCCCCCCAGCGTTTATAGTGTTTCGGTCACTTTCGTAGTCCAAAATGAACAGAGTTGTTGAACCAGATGGTATTAAGGGATCGGGGGTTCATTTCAAAGAATTTTTCATACAATATGTTAATTTCTTCGTCTGAAATTGCCTCAGCTTTGCTTGGTTTATTGCCTTTGCCTTGTTTTTTCAGATTTTTTTGTTTTGCTTTTAATGCGTCGCGAGAAATAACTAATTTTTAGTTACAAATTCTTTGAATGTCCATAATTTTATGTCCATATTTCTGTCGTCCTAGTTTTCTGTCCAAACTACTTATGATATTTTTGAGGAAATTTGATTCTTGACCGTCAGTTTTTCTTACTGATAACACAAACATTGCTAAAAGCTGGTCCAATTCGTCACAGGGAATTTCATGCAAATTTTTTCATTAATATATATTCTGTAGGAATTTTGAACAAGATTCACATCTTTTAGAGTTTTCTTAATTGTGTTTGAGTTTTCTTGATTTGTTATAAAGTTTCAACATCGTTAAATTTCAAATCAATAAACTGTGGGTCATTGTTGACTTGGACTTCAAAAACTATCGATAGGCCTAGGTCTTACAGATTGAGAATCGGAAATTTTAAATGTTATTTCATATATCTAATAAATTTTCATCAAAAGCAACATCAAAATGGGAATTAAAACATGGTACAGAGGGGGCAAACCTTGTCACTGTCAAAAACTTGAAGTCATTTGATCCACCTCTTCAGTATTGTTTACATCAAACTGGAGGTCAAAGGCGTCTGCGTAAAAAAATTTTGTTGCTAAAAAGTAAAAAAAGTAGTCCGGCGTCGAAAGCCAGCACGTGGCTTTATTAGGGCAGTGACCAGATAAAGCTTTGGTTTATTAGGTTACCTTTATTAGGTCAATGCAAGGGGTAGTTGCAGGATAAAAGCTGAATTGTCGACGGATTTTCCCGTTTTCCACGATCATGACAGGAAGAACACGGCGTGTGTGATCAGTTGGCAGGGATGCTCACTCCTCCTTGGCATCTGATTCTTTTTAGCTGTTTTAGAGGTCCAAGTTTGCGCTGTTCCTCATATATGTTTTAATGGACTTTTGAGCTTGAATACTTCTCGATATTTTCATATATTCCATGATACAGACAGAGGAACTTACAAAATATGGGCTTGGAGAAAAAAGGAACATCAACCTTGATTATCAAGTTTTTGGCCTAAAATGCAATGAAGATCTCTCAAAAGTAAGATATTTTCATCACAATAATTCCCAGAACAAAAGCTTACAGAGAACAAAAGTTATGCCATGAATATGAAAGCCTCCTCTGTTCTCCAAGTCATGACGGGACAAATGGAAAATCCGTAGCCAACTCAATGTGGATATTGATAAAGGCATAATACTTTGTATGAAAAATTTCAGTAATATTAAGGATGGACCAATTGGTCAATGGCAATGCAATGGCCGTTTGAGATAATATTATGTTAACTTTAAATGAGACTGTTAATATTAACCTACTAAAATTTATCAATTGCTTGTCTAATTTGTCTCGAGATACTCAAGTCGCCCGTGTGACTTATAAAATCGTTTGAACAATGTAGAAAATCGTTTGTACAATTAAGAAAATCGTTTGAACGAATTTTTAAAACGATTTAGGAAATCGTGTGTACGATTTGTTAAATCGTTCGTACGATTTTTATAATCGTTTGTACGATTTGTTAAAATCGTTTGTACGATTTGTTAAAATCGTTTGTACGATTAAGAAAATCGTTTGTACGTTTTGTTAAATCGTTTATACGATTTAAAAAATCGTTTGTACGATATTTTTCTTCTGATTCGGAACAAAAGCGTACTGGATAAGAAACCTGGTAAAGCTATTGTACGTAGAGAAGTCCCTTCGCTGCTGACTATAACAGGTACAGAAACACTGATAATAAATTGTATTTTGTTAATTAAACTGTATGATTATTGTCATATCCATCTATGTGCCATACGTAATTTGGACCTTTGTTAGTGTACAATCTTCGTCTTATTCTTGAATAGAAAGAAGACATCGAATATATTCTTGAGAAACGGTAAATCCTGCATAATAGCTTTCCAGTACAACCACCTGTACCCACAATTGACCACATGACTCAAGTGTTTCCTCAATGAAAAGAGCTGCATCCCCTTTGTTGGATTTGTTCTTACATCTGAACAGTCACAACTTAGCCATTGTCCTTTTCAACGTTCGTTCACTAAGAAAGATTCGGTGAGTTTGCGAAACTCAAAGGATCTGTGCAATTGCCGGAAAAGTGAAACCCATCTTGAAATATCCCTTGATCTATTTTTCTCTGTCATTCATTAAAACTATGCGTGGATACATTGTCCTACTTGTGCAAGGTTTTCTACTACGCTTCTTCTACGTATAATAAGAAAAAAAATTGTACGAACGATTTTTTAAATCGTACAAACGATTTTTTTTAAATCGTTCAAACGATTTAAAAAATCGCTCAAACGATTAAAAAATCGTACAAACGATTTTAAAATTTCTTTTTCTACATTGTCAATATGGCACGAATACGCCGTCCTAGAAGATAGTTACTATCATAAAAAAAAACAAAGATTAATTTTATGAATTTTTATTCACCATTTATTTAAGGAGGGATTCTTCTCATATTTTTTGTATTTAGAAAAATTTATGAAAATTCCATAGAATTAAGAAGACAATATCACTAAGTGATGGTATCAGTTAGATTAAATTTGACCGATTTATATTAGAGGCAATGTCAGGTCAAGGTCATTAGCTTTTCCCTGGACTTGAAGAATAAAACATTACAGTTGATGCCGACTTCTATTTCAAATTATTTAATGGTTTTCTTCTTTCATAAAAAGATAATTATATAGAGACTATAAAATGACATTACCAAATTTTCATTAATAATTTAATGAAAATGGATATTTGGTTATCCGAATTTTATCTTTTTCTCTTAAATTTCAGATATATAATTTTTTTTATATGCCTCCTATATTTATGTTTTTTCTTAATAGCATATTTGGTAAAGTTGTCATATAAAGATACGAAATGATACAAAAAAAAAAAAACAAACAAACAAACAAAAAAAAAAAAAAAAAAAAACAAAAAAAAAAAACAAAAAAAAAAAAAAAAAAAAAAAAAAAAAAAAACAAAAAAAAAAAAAAAAAAACAAAAAAAAAAAACAAACAAACAAAAAAAAACAAAAAACAAAAAACAAAAAAACAAAAAAAAACAACAAAAAACTAACAATTAAAAAAAAAAAAAAAACTTGGATCGTTAACCTAGAGAGAGAAAAAACCCATACTTTTTACGGATTTTTGGCTCGAATCTGTACTGAGTTTGGAAGCTTTTAAAAGCTAAAATAATTGTAGTTTGTTTGTAAAATCATATTTATTTGATATATTTTAAACTTCAGTCTATTATTTTTAAATTGACTATCATCTGAAAATTTCTTCAAGTCTTTGTGCAAAGATAACTTAATTCATTGTTGACTTCTATAACAATTTTGAAAAGCAGAAAAGAAGGTATTTTCAAAATATTGTACACTTTAGTTTTCAAACTCACTTTATCATTTTTATCTGAATTGAACAATTGTAATGAGGAAAGAAGAAATATCCTATGTCTAAATCTATTACATCTAAATAAATGCATATAAGTCAAGTAAATCTACTTTGAATATCTCATCTAGTCAGAAACCAGAGAAGAATCCCATCATAAAAGAATATTGCATAATAGTGTCAAGCTGTAATATTTGAATTTATCGGGTGTCAGTAATTGACAACATTACATTAGAAACCAAGCTGTAGATTTATGTAATTTTTGTCAACCATAATGTACAATATATTTTTTCCATTAACAAAAAAAGTTCAAAATATTTAATCACACAATGACTCATCTCATTTTAAGTAGATGTTGAGTCAGAAATGGCATTACATAATAGAATATTTTTTTTTTATTATAAAATCTAAAAATCTGCTGTATTACCATATTAATTTTGATGACACGCCTAAACTAAGCGTTAGTAATAAAATATATGGAGAAAACGAAAATTTTTTAAGCTCAAAGTCCATTAAACAAAAGTGGATATACAAAATATCAGAAATGAAGTCAGGTGTCATGGAGGAGTGAGCATCTCTTGCCGACCGATCACACCTTGACATGATTTGGAAATAAAGGCACAATCCGTCGACAATTCAATGTGTACATGATGGCCTAACTATTAGTAAAAAAAACCGTCAGTCAGCATTTGACTTAATGATAAATTGTATTTGCTGACAATGTCATTTTATCGACCTTAGAACTTACAAAATAATGACTTTAAACGAGACTGCTGATATTCTTGGTTCACGCAGCAACTTGTTTTTCAATAACTTAATTCACTTTAAAAATTGTTCTTGCATATTGAATCAACTGAGAGAGATACAGCCGTATGTAGGAGATGAATGCATATTGCCTTATAAGTAAGGGAAGCTGACGATCGTTTGTCATAAAGCTTGATTGTGAGATTCCCATTAGCGTCTATTTCAAGTAAAATATCCAAATATGAAACAGATGTATAAGATTCTCTAGTACTAGTATCTTTTATTTCAAGCTCACTGGGGTATATCCTATCGACATAGGAATGAAAATAGCCATTATTAATTGAAGAAACGTCGTCGATATATCTTACTGTCGTGTGTAAGGCCACAGCAAGTAACGGTTGAATTATTATTCGATTTTTTTTCTCTAACATAATTTTCAGTTAATGTTAATGTGCAATTAAAATTGAAAACTTAAAATCTAATTTTAAACTCCACTAAGACGCCAATTTAGCACCCCTTTCTCTATGATACATTATGTTTATGTACTAGTATTCAAAATTCATTTTACAACAAAACAATCAGAAGATACAATAAGACTAGAATTATTAAAAGAAATTTCAATAAAATTAAAAGCATAAAATCGATATATTTATGAACAATTAAGAAATAAGGTATCATTTCTAAACATCTAAGGTCTGTATAGTAAATTTGATCTCGTACCTACCCATTTATAAAGGCCGATAGTTGTTTTAAGATGATACCTTATTACTTATATTTACATTTGTGACTTGTTCATATTTCATATTTGTCGAGTCCTTGTTATGTCACTGAGAAATAACACCGGACGTTTATGACGTGATGAAACTCTATCCATACGCTTATAGATACACACTGCTCTCAATATTTTACATCAAATATGTCTTGAGACATGTCTAATTTTATGTAAGTCAGGTTTGAAAAACTGCAACAAAGAAAATAGTCCTCATTTCGTAAGTTCTTTGTTGATACAATGACCTTGTCAGCAAATACAATCTATCATTAAGTCAAATGCTGAGTGACATTTTCATACTAATTGTTAGGCTATTGAATACACACAGAATTATATTGTCGCCGGATTTTTCCCGATCATGACAAGCAGCACACAGTGGATGTAACCGGTCGGCAAGGAATGCATCATCTCACCTCCATGGCACCTTGACTCCACCTCTGACATTTTGGAGGTCCGTGATATCTCTGTTTCTAATTTGTATTGCTTAAAGGACGTATGGAATTGAATATTGTTCGTTATCTCCATATATTTCATGATATTCATGTTACATTTTTGTTTGTTTTTTTAACGTCCCTTCGAAATCATTTAGTTTTACTCATATGATGAGGCCAACACTAATTTTTTGAGGGCTGCAACTTTTGACGTGTTTACGACACTTTTAGCAGTGAGAGATCTTTTTGCAGCAGCGCCTACTGCTGAACCTCAGTTTTTATGGAAGGACTTATCTCCACGTCCTGCCGTGGGAGAACACGTGAGGTAAGGATGAACTCCTTACTTGGCGGCTGTAACGGAAACTCTCTTACCACTATGAGTGCGACATGCAGGTCAATAGACTAACATTGTCTTAGTATCATTTTAAGGCCGAGACTAAGGATATTTTTTTTATGAAACCTAGACCTAATTTTTAAACGCTGATAGTTTCAAAATATCATTTGAAAACATCTAATTTTGAAAATTAAAAAAGATAAACGAACATATTTTGATTTTCTTTTTATTTCAATTAACAATCAACAGATAGCCACTATATACTGTTCGGTGCTAGAAAGGTACAGTCCACAACTTATATCATCCAAGAACTGTCTGAGGAGCTGTATATAGAAGAAAAGTTATTAAGGCGATATAATGGTAAGCAAACCAGGCGATGTGTTGGCTGTTGAATTCACAGAAGTGGAAGGTCGATAAAATAGTCCCCAAAAGCTCTAGCAGTCTCACTGTGCTCCTTTTTTCAAACGTAAGGGTAAGTTTTCCAGATAATTTGGAAAGACATCTAAAAGAAAAAAAAGATGAAGAAAAATGTATTATATTTGCTATAAAGATAAAACAAAAGGTTTTCAGAATAAGTTTATATACCAATGAAAGAAAATAAATCTTGTTCCAAGGAATGAATTGAAACTTTAATTTTAAAATGTAATTAGAGTTTGAATACAAACATACATCTTATATCAGCGAAATAACCTTTAAAGGATATTTCGATTTTCTAGTCTTGTTCCAAGAGTTTTAGTCATGTAGTATTTAACATATATGTATATATTTTTTTATTCAAAAGGTGGATGGATTTTGGCAGTAAGAACAGCATATCTTAGTCATCCCTCAAGTGACCTCAGTTTGCCTAATTGAATATCTGATTTTTGATTTCTACGGATATACCGCTAAGACCTCGCAATTTTTGAACGGTCAAGGATTCGCAGATTTCTACTAAATTGTCCTTATGAAACATTTTATGCTTGTTTTGTACAAATTGTTAGCCATTCAACTTGTTTTGTGGTTTCTTAAGGATGCCAACAGCAAGTTTATTAATTTCCTTTTGATTTTTGATGTATGGTTTAGATGAACCAATGGCCTTTTTGATTTGTGAAGAAATAAACGCTCTTTGGCCGAGGGCCAGCTGAACCTAATAACTGTAGAGAAATACATGTGAATAAAAGTAATAAATGTATCCAAAATAAGCAGAAAATTTTAGAAAATTCAAAAGGCCGGTAATTTTTTGAATTGTCATTGATTTTTTTTTTGTTTATATAAGATTTAGAATGAATGTTACTTAAGTGTGTATATTTTTTTAATCCATGAGTCATGGATACGTTTAATCTGAATTTATAGTAAATTGAAACGACAAATGTGCTTAATGTTGATTTAGTGGATTACTGTATTGTTTCTATGTATTTTTGCTCCGATTTTCTAATCCCTTAGATCATAATTAATAAAAAAGTACGTTATTCAAGATTATAATAATTTTTTTTACAAAGTGCAACACAAATTTTTTACACAGATAACATCGAGTGGGTAGGTTGTTTTGTTTTGCTAATTATTACGGTTATACATAATATTATGTTAGGTTAAACTGAGAATACCACATTATGTAAATCACAATAGAAATGATTACGGAGGTGTCTTCATTCTTTTTTATCGCAATGAGTTATTATTCCAAGGGGGATTTTAGTTTTCAGGCAATTGGAAATTTGAGGCCTATACATAGTGTGATGAGGGGGAAATTTAATAATATCATAATTTTCTACCAATCAGGAAATTAATAGAACAAATTAGCAAATTGTTAAACTAGGTCAGCGGATAATATTCCTTAGCTTTCCGTTTTTCCACAATATTGCTTTTAGTGTTTTCATTGACAATTCATTTTAAATGCTTTTTAGGAAAGTTAAGATACAAGATCTCTTAGAAGCTATATATATGTGGATCAAATCTTATGAACTTCTTTTCTCAAAATGTTATCAATTATTTCCTGTCATTGATGACAGAATATGCTGTAAAAATATCGTTCCATTAACTCTGGTCTAATTTAAATTACAAAAGTCTGTTTTACAAGAACAACCGAAAGGAAAATATGCACAAAATTTAACTTTTATCATTTTATTTTCAATGAAAGGAAACTAAAGTCCTGATTATGGGGTAAATGTAAAATTCCTTTAAAACAATTGAAGTTAGACCTATCACTGTTTTAACTATAAAAAATATAGAAAAAATAAAATTAACCATTACATCGGAAAACAGAAACACCCTCAAAATCAAGAGAGCATTCGATGCAAATTTCATCACTTTTGTTTCGCACTAGAACAAACTAACACAAGCTGAAACATTCTCTCTCACAGACACTCGTCCTCTCACAAGCGCGTCACTATATGTCAATAATCCGTTGCGTAAAACAAAAATAATTATTGACTGCTTATCACAAAGTGATCTCCTCTCTTCGCCTCCAAGGACTTTAAAATTTGAAAGTTTTCAATTTTGCGCCAAAATCTAACTACAAATAATATAGAAGTTAAAAAATTAAATTAATTAATGTACACCAGAAAAGCAAAAGAAACATCCGTTTTCACAAAATGACGCCATTTGACGAATTTAGAGAGCTTACATCAAAGTCACAAGTACAAAAAAACTGAAAAACTCAAATAAAACCATTTTCTTATATTTCTTTCCAAGAGAGAAAGTTTGATATCACTTTCGACGATTGTAAATGTGAACATAGTTTTTTATTTGCAAAACTAACACAAACTGAAATATTTTCTCTCTCACACACACCCTTCTCCTCTCAAGTGCTTCACATTATGACAAAATGGCAATAAAAAAGAAAATCCAAAAAATGTGACTTGAAGTGATTTTTCAAAAAATAAAAAAAATGTTTTGCAGATATTAAAAAAACCCAAACATACAGACTAAGATAACTTACAAACTAAACATGGTGAATATTTTTGAGTTAAAAATACCTTATATCAGTGTATTTTTAGTGCAATGATATGGGTTATGCATATCAATATGATTGAAAGCTTACATGTATGCTTGAAAGAATAAGCAAAGAAAGAGAATTGAGATGCAAAATGGAAATTAAGCTTATTTTCTTATAAAAAGTACATATAAAATGCAGATCATGCATTTTAGGTTAGTGCTTGTATTTTCAATTAATGAGAGAGTTTTGACATATGAATGTACTTAACCTATTTAATCAATAAAAATCTCTTCTGAATATGAATGCGACTTGCCATGAATATAGAGAGAAAAGTACTTATACCATAATTGGGGAAATCATAACAATTTTGATGCAATTTAATATTATTATCATCATCATAAAAAAGGCTGCTATTGGGACATACAATTATCAAACATCTCCCCGGATTTCATTGCAATTTCCTTCAAAGATTGATGCCTTTTCTCAAATGAGAAGAAATCGAACGATTTAAAAAAAGGTTTTTGTTTATATCATTTCCTTGTTTGGGGGAGGGTGTGTAAAATTTTCTACCTAGGAATGTTAGCATGTCCTTGATATTTAATACTTTCACAGGGAAAATTTATTTTCTGTTCAGGTTTTGGATATCCATGTTTTATGTGTTTCTTAAGTGAAAGATGAAGAGTTGCAGTGTAAATTTTATCTGAGTACTAGGCTTTAGTTAATGTATTTAAAGAGAATACAAATCTGATTGCTGACAACAATACAAATAATCCTAACAAAGCAGAAAACAAAGTATAGATTAAAGTAAATTCTTTTTTTTTCCAAAAAAATAAAAATAAATGTTCAACTGATTTGGGGGGTTTATGCTATGCCGATACATGTTTACCAGACCAAAGCATTTTTTGTAAGGCAAATATATATATATATAAGAAGGGTTTATTGACAACTTTAGTTCCTTCCACTATATTCCAAATATATAAATTAAATTTCAATATAATGAAAATAGTGAAACATATACATAAAAGCCATACATTGTATTTTAACTTGTTAACATTAAATATTACCGAACGAAAGCATTTTGCCATAAGGATCTTTTCAGTTGTGTCTGTTTACATTTAAGTGTTCGTAAAATTTTTGGCGCCAAAAAGATTTTAATTACTGCGCCTTCATTGCTCGATTTTATACAATATAGGGATGAAAAGGATTTCCACAGACTTCAGAAATAACTTCCTAAATATAGTTGCACTTTGACCATATCAATACAGATTACGAGTACAATGAAAGCTTAACATCATAATGCGGACTATTTTCATTGAAGACAATGTGGTATCGGACAAGATCAATGACGTAGCAGGAAAAAATTAGTTCTTTTCCGGGTAAAAGGCTTGGATCGCTAATGATGCATAGTCTCTTTAATATCGCGTGTCATAATTTCCTTTTTATAATCTAAGAGCAACAAAATGTAGGCTTTAATATTACCGATAATTCGTTTTACCTTCAGGTGTTATTTTTTTGTCGCGCATTAACATGTGGCTTTGTTGACACGGAAGACGAGATATTAATGCTCCATTATGATCCTGCCAGGAGTCAAATTATGTATTTTTATTGAAAAATTAATCCTAGGCGCGGTTAGGCTACGATGATTAACTCAAAAGATATGTTAGGATCTCTGAAAACAGGTAGATGGAACCCACAACAACATTTTTGTCGCAGTCCCGTTCCTGTTTATATAGATATAATGTATTTAAACCAGCAGTACAAAAAGGTTGAAATCATGATAAAATAATGAAATGTAGGTTGAAATAAAAAAGTGTTTCTGGCTGATTTTTATATTTTAAAATATTACTTGTAACTTGTGGTCTTCAACTTACAGTAACATATTACAGAATACGTGTATTGTTGTTTTTTTCATTTGAGATTTATAATCAATAATTTTATTTTCGTTGCTCTTTTTTGCCTGAAATATAGAATATAATAGTGAAGCCCTTCAATGTTCCTCAAAGATTTGTTTTATTTCGGGATCAACAATAGCTAGATTGACACTTTATCAAATCATTTTAAGGTAAGTATTACATACAGCTAAATAATCGATTGATTGATTGAAATTGTGGCATTTTTGCTAATATTTCTTCTTTATTGCACCGCAAATATCGAACACTCCCATAATTATTTACCAGAGTGAATTCGACCAATTAACATAATACAATACTGTAATTAGCCTGTATTCTCCTGCTTATCAACCTACAAGACCACCTGCTTCAGCTAACCGTAGCCCAGTGTCTTTAATTGGAATAGGAAATTTCAATAATCTTACAATTTCCTCACTCCCTGTTGGATGGGGGTGGTGGAAAGTACTTTGTGTCAACGACATTAATGTTCCTCGGCATATATGTTCATACAGTACGATATAGACCCCAATACACTTTCAAATGCCACCTGAATATGTCGATGTATTGCATGTCATTAGAAAATAAACGTGACATTTTAGTTTACAAGGACGTGGTTTGGTTAATAACAATAACATTTGTTTTGAAATGTTTTTTTTGGTATTGTCTGTATACAGATAAATACTCGGAAAATATTTTTCGTAAGCAGTTCTGCTGAAGAATTTTTGTTGATCGTTTCCACATATTTTTTTTTTTTTAATTTTTCGAATTCAAAGGGTATTTCTCAAATGATGATTTTTCCGTTCTTATATTGATATCCTTTACCAGCAATAAAATAGCTGCGGAAAATTTATACGCACAAAAATATCTAAAATATTACATTGAATTACATGTAATTCTATTCAAAGAACTGAGTACTGTGTTTCAAATTCTGACCATGTAAATTTCGTCAAATTATGGTTTAATTTAGCACATACTTACGCTACGTGAGAAATTGTCACGACAGTAGATCATTTTTAGCCAACGAATACCAAACCTTAGGTAATAGCTTGTTTAAACGGCGTTTAATGATAAGTGATGCATGTATGTGTTGTTCTGTAAAAATGATATACTTCAACTCATTCATTTCAAAAATACTTTTTACCTGAAATTTCATGCTACCGTTAAAATGCTTGGAAACTATCGGTTTTGAAATGTCAAGTATGTACAAGTATATAGAATACTTTTGAGTTTTTAAATTGCGTAATTGATTAATTTATTCATCTTAATCATTATTTTATAAAGCTTTAATTTATGCAGGAAAAAACGAGGCACTTCCGCAATGTCATTTTCTTTAATAATCATAATCTATATTCCTAAATGAATCTTTTATTTTGGGAAATTCTATCAAAAAATTTCAAGAACTTCCTAAACTGAATAGAACAAATCATACTAGTGCTATCAAATACCTACTGCAATTAATGCCAAGAAGAGTGACATTTATATTGATGCTCGTTAGTATCAATAAAATGAACCTAGATCTCATTTATTACACCAAAACCCGAAAACATGCTCCATTTGACGCTTGTAATTTCATTGTAGTGGTTAAAAGTCGCGGATACAAAGTCCCAAGAGACCATGTAATAGGAGAAAAAACTAAAAGGCAAAACACAGTTCTCCCAAAAGGTCGTTGCTGTAAACCCACGGTTCAATTATGTTAACACTCGATGTAATCAAATAGAAAGAGCAGAAGCAGCCGTTTCAGGGGCCTTACTTTGTTTTATAATGAAAATTTGTTTTGTTACAGAAAAATGAAAGTATTTTCTTTTGCGCGTTTTAATTTTAAATTTGAGTAACATGTCCATTTGCACATCTTCTACTTCAGATGAAAAAAAAAAATGGAGATATTGAACAGAAAATGATTTCAGTTCCTTATATATTGAGATCGTTGATTTGAAAATAAATGATGTACTTTAAATTCTGACTATATCAGATTTCTTTTACCTTGATTATGATATATTGCAAATTTCAAATACTGACTGACGTTTTTCATACCATATCATTGTAATCTAATTATTTGCACATTGAATTGATAACGGATTTTCCAGTTATTTCCCGATAATGACAAGGAGCACACAGCGGGTGTGATAGGTCGGCAGAAATGCTCACTCCTCCATGGCACCTGATCCCATCTCTGATGTTTTGGAGGTCAGTGTTTGCTCTGCTCCTATTCTGTATTGTTTGATAGACCTTTGAGCTTGAATACTGTCTGTTATTTCCATATATTTAATTGAAAACAAGCAAAAATTAAATTATACCATCATTCCACGTATTCTACATAGATGGGTATTTATGTAACAAATACATGTATGTTATTAACAGTCTTAACAATGGAGTGAGTGACAAATGTAAGGGTGGGAAAGTTCTAATAAAAGTTATCCCACTAGTCACACACCATATGATTCTACTCATGATTAAGAAAGAAGAGATCTTATTTCTTATCATAAATTCAAAACCATTTCAATACAGGGACGTGACTTTTTAATCTTGCAAACGAAATGCATGATGTGTAGGAAGTTATGTTAACGGACTTAAGATTTAAACCCGTGTAAAATAAAAATGTTTTATGCAATTATAAGTCCGAAGTTGAATGACTAGATTTTCAACGTGTTTCTAGTCTTTCGCAATGGGAAAAGACTGCAAGGGTTTGACATAAATGATTTTCTGTCAGTGCTATAGCTTTGAAAACCTTTGTTGAATGATTTCAACCTCATATTCCTGCTAATTATATTTTGTTATGACCCTCATGTAAAGTCATCTGTCACAGATTAAGGTCACTTAATAATGAGATGCTGATTTTATGCTGTTATTTCGATAGACCTGAATTTTATATATATTTTTTTTCATATTTTTTTCTTCAATTTGCTTTTTATCTTAATTAATTTGTTAAATCACACCTTCAGAAACAAAACTTTTTTTTCAAGAAGATCAAGCTATTCTGACTCTCATTGTTTAAAGATGATAAATATGTTAGAAATTGTAAAAAAAGAGAAAATTAACGTTTCACACAGAAAAATCTAATGTTGCTTTTTTTTGGGAACAAGCATGTTCCTTTCTTTAAATTTTGAAGACATGTTCTGGGATAAAGTTGTACAACAAGTTAAACGTTTTACTAAGGTTAAAAAAACTACACTCTTTTTGTTTTCTCATTTAACAATATATTTTTTTTCTTCATTAAGATGTTTTCTCAATGAACTCAAGAAGCATGGAACACTTTATGAAAAACTATATAATTCAACTGCAGCAGTAGATCAAGACATCGACATTCTGTTATATCGACTTCTAACGAAAACTGGTTAGTTGGATTTATTTTTAAAAAAAATTGTTTGTAGGGGGCAGGCTAAATGTTTCTGTAAGTATTGGCATGGATATTTACGTTATTACATGTATAAAATTGTTGTACGATTGATATACTTCTGTAAGCATGTAAATTGTGCGTATTTAGACTCAAACATTTTAAAAATCTAAAATTTACTACATTTATACACATTCTCTAAATATTTATCAGATATACGTAGGATAATCAAAGATAAATTAAAGCCAGAGAGTTTTTCAAACACCAATATACGTTGCAGCTTTTGAAGACAAAATAGCTTAAGACAAACAAACCATATCTAAAACAGTGTCCAAATAAATACGTTCCATTTAAGTAGCCCGGTGACTTTGAAAATATAATGGCAATATCAGTAATTTGATCCTTGGCGAAATTAAATCTCATTCATTATCTCATTCACACACACGTTTTTGAGGCAATGAACGGCAATTGATTACAATTTACATGATCACATAGATATAAACATAAAATAAAACACATTGTATATGAACCAAAATACATGGGTTTTTTTCTTGCACCGTGTGAAGTTTATGAAACGAAATGCATGAAAATAAACTTCTAGTATATTCATGAAAATGAGAAAAATCAACTAAATAAAAATCATTATTTACTATATAATAAAAACTGAAGCAGATTTACAAAATTCTTGCGTTACAATCATTATACCGATAACAAGAGCGTGTGATGACTCTTTGATTATCGGTATAACGAAAGGTAATACTTTAAAGAATCATACCTTTAATATCGTATTCAGCAGTCGCTGTATTTCTAGATCTATATCTTGACAGGTTGGTTCATTAGAGCGCTTTCCCCATCCGGGCGCCCTTTTACCCCATCCCGGCCTTCGCCGCTCTACAAAAATGTCGGACGACCTCTTACCCCACCCTGGAGCACGCTTGTTTAAAATGTCTGAAATATCATAAGGTAAATTGGAGTAAGTTGAGTCTTTATCACTTGGTTCTGGAAATGTTCTTTTTCCCCATCCAGGTTTTCTCTTTTCCATTTCTGACCGTTTGCCCCATCCTGGTGCGCGTTTATTAATCTCATTATTGAGAGAGTCTAGCAAATCCGCTGTTCTTTTCCCCCAGCCAGGCCGTCTTTTATCAACAAAACTTTTTATATCCTCATTGAATCTTCTTTTACCCCATCCAGGGCTTCTTTTGTCAAAATAATCAGAGTTCAAACCAGCTCTTTTACCCCAACCAGGTTTTCGTTTATTCATTTCAAGTTCGTTCATATCACGTTTGCCCCAGCCCGGTTTTCGTTTTTCCATTATTGAATCTGAAAAATCTGTCTCTAAGTCAATGTCACTTCTTTTACCCCATCCTGGCCTTCGTTTATCTCTAAGTTCATCGTCAGTTGATACTATTCCTATAACAAGTGCTGCAACTATTAAAAATATTGATGCAGATTCCATACTTGCAGTCCTTATCAAATTTAAATTGATATCTTTTCTTCAGGAACTGCTGTTCTTATATTATTACCTTATGTCATTTCCCCACATTTTAAAGCTTAGCCGATAGTCTAATATCACAACCCGCGCGGAATCCATCAGTCAATCAAAGAGCAGATCATCTATTTAAGGCGTGTCCTTCATCTAAGTAGGCAATTCTTTTCACACATGTTCATCAATATGTAGGCAGAGGATCAATTCTTTTTCGTTTTTGTTTTTCTATCATCGGCGTTGCCCTTATCGTGTTGGTTGCGACAAATTGAGCCCTCCGAAAATGCTTCCATGAATAATTGATGTAAGATGATTTTAGTGAGGGAATTTCTGGCATTGTTTTGATGTGTCTCAATACTTCTACCGTGGTCCGTTAACGAAGCATTGAATGTCATGTACATTTCATGTCAGTATCAACCCGAATTACCAATAGTACTATTCACGTTGTAGGCGTTCGGATCAATATCTTGATAAGTAACAAGTTTCAGTTCAGGTTTGTCTGCATAATTAATTAGAAAATGATGGGCCACTTTATTTTATGTTGGATTAATTAGAAAAAGTTGTCGTTTATTCTTCAAAAGTTTACACACAAGGGTAAGCGACCCGGTTATTTTTGTTAAGTATAGGTACACATGATCTTTTGAGAGACAGAGAGAGAAAAAAAAGAGAAAGAAAGAAAAGAGAGAGAGAGAGAGAGAGAAAGAGAGATCTTGCAATATTTAACCATTTAACTTTTAATTTTTGTTAAATATTTACCCTATTTTCCCTTATTCCCTTTTTTATTATTTAACTTTTACCATATGAAATAAAACATAACTACAAAATATTGTTTAAAAAAAAGCAATAGATGAACCGTACATATCCATTTCTAAAAGAAAAATCTAAATATTCACCTATTATTGTTAAAATTCATACTTAAATGAACATAATTTTTTTAGCTTCTAAAAAAGTTTCTTCAAAATAGGTATAATAAAAAATGTATTTTTTTTTACCTTGAAATATCATACCTGTAATGTACATGTAATTAAGAAATTTAATTGCCAAATCCAACTGTAATAAATAATAAGTGTTGTTTATTTTTTTTTTTTTTATTGTAGCCTAAAAAATTAATCTCAGAATTTACATTTCATAATAGATATGAACTTTTGAGAATCAAGACTCCTAGTACCTAAAGCAACTTCCCCTTTAATCTATATACAAGTTGTTTGTGCTAGGGCATTTTATATCTTTATAGTTAGGTAAAATATGGTGATAATAAACAGTATTCAAGCCATAAAACCATTGAATCAACACAAATCGGTAGCAGAGCGATCAAGGACCTCTAAAACATAAAAAGTTGGACCAGGTACCATGGTGGAGTGTTGCAACCACTATTGAAATAACGATCACTATTGAAATAATTATATCAATAGTGGTTGAGAGTGCATTTCAATAGCAAACATAGTTAGTAACCACTATTGAAATAACGACCACTATTGAAATAATTATATCAATAGTGGTTGAGAGTGCATTTCAATAGCAAACATAGTTAGATACCACTATTGAAATACAACCACATATTGAAATAATTATTTCAATAGTGGATGAAAGTGCATTTCAGTAACAAATTTAGATAGTAACCACTATTGAAATAATTATTTCAATAGTGGGTGAAAGTGCATTTCAATAGACCAACACACTATAAGCAGAGTTAATCTCCAAAAATTATATAGATATCACTAATAAAAACTCAAGTATCTCTTTTCTAATCACCTTTAGAGTACGTGTATCAAAATAGTTTAGACAAAATTTTTTTTGCAAATGACCAATGACTCAGTCATGGTTGAAGACTCGACCAACGAGTTTGTCACAGAACAATATAAAAAAACAATGCATTTTAATTCAAAAACTTGTGTTTATGTCGTAAATGGAATTTTTATTACACGGTTATTGAGAATAAAAGTTAGATATTATCTATATTTTTATTTCATAGTAAGGTTATTGGTACCGTATATACTCGCCTATAAGTCGGTTTTTTGGGAGTCAATCTCTGGTTCAAAACTATGTGTCCGACTTATAGGCGAGCTATAGAAAGAATGGTTTTATATGGGGTCAGTCCAACTGAAATATAAGCTTATTAACAACAACCGACTTATAGGCGAGTATATACTGTATATCATATAAATTGATTAAATTTTCATCTGAAATGACTCTAATTAAACTAACATATAGCTGGACTAAATGAAGGAAAAATACATTTTACAATAATAGTGCAGAAACATCAACTTACGGCACTTACTCCCGCTTCATCCTTGGTTGGACAAACTTGGTTGACAAATTGCTTCTTCATTGACTAAATATTTCTTACTATTTTAGTCAACACTTCTCGGATAATTTTGCTGTTCAAAGATTAGGAATAAAATAAGAAAACCCCAAGTACAATTGATTTGCTTGCTCAAATGTTTTCAGAACGTTCTATAACTGTGGAATCATTAGATTTCGTTTTGCTTTTAATGTTTGTGAAATTCGTGGGTAACATGATACAACCACGATTTTACATCCTTATCGAATCTTTTCTATTGAAGATATGAGTAAATGGACGAAATTACATTCTCTCATATTTTTAAAAATATAGACAATCCACAAAACGTAGTCTCTAATTATAGGAATTTGAATTTTCCCAAAGTAATCGTTTTTCTCCTTTTCTTTATAAATGATTTTATTTTGTCTCCTACATTAAGTCTGAAATTTCAATTGCCCTTGATTGTGTTGGCAGCTTAAATTATTATTAATATCATTAATATTTTTTATCTTCAAACCACCCCTTCCATTTACTTTATAAAGGTATCATAAACCAAAGCATGTTTCGGATAATGCGCTTATAAAGTATCGCGTATGTATTCCTTTAAAGGCTGTTACGTCATGTATCCTGCAATGTTTACGCAATAGCGTCTTGCTTTCACCTACAAAGGTGTCTATGACTCAGCTTGAAAATAAATCGTTTTGGAGATCAGATGTAAGAATATTTTGCAAAAATAAATGGTTACTGCCCTGAAATATTAGCGATATTTACGTTCGGGTTGAAAACGTGATGGAGCGCTCAGCAAACCTTACATTCTTTCACGTTTTCTCACTCTCGCCCAAATATTGCTTATATTTCAAGACAGTGACCATTTGTTTTAATTATTCACATATTATTCAAGCTCAAAAGTCCATTAAACAATACAAAATAGGAGCAGAGCATACACAGACCTCCGAAACATCGGAGGTGGGATCAGGTGCCATGGAGGAGTGAGCATCCCCTTCCGACCGGTCATATCCGCCGTGTGCTCCTAGATTGATGGTTAACATGTCAATTTAAAGTCATTTTCGTTCGATTTTCAAAAAAAAAAAAAAAAAAAGAAAAAAAGAAAAAAAATGAAATACACATTCAAGTACCAGCTTATGTTTTTGATATTTTTTCAAGATAAATTGAATTATTTGATATTATTTGATGTATATGCAAGTCAGAACAAACTCAAATCAATATTTTGAAAATGAATCTAGATAGGCAGTTCCTATAATAATTTAAATTTAGTTGCAATTTGCCAAAGCTGACAACTTTTGCCAAAAGCCATACTGTACAAAGAAAAGGTACAGAAAATTTCCCCTGGTTTTTGTGACCTGCGAAACACTTGATTGTACGCCTTCTGAAAAGATATAAGGACGTCATAAATTATTTAACGAAAGAGGACATATGTGGACAATCATTTTGAGTAGAAAACTATAGAGAACAGAACAGGCAACAGAAAGGCTTAATATAGCGTCAAATATTCTGTAATTGGAAGAGGAGGCCCGCTGGGCACCCATAGAGAGTGCAATCTACATCAATAGAAATACTATATTAGATGGAAAATAAACCAATAATACGCCTTGTATACAACTACGTTCAAATTCAAACAATCATTAAAGATGAAAATGCTCCATGTATATTATCAAAATACGATGATGTGAAATTCCTTTTGTTTACTTTTTTGGTAAAAGGATTTGCCAATTAATAATGAATTTAAATTAAAGATCTTTGAGTTTATCTTCTGATGAGTGATGTTCTGATTGTATTGGAGTCAACATTATGCACCCCTAGTAACACGAAAAAAATATGTAACGTTGATTATGAGATGCATTAGATTGAATAGATTAAAAGATAACAAAATAGTTAACCCTCTGAATTCATAGCAAAAAAGATTTGGAAATCCATTTCAATTTTTCTCTTACTACCCGGTAATTAAGACACAAATATGCATTTGTCAAATTATGCCCTACATAGCTTATAGAGAGTTGTTTTTTCATACTTTTTTAATATTTTATTCTGTTTACAAGTGATGTACTCGAATATGAGGCATACATAAATAAGTCAATATCCAAATAGAAAACTTTACAAAGAGTTAAGCAAAGAATAACAAATGACAAATTAAACATGATCCAATGGCTTTGGGTAAGGATTTGACTTAACACCGTTTTTACGTATGTCGTTATTTGTTACGCGGTAATCGACTTTAATTGGCTGTAATTTGACACTTTTTCCTGTAACCAGAGACAGGGGAAAGTCCAAATACCTTGTTGTCGTTGTCTCTGAATTCAGAACTTCATTTACAGGGGGCGTTTGATCTTTGTTACTCATTTGTTTGCGAACTTCACAAATGATCAAATTTCATTCCTAAGTCTTTAGTACTTATGGCCTCTCCCCCGCTTAAAAACTTAAAGAAGAAATGCAAATTCTGCCCAAAGCAACCTGATATATAATGAACCGAGGGGATTGTTTTCATGTGGAAAAAAAGAGAAAAACAAATCGCCAATTGGAAGGATGAAATCTATTTAATGAAACATATGGTGATAACAAACAATATTCCAGATCAAAAGTCCATAAAACAATACAAAATAGGAGCAGAGCAAACACGGACCTCCAAAACATCAGAGATGGGATCAGGTGTCATGGGGGAATGAGCATCAGCTGCCGACCGGTCACACCCGCCGTGCGCTCCTTGTAATGATCGGGAAATAACGGAAAATCTGTCGTCAATTCTTTGTTTAAATAATGGACTAACAATTAGTATGAAAAGCGTCAGTCAGCATTTGACTCAATGATGAATTGTATTTGGTGACAAGGTCATTGTATGGACCATAGAACGTACGAATTGATGACTTTAAACGAGCCTGCTGAAATTCTTGTTTCAATAAGTTGTTTGACGATAATTTATCTCGTTGTAGAAATTGTTCATACGTGGAACATGCTCTTGCGTATCTAATCAACTGAGGGATGTAAACTCCGTATACAGATGATGAAAGTATATTGCTGCATAAGTAAGGGAAGTTGACGAGAGAAAAGTTAGTCATCACGTTTATCATAGAGCTTGGTTGTTAGATTACCATTAAAGTCTTTTTCAAGTAAAATATCTAAATATGAAACAAATGTGTCAGACTCTGTGGTATCTTTTTTCTCAAGCTCACCAAAATAAAGTAGAATTTTATCAAAATAGGTTGCATTTTTTATGCCGTTTAAATTATCAATGGATTTGACGTTTGAAAATTGAAAAAAGCCTAATATTCCCGTGAGAAGAGCGTATCTACATATTTAAATCAGGACTTCGATATATATCCCGATGAATTAAGTCACTTCCATTCCTCACAAATGCATACTAACGACGTAACACACACACAAGTGGTGTGTAACCATTCCCCCAAACCCAACTCCGTTGCGACCTTTTTCGGATGTATATATGTATTTTGGATGGATAAATCCAAGAAAAATCACAGTGGCCGGTGATAAATATGAAAATTATTTTAAATAAATAAAAACACAGAGAACGAGTAAAACATAAGCGCTTATTTGTATTTTGGATGTATAAACATATGTATATTTTTTTCTTCTTTGCTTCATTTCAAATGTGTTGTACATGTATATTGTTTAGATGATGCAAAATTATGACGTATGAAGTATATTGTAAAGTTGATTCATAGTCATTTACGTATATAGTACATTGTATGTCATGAATTAAGGGTGGGGATAACTACATGTACTTTTTTTGCAAGTTGCCCATACTATATTATAAAAAAAGCTTTATGAATTTATGAAATTTTCAAATATGTAAGATTAAAATTAATATTTTTTTCACAATAAACATGATGAAATAATTCGCTCAGCTGGCATAACAAGAAACGCAAGGGAAAGAACATTAAGTTTCTTGAAGCCATCATTATTTTCGTAAGTTTTATGGTCGATACAATGACAATGTCAGCAATACATTAATGGTAATCTAATTACCAAGCTTTATGATAAACGTGATGACTTTAACTTTTCAATCGTCAACTTCCCTTATTTATGCAGCAATATACCTTCATCACTTCCATACAGGGTTTGTATCTCTCATCAGTTGATTCAAATAGCAAAAGCTTTCTCTATCTGTGAACAATTTCTAAATGCGAGGTAAGTTATCGACAAACAAACTGAAGAAACAAAATTATCAGCAGTCCCGTTCAAAAGTCAGTATCTAGGACTTTCTATGGTAGATTCAATGGCCTTGTCATCAATATATTAAAGTAATCTATCAATAAGTCATATCCTGAATGACGTTTTTTATTCTTATTTATACCTTTGGGCCATTATTTACACATTGAATTGTAGGCAAAATTTTCCTTCCTGATCACGGCGGTTGTGAATGGTCGGCAAAGGATGCTCCATGGCACCTGATCCCAACTCTGATGTTTTTTGAGGTCCATGTTTGCACTGCTACTACTTTGTAATTTTTGAATGGACTTCCGAGATTAAATACTGTTCGTTATATCCATATATTTACTTTAAAGTAATTGTAAATTAAAGGAAAACTCGAATGTTTGCAACTCATTGGTACTTTGAGAATAGTATATTGAAATAATTTTTATGCTTTGAGTAATGTTTGGTTTCGAAATAGAAATTAAAATGGCGAATAGTTGATGACACCTGATGCCACCTTTTTGGAAGGTGCATGTTTGCTCTGCCCAAATTTCGTAATGTTTAATTAACTTTAGCAATTGAATACTGTCCGTTATCTCCATATTTTTATTTCAAAGAAAGACAAAGGCAAGGAAGAACAAATTTCGAATAGAAAAACATCAACCTTTGGCGTATGTAAATATAAGAAAATAAGAACATTACAGAAAACAGTTGATGTAAAGGTAACTGGAAAACAAAATGTGTCTTCTCTACTTTTTAAAGTTTGGCTGCTGTTCATGGAAATGAATATTGAACAATTCTATAGCTCAAATTAAAGTCCATGTACATAATACAAGTCGGGATCACAGCAGACCTCCAAAACATCAGAGGTAGGATCTGGTTCCGAGGCCATAAACTGATAAGAAACCACGTTTGATCTAAGTTTTACCATTCCACTATTAATCCCTTTCAAAGGTTTAGAATGAGATAAAAACTAAGTTGAAGGGCACTGGAGCATTGCTTAATGGAGGAGTAAGCAGGTATTTTTTTTTATTTAACACGCTACAATATTTCTGATCACATCGCTGTAGGATTCATCACATGCTCCATCACTGTAAAAGTTTGCATTTGATGGATGCTGAAAAAATGTTATACATTTGTTATGCTATTTTTTATATTGTAATTATTTGAATACACAATTTTTAATATTTTTATGCATTCATGTACGCTACAAACTTGTATCATTATTTATTGACAATATGCTTCCCAAATGATACATTTTCATTAGTTGAAGCAGCTTCGTTCACTTCGGAACAAGATATCATCAATAAATTTTATATCATTGGTGGTAACATTATGCCTTTAGTTGAGTATAACAATTTTAACTGTAAAATTCTATTCTATTTTGCTATTCTGGTATGGATTAAATCGATGATATTATGATATTCTTTGATATATACCAATGCTGAAGTCGAAAGCGGAAACCAAAGAAATTCCCTACAGCTCTCAGATTTAGTCGAGATGTTTGGTTTTATAGTACAATTGCTATGTTGCTTTCTGACACACCGATCACTTCTTTGTTATTGAATACCATATATATGGCATGATATTTTTTTTTTATTTCAATATAATTAATTATCATGGCCGTAGGAACCGGGGCACGATTTTGCCAATATATATAGAACACTATAGAAAACAGTCCTACTATTTGCTTGTGTCTCCATCATCAAAACGTCTGATAACCCTTTTTTGCTCCCAAAGAATTTTTTGGTTTAAGTGCCCCCAACTGAAAATCTATGGCTGTACCCCCCCCCCCCCCAATCCTCCTACTGAAATTACTTTCTACTTTGCCACTTATGCAGAAACATGCATATATGTTAACAATACGAACAGTTATACACACCTACAAATAATACACAAAATCTGTGACCCTTCAAATCCGAAATTATATAGGTGGGGCAAGGTGATTGGAGAAATAAACATCTACCGCGGGCCTGTCACCACAGCCATGAGCCTTACATATTGATTAAAGAGACGAATCATTACGTATTCAATTTTCAGAATGATATCAAACATTCAGTGTTGTTACAAAAAGTACATACATGTAGATATATTTTTTTGTTTTGTAGCTTTGAGCTATAGATTTGTTTTCTTTTGTTTGTTGTTTAACGCCCCTCTCGAAAATCTGTGTGGAGACACCACCGACAAACACCCAGGGCCATTGAGCAGAAAGGAATCTTTTTCGTGAAAGCACCTTCTGCGACACGGTACCTCGGTTTATACAGTCTCATCCGAAGGACCGGTCCCCACGTCCCTCAGTGGGATTCGAACTCGTGATGTAAGGATCAACTCCTTACTCCGCAACTCTAGAACAGACGCTCTAACCACTGCGCCACGCGTGCGACCAGCTGAATTATTGCAGGAGACGCAAATGAAATATATATTATAACCATAACGAAACGCTGAAACAATGTGTGTTCCAAGTTATGATTGGTTTCATGAGGAATCCTACTGCAATTTTTCTCTCTCCATATGTTATCAAAAAAGTAGAAATATTCTAAATTTTCAGGTGCATCGGTTAGTATATATGCAGTATTTATTTTAAAATTTCTTTGTATTATAGGTATTACATAAACACGTTTATGTAAAACACAAAGCATTAATTACTGTAATCATGATGATCAAAGTAATTCTTATAGGACGAAAACAGCCATAAAACACATTAAGAGTAACATAAATAACCATGCTTTCTACTAGTGGCCAAATTGCAACGAATGAACTAAAATTCGGCCAGAGGCTTCAGAGGAAAGGTGGGTTATCTATCACGGAAAGAAAAAGTACGGTGATTCACAAACCGTCCCAGAAATGCACTTTAAAGAAAAATTAAAGTGAAATTCGGGCAAATAACAGAAAGTATTGTTTTTACACTCTTATTGGGGCGGCAAGCTGTGAGACTGTTTTAGTTTAAATGTAATACTGACATGTACTTTTGATCAAAAATTTATACTCTATAAATTTGATAATACAATTTGTTTTAAATTTTTTAAAAAAGTTTTCATTTAATTAAAAGATCAGATTACATACGGAGATAACTAAAAGTATTCAACCTAAAACCTCCATTGAAATAATGCATGTCGGAATCTAACCTCTAAAACATCATAGGTGGGATCAGGAACATAGGAGGAGTAAGTATCCCTTGTTGAGCGATAAAACCAGTCTCCTTGACATATATCTAGATCTGATATATAAATAACTAAATGAAAAGAAATCTAGCTTAAAATGATAATAATCAAAGAACTATCTGATCATTATTATATATATTTAGCTGAAAATAGTAAGGAAACATTTTAAAAAAATTAATTGATTAACTGTATGTATACAACAACACCGTTTGGTACATGTAATTTTTAAATCACGTTTGAAATCGATAGTGTATCTTTTTCTTTTTGTTCATATCGGTCATCTAATTGGAAAATATTACGTATATTTCTTGAAACAAATTTTAGAGCCTTATTTTTTTTTCAAATGAAATATGGCGATTACAAATAGCATTTACCTTAATGAAAATTTTATAAAATGACCATTTACATGTATGCGTACATTTAATTTAATTTGGAATCTGTAAAAATGTGCCTTACAGATTTATCAAGTTGACTCAGCTTGGCTAGATCTAATGATTGAAATTTCTTAGGAGGATGTAGCAACACCTAGTGGCACCTATTAACCTTTGCTAAACCTTAATGAGGCCAATGTTAAGATCCGATAGGCATACCACCCCACGTCCTTAATTCTATCAATGAATGTAACTTGTCATTAGGGAATAGAAATATACAATTATACCTAATTAGACAGGATCGAGGAGTCGTTCTGCAGAATATTCTATTGATAATTTATCTGTAAATGTTATGTATACAATTGTAAATTTTATTGTATGTAGTATCCTGATTAAGGAAGTTAATTATGTAATGTGTGATAAATATTAAAAAAAGGTCATTCGATGCAAGTTGTTTTTTTTTCAATACCATATGTTTATATATACTGACTTTATATGATCCTCATTTCTGCAAAAGTACATCTTTTACAGGGAGAATAAGACTGATTAGAATTCTTTATTGTATATATTTCGGATATTTTACAGACTTTAGACAATAGAGCCAAATTAGCAACAAAATTATATGCCAAACAACATGACATAAGCTTTTCTGTCGTCAACTTTCCTTAATATATAGTAATATTCCACAATAATCTGCTTATGGTGTTTATATCCCCCAACTAAGTACACCTTTAATGACCTTTTAAGCATATATAACGTTTTATTACGAAGTATTCTTGATGACATGCAGTTGGTTTATACCAATTTGTTAGGCCATTGTTTTCATATTCAATTGATCAATACATAGAGCACACGGTGTTTTGTCACGTTAAGAGGAGATTCTCACTCTTTCTTGGCATGTGATCCCACTATGATTTCGAGGGGTACGTGTTTAATATGTTCTCCACATATTTGTATTGTTTATGTATTTTTTTCACAGATCGATCACGATTTGCTGTCCTCCCCTTCTACATTACACTGTACTTTTCAAAGATAGTAATGTCTATTTAATATTCCATAAAAAAGTATAAATATTAAAATGATAACAGAATTATCTATATTTATCCTAAATATACATTAGAAAACATGAAGTTAAAGGCATAATATAAAAGAAGACATAAGAAAAAACGATCTCTTTTGTTAACACCAAACAAAGATAAAAAGTAGATAAAAGTAAAAACGGGATTTTCTGTGTCTATACCATAAACTAAAGAGATAAAAAAAATAGTTTACTTATAGAAGGAATCATAATAGTTACGGATTTTCTGTTTATTCCATTTACGGAAAAAGCACCCATTGATCTGTAATAAAGGTATGAAATAGGTTGCTCAATATGTACATCAATGAAGAGTAACATTTAAAATTAAAGCTTACTTAATTAACATTTTAAATTAAAGCTTACTTAATTAACAGTGATCAGCAGCCATGAAATATCACTACTGTACAATTTGTGTACAGGCGTCGGATGGGTTTAAACTTCAGATTTAATCAAAGACAAACACTGTTCAGTTCATGTTTTTACTTACAACTGAATATTTATTTTCCTTGATCTTTGGGTCTTTCATGCTGTTTGTTTATGCACTTTTAATAAAGGGATATAGTCAAATAGTCTCATAAAAAGCACTCCTTGTTATCAGCCTTTACGAAATATGGTTTTTGAAGTTTTTCGGCATTTAGGACAATTCTTTTTAAAAATTAAGTTAGAATTAGTAAAAATAAAACGTATTTTTGTTTAAGACCTACGGTAAACTATTTTCAACTAAAAACTATATCATTTATTGAAAAAATTACAACTCAAGTATTATTTCACTATTTATTCTGATTCGCCATTTATGTTTCGATTTAAACAGAAACATCAAGATTTATTGTGTAAAACAAATGAAGGATTCCAAAATATGTGTTATATCAAATTAAAGAGTCTAGAGAATATCTAGCCTTTCATCTTATTTTATTTTGGTCTTTATTGATAAATATTGAAGTGAATTAACCATTCATATCTTTTTTTTCTAAATCAATGAAGTAATATACACTTTAAAAAGCATGAATGCCAATTTTTTGTTTGTTAATTGATAATGATATTGATCGAACAATACTTGCTGACACAAGTATATCCCATAATTAGGTATACTAAGCCCTGTTCCCTTGTAAGTTGCAGTAAGTGTTATTCAACTCTGCGTTACGCCATCTGGAAAAATTCTCTCAAAAATCTCAATAAAATCTTAAAAAAAAAATTGATTAATTAAAAAATGCATTTTGCCATCTAATGCAAGAATTAGGACGTGTTTAAGCCAAAAATGCAAGAAACCATTAGTTCAGACATGTATGAAAAACCCTTAAGTGATTTTTTTTATTCCGATAGCGAAGTAAAGTTACGAATGCTTTTGTACGAAAGCCCAGAAGGCTCATTCGAGATTCAAGTTTCGAAATACGAGATTCGAAATTCGAGATTCGAAATTCGAGTTTCGAAATTCAAGATCCAAATTAACCAATCAAATGCGGGTCAACATTTGATTACTCCCCTTTGTTATGTTTTTTACTATCAAGAAATCGTTGAATATATTTATAACAAATGGGTCATTTGCTAAAATCACAATGCAAGAAAAAATGTTTTATGTATTAAAACGAAATAAAAATAACATTTGGCTCACATTTTGAAAAATACATATATAATTTTATGTTTCTCATTTAACAAAATAGTAAATACGTATATATGGAATATCATATGGTCTTCTCGTTGACTTGCAGAACAAGTAGGTCGACTATTTTTTTTATCAGATCATTGCTGAGGGGGAATATTGTATTTGATTATAATTAGATATGAAATACTAGTATTATGAATCGTCTCTATACTGCACAGTAATTCAAGGGTATATATTTCATTAAATTTATAAAGGGTACATTTGTGCAGTGAGACTTGATTGCTGAATCGAACTGTAGCCTTATAAGGTTTCACGAGTATATTTTAGTCTTTGGCCATAACGGTATGGTCAGAGACTAAAATATGAAGCCATACCGCTATAGTTCTGCATCTGATGTAGACTCATCTACTACTGATATAAGATAAAATAAATGCCGCATTTATTTTAATTCATATTGCCAATCTGTATTGTATATATAATTTTCAATTAATTCAAGAAATCAAAGCCTTAGATGAATCAAGATAAGTAATTGAATAATTATTTTTTTTATGTATTTCCACTATGAGGAAAACGAACGCGATTTTTGTTTTTCAATACTACGTCGCCTTTCAAGTTTTACAAAGTAACATTTTCAGTGTGTTTGGAAAAATAGGCAGGTGGGGTGGGTAGGGGTGGGGTTATTGTTAATATTTAGAAACTTGACACTTATTCATAACTTTATATATGTCATGAACCCCGTAAACAGAGTAGACAATACAAAAATATATATACTCCTGATATATGAATTCTATTTAATATTTAAGAAGCCATAATATAAATTGAAGTTTATCTTGCTGATCAAAAATCGAACGATTATTTAAATTTCCTTCTAATGTATATAACACTCTTTCTTGCATTGTAATTTAATCAAATGGCTCATTTCTTATAAATATATTAAACGATTTTTTGATAGTAAAATCATAATAAAGGGGAGTAATCAAATGTTGAACCCGCTTTTGATTGGTTAATCTGGATCTTGAATTTCGAAACTCGAGTTTCGAATCTCGAATTTCGAATCTCGTATTTTGAACCTCGAATCTCGAATGAGCCTTCTGGGCTTTCGTACTTTTGTAATATGAAATTGGTAATCTAGCATTTTTGTTTTGAAGAAATGTGATAACAATCTAGTGTTAAAAATTGACAAGGATTGTTTAAACGAAATATTCGAATTTCAGAATGTTTAAGGCTTTTGTAAGTCAATTATTTTAACAATGCAACAACAGCTTAGATAATATTATATGGAATGCATAAACGTTGTACAATATAATTAAGCATTGAATTCATATTTTGGGATGTCTTCGGTCCTATATAACACAACTGGACGTGCCGACAAATTGAATACCGCGCGTTAGCGCGGTATGATAATTTGTCGGCACGGCCAGGTGTGTTATAGGACCGAAGACATCCCAAAATATGAATTCAATGCTTATATTTACATTCTCTAATTTTCCTTTATCATAATTGTTTATTTCGTTCATGTATAATGTGAATTTAGCGCCCTTCGGTATTGGTGTGCTTTATAAACGTAATAGCCGTTCGTTACATTGGAATGCCGTTTGTGACGTTGGAAAGTTAAATAACGCAAATAAACATTGCGAGGGAAAACTATGACAAATTAATTTTTAATGTAAATTTGTTGTAATTTATGTTCATTTTAAAAAGGCAATTTTCTTTAGTGAAATTGTGTCAAAACAATATACATTTTGGTGTACCTAGATATTGAAAATGCATGTAGTTCCTACTGTGTATTCTACCGCGCTGTGACAAGGTTTCACGTGTGTTACAGAAATTTGAACGTCGTGGATTTCTAATGGATTTAATAAAGAAAATTAAACTGAATGTAAATATTAATACATAAAACGGCATTCGGGTGTAAGTCAAGAGGTAATCCGGTCATGATCGGATCATCTCGCCCTTTTTCTCTTTTACATCTTTATGTAACTTAATTTTACCCCCTGTAGCCTATATGGAAAAGCTTCATTTTTATGTGTGTATAACATGTGAAAATTTGATCTTGTTAGCTTAAAGCATGCTTATCTGTACTACTATGGTCAACAATTTTTTTACATATATGAAAGAAAAAAAAAACAAAAACTTAAAGTTGTGCATTTAATTCCCTGATTTTACGTCAAAAAATCTTGCACGTATGTTTTACGAAATATGTACTAGTCACGTGAAACTGTTCAATATTATATAAAGTTAAAATTCCATTTACAAGAAGCCGAAAGAAAATAAAAGACTTGGGACAAATGGCAGATAAAAATGAACAGTTTTCCTTAAGGATTATTTATTTGATATCATGCGTAAATGGGCAAAGGAAATGCAACTGTGTACTGACCGAATATTCAAAGAAACCAGAAAGTGTATGCTCATGGAAAGGGAAAAGCAAAAGTATCTTCCAATTCGTCAGAAATAACCCTCAAGAAAAACCCTTACATGCAAGTAAAAAAGAACGTACTAGAATAAGCAATATACGAGGGGTTATCAAAAAGTTCGTGGACTAGCGTCATATAATTAAAACCGCTTTAGGCACATCAATGAATTTTAAAATAACTAGTTAGCATCATCTTTTCTATCTAAAGAATAAACCATAAATCATAAATTTTATTTTTTAATAAATAAGTCATGTTTTTGTAGGCAATGGTATGTCCAGGAGGCGCAACCTCGAACACGACGTTTTTGCGACCTATGTGTAACTGAGAAAAACTCTTTTGATATGATCATTTGACATCCAAAAATCCCGTTAATCCAGGTATGTGTCGGGAAACAATTGTTCCACAAAATATGAAATTTTCACTTCATTCTGAAAGTTCTATGAAATACTATCGTAAATTTTACACGGAATGTCCAAACAAATGAGGCCTACAAAATGACGTCAAAAGGGGGGAGGGGTTTCCGTTTCCAACAATCTATAAAGTTTTGCCCCTGAAAAACTGGTATAGATCTAGACCTAATTAGAAATGTTAAAACTGGCTACAGAGAAGTAATATGCATCCACAGTACTTGTCTTTTACTGTCAAAATAGATTCAGAGAGAAAAGGATACACAGTTAATGTCGATTTACAGTCAAGGTGTGAAAAAATCAATCACGTCAAAAAATGACGCGGATCTCTTCCAAAGTATTAATCCATTTGGAATATTATATTCATTGAAGGTCACTATTCATGACATTGTAAAGTCATATAAACAAGGTGGGTTTAAGTCCTTACTCAGCTCCAGGGAATCTCATCAAAAAAGTGTATGAGGTAGAAGAAGGTAGAAGAAGGGACATTGAAAAAACAATGACGTTATCGGACGTCGTGAAAATAAACGACGACAGCGCCGGAGGATCATATGATGTCGTTTTCGTTTTATGATAATTTGGCAAATAATGAACGTATCAGGCTAAAATTTTCAACATTTCTTTATTTTCTGTTGTTCTATGTTCAAATAAATTTTGAAAGCACAGACTACATAGTACTAATTTTATAGCCTCAGTCCATGAACTTTTTGATAACCCCTCTTATATGAAGAAACGACCGTCTAACTTCAGAAGTGAATTGGACTGCAAGGACAAAATTATAAAGATATGGAATTTACTGAATATAGGCGATTTAATGTATAACGAAATATATAAAACTGAATATGATGCCAAAGACAATAGTAATTTTAATCCTGAATACAATGTATAATCAAAGGGCGAGATGCCTGGCTAACTTGCATCAGGTTCAAACACATATTCTCTTTTCATTCAATGGCTCTTTGTTAGAGGTCACCAAATCAAATAGAACCTTAAACGGAAGCTACATATAGTTTTAGTTTTTTCATGTATAAGCACATTGACTTTTCCTACAAAATTGAGATGGGAATTTCATGCAGTGTCATAAGAATTTCAAAGACTTCATAAACAACTTTATTTTTTTTTTTTTTTTTTTTTTTTTTTAGGAATGTCTAAATGCAAATTTGATTACTATTTGCTTATGATGTTCAGGAAAAGATTTACACTTGTGTTTGACAATCAATGACCATAAAGAAATTGATTGTAAAAGAATGTCTACAGATACTTTTCAATTACAATTAAAATTTACATGGCCTGGATACCGAGTGTCTGAAACATAATCTTCCACCATGTTCATGTTCTTCGCCGCCCTATAACTATAGTCCTGCTGGACATGTTATTGCAGGTGACGTAAATATAGTTAATAATGAGGACCATAGATCACTTATTTTAAAAGGTCCTAAATATAAGGAACCCCGATCCTTCAACTGGCGTCGGAATTTCATAAACATTATTGATTCTGTTGAAAATTACGCCTGACGATGGACCAGATATGAAAAAGAAGACGTTGACACCTAGTCAGAATGTATTACATGTATCAGATCCATATTAAAGTCCCGTATTAAAAGATTGAGGGGCAATATGAAAACCATCTATCCTTCTGTGTTCAATAATCCAGAAGTGAAAAAAGAATTAGATGGATTATATGATCAGTACGTACTGGTCCCTGCCGACAAAGCAGGTATTAACATTGTCTTCGTTTGTAAGGCTCATTATATAAATTGTATTTTAGGAGATCTTGGATTTAATCATACAAGTGGTAATCCAACTTATACTCATACTTCCCTTTCTAAGGAAGAAATTCTTCAAAATCATATGTCAGTATTAAATATTTTTAATATTCCAGAGCCAAACTGAATTCGAATTACCTCATATATATATATATATATTGGATTCCGAAACTTCATGAAAATCCTTACAAAATAAATACATTACGGGTTCCAGTAAATGTTCAACCAAGCCTCTTTCATTACTCCTCACTAAGATATTGACAATATTGAAGGAAAAACTTCAAGCGTACTGTGCAACAATATATTTTAGAAGTGGTGTGAATCAGATGTGGATACTCAAAAATTTCAAAGAACTTCTGGACAATTTGAAATCAAAAGATTTTACCAAAATCAACAGCTTAGAAACGACTTTTCAACTTTATACACAACCATTCCCCACGATAAATAAAAATCCAGGCATTTTGATATCATTGACAGCTACTTTAAAAGAAAAATGGAACTCGTAAATTTACTTACTGGTCATTGGTCATTTGCAAAATTATTTTGTTAAAACACATTCTGATTGCACACACAAGTACTTTTAAGTTGACATTAAAAAGATGCTTGAGTTTTTGATTGACAATATCTATGTGGTTTTTGGAGACCAGGTCTTCCAACAATCTATTGGAATTCCCATAGGTGCCAATTGCGCTCCGTTATTAGCAGACCTATTTTTATATTCATATGAAACAGAATTTGTGCAAAATCTTATGCGTGGAAAGAAGAAAACACTTGCTGTGGCCTTCAACTCGACATTTAGATATATCGATGACGTATCGTTAATTAACAATGGTAATTTCCATTCCCACGTCGATACGATATGTCCTGGTGAGCTTGAGATAAAAGATACCACAGAGTCTGACACATCTGTTTCATACTTGGATATTTTACTTGAAAAGACGTTATGGTAACCTAACAACCAAGCTATATGATAACCGGGATGACTTTAACTTTTCTATCGTCAGCTTCCCTTACTTATGCAGCAATATACCTTCATCACCTGCATATGGAGTGTACATATATATCAGTTGATTTGATATGCAAGAGCATGCTCTACGTATGAACAATTTTTAAAATGAGGTAAATTATTGACAAGCAAGTAAATGTAACAAGAATATCAGCAGTCTCGTTTAAAGTCATCATTTCGTAAGTTCTATGGTCAATACGATGACCTCTTCAGCAAATACACTTTATCAATAAGTCATATGCTGAATGACGTTTTTGATACTAATTGTTAGTCCATTACTTATTCACTGAATTGACGACGGACTTTCCCCTTATTTCCCGATCATGACAAGGAACACACGGCGGGTGTGACATGTCAGCAGGGGATTCTCACTCCTCCATGGACTTTGATATTGAATACTGTTAGTTATCTCCATATCCTTCCATATACATGTAATTGACACGAATTGCAAACTTCTGAACTCGTTTAAGCTTTATGTACTTAAATTTCTGTAAATTCTCTATGATCTTCAAATTTCAATATATTTTAACTTTATCTCGTGTTTAAAACGTGATTATATAAAGTGTTGCATGATTTCGAGTTTTTTATATGATGTAATGCAAAGGTGTGTTCTAAAAATGCTTACTAAAGCAAAAGTGACGCTTCGATTACATTAAAAATAAGTTATAAACAACAATGATCTAGAAAATGTGAGTATTTTGATGAAAGTACAGACACATGAAAGCACATTTAAAAGCTTAAATTTTCCTTTCTTTGAGAACGATGAACCCTTATCGTCATTGTGAAATCAAAAATTTTTTTTGTAAATCTTATTCAAGTCTTTCATTAATTTTTTTGTCCGATACTTTACCCAAGCTCTTACTACGTATAGGTCGTTCGAAAGTCTAAAACTATCTAAATAACAATTATCATTTTTAAAAATACCAATTTTTTGAGAGCATGCAATGTATTTTTTAAAAGGAAATTTGAATAAAGTGTAATCAAATAATACCGTTGAGTGTGGCTTATGAATGCTTATAAGTATTTATCAACGTAATAGATGAAATACCAGGATTCTATAAAAAAAATATATATATTTTTATCAGAGGAAAAAAAATGATTTTGTTGCAGAGGATTATATTGTTTAAAGGTTGTGTTGCGCTAAGGATTGAGGAACTACGAAGTATATAACATTCTTCTTCATTATACCTTATCAATTGAAAGAGTATTCAGCAATTTAAAAAATAAACATTATTATTTCAAGGTGCCAAATGTTTTGAAGTGAAAAGAGCAGAGTTCATACAGAAACGCTTATATCAAGTATTAAGGGCATGAAATATCCTTGGCCTAAAGACCATAAAATGAGAACAGAGAGGTGGGATCAAATGCGAAGATGGAGTAAGTATCCCCTGTTTACCAGCCATACCCACCATGAGCCCTGTATATTAATCAAGTAGACAGACCATTCCGTAGCCAGATTTAGTAAAAAAAAAAAAACAACAACAACAAATTTTCAATTTAAACAAAACAAGTCAGAAACAAGACGGCCCAGTGAAATTTATATTTGCTTACAAGAGGTTTACAGCGACCATAGAATGTACGAAACGATGTTGCTGAAATCCCTGCTTAATAAACTTATTTGCGAGTAACCTACATCTTTTTTAAAAAAAATGAATGTACTCAGAGCTATGCTCTTAAGTAGCGAATAAATAAAGAGAGATATAACCACCCTAAGTAGGTGATAGTGAAATATAATTTAATAAATAAAGAAAGTTTAAATAATGTGTCCACTAATTTAATTGTTACTTTGTTTTTATCGTCTATATAGTCAATAAAACAGATGCGGCAAACTCTTTGGTGCGCTTTATTTCAAGTTCACTTATACTTTGGCCACTAATCACTTTGGTCATAAGTACGAACATATTTTGAAGGTAAGCGACTTACAAATAAATTGTAGAGCAAGGATATCAACAGTCTGCTTTTAGACTCAACATTCCGCAAATTCTATTGCCGATATAATGACCTAGACAACATGTTTAATCTATCAGAACGTCGAACATTAAAATATGTTTTCATACAAAAGTGTAAAGTCATTATTCGTACACTGAATTGTCCACGGACTTTATCGTTAACCTGTCTATAACAAGAAGCACAAGGCTGGTACATGTATAACCTGTTTAAATAGAATGCTTAATCTTACTCCTCTATTGCGCCTGATCCTACTTCTGGCTTTTAGGCCATAAATCTAAGACTAGCTGAATTTTGATTTCAGACTCAAATTTACCATAGTCATTGATAGGAAAAAAGTGAGACTAATATCAAAAGAGAGCTACAATACTTGTTCTGTCCCCAGGGCCTGATTTTAGAGCTCCGTGTTCTCTGCTTCTGATTTGTGTTGTTTCAATAAATATTGGGTATGAATTCTGTTCGATATGTTCATATTTAATTAATAATTAATTAATTAAAAGTCAGTTGCTGGCTAAGAAAAAATACCTTTAGGACTACTTAGGCTAGACAAAATACTATCACCGTGAAGGAGATAAAAAGCCATGTTCCTGTTCATATACCTCTTCTGATAAAAATTAATATTTTTAATAGATACCTACCTACCGTACACGTACATGGACCACTATAGATTGAAAATTGTTTCTATAGCTTTGAAAGTCATGTCCAAATAAATTAGCGTGTTAAGGACGAAGACAATGGGCGTAAATAATAATACATGTATACATGTATGATTTATGTTTATAATTAAGAAGAATTAAGAAATAACGATCCATTTAAACTTAAGTCTTTTAAATTTTTTTTTTACTGCATTGTTCACTTAGATTGTACTCAATTTCGAATGAAGAAAAAAGGAAATATTGTGAACGTTCAAACAATTTAGATTTACTAATATACTAAATTCTTACAATTGTATTAGCTTAGTCCTCATTCCTTTATTTAATTCTGAACAAAGTAAGAATAGAACAAAAACACTTCTTTTAATAAAAAACATACATTGTAGTCATGCACTCTAGTATTAGTAAATCTAAAACAAAGGAGCAGCAATATCACTTAGAACTTTTATAAACAGAAATTTTTATCATCCATGTGTTTGTAAATTCAACGGAAGTTTAAAAGCAGTAGAAAACTTCACTATTTAATATTAAATTGTAGTTTACCATGTTTTATCAGTACAGGTTTGCTGTATTTATCAGTGCTGATTTGCCACATCAATCGGTGCCTACACAAGCCTAATTCATCTCACCGATTTTTCTGACGGGTTTTCAGAAGCTTTGATGAACTGGGATTATTCTTTTATATACAAAAGTGAAACATTATCTGTCCGGGAGTGACTGAAGTTTAATTTTAAATTTCAATTTAAACTTCTGCGTAGATTTTTCCGTGGCGTCACATCCTGGACAGAAAATGTACGTATTGTTAATTCTATCTATATATGAGAGTATACCAGTACTTCAGATAGTAGTTTGATATCTCAAAAATTAACTGTTAGGCTATTATCTACACACTGAATTTTCGACAGATTTTTCTTTGTGACCGGTCGGCAGGGGATGCTCACTCTCCCATGGCACTTGACCCCATCTCTGATGTTTTAAAGGTTTGTGTTTGTTCTGCTCCAATTTTGTGGTGATAAATGGACTCATGACCTTAAATACTGTTCGTGATTATATATTTTATTGGACTTAGCACATCTTTATTTCATACGAAGGCAAAAAAAAAAAGCTGTGCCTTGGGTGTGATGATAAATATTCCTAATAACCATATCGTAAGGTTAGTGGTAGGGCGTTTCACTTTGTGTTTCAGATGCTGTCGTACGCTGCTCTGTATCATTTCTTAATTCGAATCAAACATTGGTAGTGATTTTTCTTTTGAGAAGCGCCTGGATAAGAAGCAAATGAGTATATATATGCCTTCCCGGTTAGACTTTAAAAACCGTATCACGATAGGCCTTAGCGACAAATCATAGTCTACACTGCATGAGGATGCTTCCATACAAATCTGACTAACTAATTTGACTCTTCCAAAAATCGTTATCAGAATTTCATGTCCGGTGACTCCCGCCATGAGTTCCTTGTCATGTTCGGGAAATAATGACTTGGAAAATAAAAAGACTTGGAAATTATTAGTTGAAACTTCAATAAAATTACAAATATAGACAAATCATATTCAGTAAAGGTTTCAAGGTGAAAACAGATTTAAGAAAAAAATATGGTTTTTGGTGCTAAAAGTGTAATATAAACTTTCGAAAAATATACCAAGCCAGGTGAATTTTATTGCAGAAAGCGAAATGGTAAAAATCAGCCTATGTGATTTTTCCCGATTTTCTTTCATTTTGTTTTTCCTAATAAAATTTACCTGGCTTGGTATATTTTTTAAAAAGTTTATCTTGCACGTTTAGCACCAAGCTAACACAGTCTGAATTTTGTGTTTTTTCCAAAACATGTCTTCACTATTTAGGAAAATGCTCTGCTTGTTCCGAAAAGAAGAAACACTTTATTTATACACAATATGTTTTACCCTTTCTTACATATTTACCATCTTTATACAATAAAATTCAGAATAGCTTGATATTATTGAAAAAGTTTTGGTTTGGAAAGTGTGATTTGATAAATTAACTTATATAAAAAGCAAATCAATGAACAAAAAATAAAAGATCCAGGGCTATCGAAATAATAAGTTTAGTGTCTTAAAGTCAGGATCTCAGAGACTCTAGCCTTTGGCGGATAACTGCATGGATCGCCATACATCATGGTCATGACAAAATTTGATTAGCAGGAATTTAACAAGTTTCAAAAGTTATAGCACTGACAGGCAAACAATTTTTGTCGAACCCTTGATCATGAGTCTTTTACTGCGAAAGACTAAAAACTAACGAGTTTAAAAACTAGCAATGTAATTTCGAACTCATAATTGCATAAAACTTTTTTTTATTTTACACGGGTTTAAATCTTAATTCCGTTAACATAACTTCCTACATACATGTATCATGCATTTCGTTTGCAAGATTAAAAAGTCGTGTCCCTGTATTAAATTGGTTTTAATTTTACATAAGAATTATGTATTCTTACTTAATCATGAGTAGAATCAAATAGTGTGACTTGAGTGATTACTGGTATTTGAACTTTCCCGCCCTTACATTTATCACTTCTTTCATTGTTAAGATTGTTAATATCATACATGTATTTCTGACATAAATTCCCATTTATATAGAATAGGTGGAATAATAGTATAATTTTTGTTTGCTTTCAATGAAATACATGGAGACAACGAATAGTATTCAACCTCTAAAGTCTATAAGACAATACAAAATAGGAGCAGAGCAAGCATAAACCTTCAAAACATCAGCGTTGGGATCAGGTCTGGTGGCATAGAGAAGTGAGCATCCCCTGCCGACCGGTCACACCTGCCGGGTGCTCCTTGTCATGATCGGGAAATAACGAAAAAATCCGACGTCAATTCAGTGTATAAATAATGACCTAACGATAAGTATGAAAAACGTCAGCCAGCATTTGACTCTATGATAAATTGTATTTCCTGACAAGGTCATTGTATCGACCATAAAACTTACGAAATTCTTATTTCATCAACTTGTTTGTTAATAATTTACCTCGTTTTAAAAATTGTACATACGTAGAGCTTGTTCTTGCTTATCGAATCAACTGAGAGAATTTTGTGCAACTGACAGCGCTACATTTTCTTCAAACGGTAGGGGGTTGTTTTCTGTACTTTCAAGCATTTGGCAATCAGTCCCCTTTCATTCCTAATTCTAGACATACATGTAATATGTTAACAAACTGTGTCTTCTATCCACCTCTTTATATTACAGACCAATAAACTCGCATAATGTTTTGAATTTTCTCCCACCCAACAAAAAATTTCAAAACGAAAGTTTATTGCTTTTAAAGAGAAGACTTTAAAGGGCCAGGAGGTGGATGATACATATACAGTGTGGTAAAAGAATATGTCTTGACTTAGAGAATAAAATGTTGCTGATTGTCCAATACTGGAAAGAAGAGAAATTTTTCCCCAACCGTGCGCAGAAAATCTTGCGCCGTAAATTGCACATTTTTATTACGGGATATGTAGTGTTAAAGTCAAACAAAAAAAAAGAAAAGTTAACCCTTCAGTTTCTGCACTTGTTTTATATCAATTTGTCAAGCACCGGTAAAGTCTTTGGTTTAGGGGAATGGAATACAATTTTTTGTTTTTATTAGAATAGATAGAATTTTTTTAGTGCATGTACATAATATCTGATATTTTTCCTTCCCTTGAATTACATATTAAGTACTCAATGCCTTCAGTCAGATTAATTTTAACACCTGTTATCAGGATTTTAGATTATTCTACCTGCAACAGATTTCAGGGCATCACTCGAAATATTAGTAATCCATGCAATCGTCTCCAGTTTCGAGTTTTGTTGAATCCGCAGTGTAATTTGATCAACAACGTAATAAGACGCTAAATGCTTTCTGTGGTAGTTTGTACGGGAATTAATGTCGCAGCTATTGCAGAAAAAATGCATAACTCGCGTAATTCCCGTACTAACAAAGACATTTTTCTTGTTTATATTTACATCTTTATGATAGTTTATTTTGATTGTTTAGTCAAGTATGTCTTATTCCTTTTTATTTTTTTTTTGTAACTTTTTTTTCTAAAATCGAAAATGAAAAAAATATGTTACATTGGATAGCAAACAGACAAAGGGAAGAATCTCTCCATTTTTGATGATAATCCTCCTAAGTGTTTGACAGTTAAAAAGCAGGTTAACATTTCGGTTAATAACCCGGATTTTCCTTTTTCTTGACAGCCAACAAGAAAGGTCCTTCAAACCTGAATCTTGTCTTGTCGGCGTCCATGGAGCATTGTTAAATAAAACAGTTACACTTTCTAGTAATCTCAAAATTGATTCACGTCTAAACAAACTTAAATAACTTACAAGACGCTCATTGTAGATTCTACCAGGAAAAACTAATAAAACCCCCAATTTTCTATCATTAACTGTTACAGCCTTTAGATGGGCATTAGGGGAACTGCGACCAGAACTTGTTAGTGAAAGTTTTTTTTTTCTCAATTAAGTAAATTACCCTTGAATTCCTGATACGAAATAGATTTCCTAATTCTTTTCTATTGGATTGTACATGAAAAGAGGAAGTGTAATTTATTAGACCACTTCTTGTTAGCAACAGATTGTGATTTATCTATTTCAAGCGTAAGCTGAAATCAAATATAAATGAACGTTTTTATATACATGTATATATAGACTGGTGCTTACTAAAACATATGTAAACTTATGCATAAAACTGATATAAGTAACGGTTATATATACATTTTTATTTATAAAAATTAATTGATTTAGATGACACTTTATTGCTTTTATTATAGACAACAGGTTACTGCAGTAAGTTTTTATGTTTCAGCTTTGGAAAAGAGTTTAATTTGATATGAATCTAGCTCTTTCTTCTAAATAAAGAGGGTGTTGCAGAAACTCGCGATTATTCCCTGTATATCGAGAAGGACATTTAAATACCCTCGTTATGTCTAAATAGATACAGCTACGTAGAGGACTATATTTCCTGTTTAATACAGCAAAACACTTTCGTCATTTTGCACGAAAAAGGTTTGAACAACAAAAATCAGAATGGATAAAGCAGCATTTTGAAAGATGTACTGTAGTCATCGTCTGAAAATATTTTTCATGAAATAAAACTTCGTCCCATAATCACACTGTTGGTGCTACATCCAAGACATTTCATTTGTTTCAAATCAAATCTTGGCTATTAACTAAGAGACCAGAACTATTCAAAATTGCAATAACTACAATATGTTAAAAAATAAATTATTTAAACAATACAGTAACTTTATTTTCCCAAGAAAAAACTAAATAAAGCATTAGTTTTAAGTCACAGCATATCAAGGAAAACAATTTAATCCTGCATTTCAAATATCTCCCCCTCTCTCACTTTCAAAATATATATAATTTCATTGCACTACCATTACATATGAAAAAAAATATTTTAAAAAAATATGCAAAAATGATCCATTCCAGGATTCGAACCCATTCTCTGGTAAAAGTACTAGTTGGAAGCCCACCAGCATATCCACTAGACCATTTCGGACACGATAGGTTTCCAATGTTACTTAATCTACACATTTTGCATTTCGTTTGGAGAATAATTCTTATTCAATTTTTGCGTTTTTCAAAAATAAGCCTCTTTGAAACAAAAATCGGAAATGGCAGTTTTGAAGAAAATTCCTGCCTATTTGTGTATATATCAAAATTATTTTGTTTCAAGGAAGCACCTATTCAGAACAACGGGGATTCCCTATTTAAAAAATGGAAAATCGTTTGTTATTCCATTCTTAATCATACTTGATTGTTTTAAAAATATCACTTTAATATTCATTTCTTTTAAATATTGCTTTTTTGTAAAGACAACCTTGTATTAAATCTAAAAATTTATTATGATTCTAAATTTCTCAATTTATATTCCTAAAAAAGTTAAAGTTATACATGTACTTTTTTTTCATTGAGTTAAAATACAGTGCTTATGGACCCTGAACAGCACTTTTAAATACAGGTTTAATGTCAATAGAACAATGAAATATAACACGTGTTCAGAAACTAGCACAAATATTTATTTTATATAAGCGGAATTTCTGCAATTGTTATGTAAAAATGAAATGATATATAAAAATACAGAACAAGAGCACATTTGGTAGTCATTCGACGCACTTAAAAAGTAAAAAAATCATTGCTCTATTAATTTAAAATTTATTTTTCTATTGATTTATTCGGTTTCTGTGAACTAAAAAACAAAAGTGCTTCATCTCTCCACTTATTCAAGTTCATTTTAATTCAAAGAAACGAACACACATTCGAATGAAAAATGTTTAATGCAACTTTGCAGAGTTTGACCAACTATGGTCAGTCAAGACAACGTGGACAAGAAAACTATGAGGATAAATGTTTGGTTTACATGTAAACGCATCACAAACACGCCAAACTCTTAGAGGAAAAAGAACATAAGTTGTTTTTAAAAGTCACAATATTTAATTTATCAGCAAAATTAATATTCTATTCAAATGTCTTTTTTGCACAGTGTTTGTAATACCCTTCAATCAGACATTCGATGTTCTACGCAAACTTTTTAAAGCAACAGACTAAGGGCTTACGAAAAAAAGCCACATTGTAGGGCTAGTGTCAGTAAAAAGTTGATAAAGAAAAGCAAACCAAGAAATGCTAAAAAAAAAATAATAATACATGTTGTTATATGTTGTTTAAGGTTGTTGCAACAGATGACAAAACTTTTTGATATAACTCTACTTTTTTACTTATGTTGTCATATCATCAACCGCAGAAAGTTTCAGGATGACTACTCAAAAAATCTGGAAGCTTTGCAACCGTGAAAATCGTGTCCTAATCCATTGTGATCGTGAATTTTATTCAATATAATAACTGTTTAGATAAATTATATCACCTATTTATGAAATATACATGTTTGAATGTGTAAAATTATGTAGTTGCTTAATACACTACTGGTGAAGATTAAAAGGAAATTTAATAACGCAATTGCGTTATGATGCTTAGACTTGTTTGAACTACGATGAATTTTTCTTCATAAACATAGATTTAGAAATGATATAAACACCTTTAAATACCTGATTGCATTATTAAAAATTTTTTCGATTTGTTATAGGCCTACTGCTAAATATGTAATGTATGCAAACGCAACTTTTTGTTGTTGACGACAATCTATCAAATACATTTGCACAACATCCGCAAAAAATAAACTATAAACTGGTGCAGATGATAGTAAATAGTACAGTACTGCAACAGTATCAATTTGGAAAGGTACCTTTCTATTTTGACAGTATAGATTCTATCGTCATCCTATATATATAAATATTTTAATTGACGGCGACAATTCATCGCATTTAATTTTGTCATTTAGTAGATATTGTCGCAAGGCTTGAATTATAATATATGTGCATCCATAAATTGTCTCCCGATCGATGTAACTAATTAATTGACCAAGTGGTGCAGAATTCGTTTTAATCTAGCAAGTATACCCGTGCTTATTACTGCAGTATTCTGTTTATATCGCAGGTGTTACATAGCCCAATCACCAAATACCCTGACCATTAGTTCATAGTTTTGTAAAATGCATCCATTTGCACTCATGGTTGCTTAACAGCATTGTGTTTTATTTCATAACTGAATACTTTAAATATAATTTTTCAATTATTTCACGATCATGACAAAGGGCACAGGACAGTTGTGCCCACTTGGCAAGGGGTACTCACTCCTCAATGACACCGGATCCCACTTTTGATGTCTTAGAGTTTCGTGTCTGCTATTTTCCGGATTTTTATTGTATGAATGGACTTTATTCTTTAATGAATTTCTAAAAAACCCGATTCGATGAAGTGTTCAGGAATAGCCCAACGTTTTGCATATTCTTCGACAGAAATCCTGTAAAGAAATAATGTTCTGTCAGCGAATTAAAAAATCGGGACTCACTTTGTTTAAACATTTTGAAATGATTGCGTTTAGGTGTTTTTTTTTCAACTATACAAATTTCATCAGAATAGTCAAGCGGTGTATAGTTGAAAGATTGATCGATCATTGTATGTTGTTTAAGGTGCCTCTCAAGAATTTTTTTCACTAATATCGAGACACCACACTTGCCGGTGGAGAGCTGCAAATGTTGTCCTATACCCGGCCATTGAACATTGAGAGATCTTTTTCGTGCCAGCACCTACTGCGACATGGGACCTCGGTTTATACGGTTTTATCTGAACGACCGGTCTCTACGTCCAACAGTGGGATTCTAAACCGCGATTTAGGATCGACACGTTACTTCGCGCCTCTAGAGCAGACGTTTAAATCACTGCGCATGCGACATGCGTTCGGCTTTAAAGAAGAGGATAAGAGTATTTTTAGCTCACCTGAGCCGAAGGCTCAAGTGAGCTTTTCTGATCACATTTTGTCCGTTGACCGTCAGTCTGTCTGTAAACTTTTCACATTTTCGACTTCTTCTCAAGAACCACTGGACCAATTTTAACCAAACTTGGCACAAAGCATCCTTGCGTAAAGGGAAATTTAGATTTAAAATGAAGGGTCACGCCCCCTCATAAGGGGAGATAATCAAAGAATGACAAAAATAGGGTGGTGTCATTAAAAAAATCATCTTCTCAAGAACCATTGGGCCATAAAAGCTGAAACTTATGTGGAAGCATCCTGGGGTAGTGTAGATTCTAAATTGTTCAAATCATGACCCCCGGGGGTTGGGCGGGGCCACAATAGGGAATCAAAGTTTTACATAGAAATATATAGGAGAAATCTTTAAAAATCTTCTTCTCAAGAACCACTGGGTCAGAAAAGCTGAAACTTATGAGGAAGCTTCCTGGGGTAGTGTAGATTCTAAATTATTAAAATAAAGACGGGGGCACAATAGATACAAGATGAGGGAAAATCTGGTAGAAAACTGAACTGCATCACCAAAGTTACTCAGGTGAGCGATGTGGCCCATGGGCCTCTTGTTAGATATTCAGTATCCAGGCACAGTAGGGCGGTAAAGGATATTATTTTAGATATGAGTATGCTGACTACAATCTACACACATAAATTTGGAATTTCAATGAATGGTGTAAATAATGCTAGAGGGCTTTTATATTATAGAAGCGCGTGTAATAGTAAGATTCATTTAACAGCGATTCTAGGTTCTTGAAAATATCTAAAGCTGCTTGTCTTTCTTAAGTACTTTTTTTTTCAAAATTGGCACATTAAGATATAATGAAAGAAAAACAATGAAAAATTTATGTCTATTCTAATATCAATGTACACTAAGATGAAGCTAGATATATAAATGTCCATCACTAGTTGTGAAAAAATGTATAGATTCATAAGTTGTTTGACATATATATCTATATTTTTTTTACAAGTTAAGAAACTACAATTTCGTTATATTTAAAGAAATAAATATAAGCAATAATAAATTAATGAATCTCAAATTAAAACCAAAGTTATCCGGAAAAATACATATATTTATATAAATTCTTAAATCTAACTTTTAAAATTTTTGTGAGTAGATGAAAATGATATAGCTTAATTATTTTTTTTTAATATAAAATTATATCGTAATTCAAAAAATTCACTTTTTTTATGGCATCAAAACATGCCAGACATGTCCGTAAATCATAACGGTGAAGCTTTCCAAAACCAGCAATTCATTTGGGTGAATTTGATAAACCTATATCAATAGAAGTTTTGAAAGCTCAGCGTATTTAATCAATTTTGTGCGAGTAATTGGCTTTAATAGAAAGGTCTTCATTCCACAAATTCTCTCCAAAAATTGATTTGCTTCATGAAACAAAATATGAAGTAATTTGTAAAGTGTTTTTATCATATTAAACCCACATTCTCCCTGCTTTGTCGCTTTTGTTTAATTTTTTTGCAATCTGGATTTTAAGCAGATTGCAACATAACCGGATACTCAAATTTTTGTCACTTTCCTAAGCTTAAGGAAGGTCAATGGTAAGATTTATTTTGACAGTGCGTCAAAATTTCTATTTGTGGTATTTCTCAAATTCATGTTTGACATCACCGTAAACAGAGGTATAGTCTTTCTATGAAATAAAAGTTTTACAAATCTCCATGTTCACTGCATTCCAAGCAATGGATAAATGATGGGAATATAATTCATCTTATTATATTCCCATCATTTACCCATTGCTTTGAAAGCAGTGAACATGGTGATTCGTAAAACCTTTATTTCACAGAAAAACTATACATACTGTATTCAGCTTTCATATGGAAAAGCGTGTTGAGAATTGATAAAACAATACTGTATAGTAGTCAATAAATCATGTATGGGTTTTAAGTATAAAGACCCCCTTTAAAAGAATAAAAATTGAACAGCTCGAGGATTTTCAGTTTGTTAAGTTCAAAATGTAAGATAAATGCTAACTGTGTGCTGGTATGACTGAACTAAGTAACTTAAATACGTATCCAAATTAATAAGAAAAAAATTTAACATTTAAAAAGGGTAGTGTCACAACATTTACAAGTATCTTGATGATATGTTTTTATAAACATGCTGATCATATTCCTTGTAAATAATTACATATTTTAATGATTACTGAGAATGTTCGCAGAAAGTTTTCTGAAAGACAGCTTGTGAAGCGCCAAATAAACATGTATTATTTGTTTAAAAGTAGATTTCATCAAATATTTGTACATATCATATAAATCTACATAACATTTTTTTCTTCTCTTATATGTTATTATATATCCAAATAAATTGAAGATAGGATTAAAATTTTCTTTTTTACCTTTCTTTCTTACAGTTAAATATGCGTACAGTGGTTAAATACGTTTTGTGCATTTAAACATATTTTTATAGATATGAAGATATGGTCAAATACCAGGAAAAATTGATTGATTGTACAAGAATGTTGTTTTACGTCCCTCTCGAGAATTTTTCACTCATATGCAGGTGAAGAGCTACAAATTTTGTCCTATGTTCGGTACTTACGGCCATTGAGCAGGGAGGGATCTTTTTCGTCCCAGCACCTACTGCGAAACGGGACCTCGGTTTATACGGTCTCATCCGAAGGACCGGTCACCACGTCCCACACTGGGATTCGAACCCGCGACGTAAAGATTGTTCCTTACTTCGTGACTCTAGGGCAGACGCTCTAACCACTGCGCCACGCGGGGGACACCAAGAAATAAATATAGGCATTGTTTGCTTTGAGATAGGTGTTAGTGAAATAAAGTTAGATACGTGTTATTGGTTTCAATCAAATCACCTCTGGAGATGTTTTATTGCACCTATCTGAAATCAACACAAGAGGCCCATGGGCCTTAAAGTATTATGAAACAATTGAGTATCATGAAACAATTGAATTTACAATTTTGGATGAGGCACAATCATCATAACTATACACTTAGCATTCTTACTTGATTTTTTAATACCCAGAGGCAGAGCTGAGGAACAAAGAATAAAAATGCATTTCCACTATATAACTTGTAGTGCCCCCCCCCTCCCCCCCGGAACTCCTTACCCTGGAGCCACACATTTTACGCTTTTGGAAAAGGTACCTTTGCTCATAAATCTTTGATTAATACCAAAGAGCAGATTTTAAAAGCATTAATTAAATTTCAATTTTCAGTACATAATTATTAAATAGACTACCCCCTCCACTCGGTACCCCTGATCCAGGGGCCATCAAATTGACAATTTTGGAAGAAGCAACGTTCCTCATCATAACTATGTACTTAGATCATTCGCAAAATACCAAGGAGCAGAGAAAATTTTCAAAGAATTTATGCATTTTCACTATTTTTTAATTAGAGCCACCCCCTAACACCAGAACACCTGACCCAGGGACCTTGAATTTGAAATTTAGAATTTTTGAAGAAGCACCCTTCCATATCATAACGATGTAGATATTTCATTGGTTTAATACCCAGGAGCAGAGGAGAATATTTTCAAGGAATTAATGCATTTTCACTATATAATTATTAGAATCACCCCCTAACACCGGAACCCTGTTCCAGGGGTCTCGAAGTTTACAATCTTGGAAGAGGTATCCTTCTTTATCATAACTATGTACATAGTTCTTTGGCTTGATACCCAGGAGCAGAGGAGAAGATTTTTTTTTTTAGAATTAATGTATTTTCACTATATAATCAATAGAGCCCCGCCCTTACATCTGACCTCTCACCCAGGGGCCATGAAATTAAAAATTTCTGAAAGGCAGTCATCCTCACCATAACTATGTTCTTAGTTAGTTTATTTAATACCCAGGAACAGAGAAGATGGTCAATCATATGACAGAATTTGCAGCTTTCCATCGGCAAGTGGTGGCGTCTCCATATGAGTGAAAAATTCTCGAGAGGGACGTTAAACAATATACAATCAATCAATCTATGGTCGATACAATGACCTAGTACGCAAATACAATTTATCATTAAGTCAAATGCAGACTGACGTTTTTCATACTAATTTTAGGGCATTATAAACACCCTAAATTGCAAACGGATTTTTCCTCTATTTCCCGATCATGACAAGAAGCACGTTCCGGGTGTGACCGGTCGGCTTGGGATACTCTCACTCCTCAATGGTACCTGATCCCACCTCTTATATTTTGGAAGTCAGTGTTTGCTCTGCTCCTATTTTGTATTGTTAGGTAGATTTTTGAGCTTGAATACTTTTCGTTATTTCCATGTATTTCACTGTACTACAACTGAACTTAATAACATCTAAAATAATGAAATTAAACACACAGTTTAACATTTGAATATTATCTTTTTTAAATATAGGTTTAATTATTTATCCAATCTTTAAAATATTTAGTTTAATTTAATTCATATAAATCTACATTTTAATTAAACAGTCCCAATATTGATTTCATTTGAAAATAGGTTCAAATATTTGAATATACCCGGTATATATGTATAATTTGTCTTCCCTACAAATCACTGAATCGAAAACGCGAATTTATAATAAAACTAGAAAACTGAACAGTCAGCAAGGGCCCCGCCATGGGGTAGAATTATAAGGATGCAGCTGACGGAATGATTAAAAAAATTATGAAAAATACGCAACAGCAACTGTATTCTTAAAATTTCAAGAAAATTCCTGAATATCCCCCAAAACATATAATTATATACATTTTTTATGTTGACAGACAGAGTGATTACTATAGGACACGCGAAAATCCTTGCAGGGCCCTAATAATACATGTACATTAGTACGTATAAATTTCTTGACATGGTTAGTTTCTAATTATCAAATAGATTTCCTTGGTATATGTTATACGATATATTTCAAATATACCGTTCGTGTAATGTGATCGTGTGTTAAAGTTGTCAATAAAAATGTTGCAGTCACTGTAGTAACCTGGGAATGGACCTGCTTCTGAAATTTCAACCGAAGCACCGACGCAAATGCCAGCGGTATCGTACATTGTATAAGTTCGAGGTGAGTGGTCCCTTATAACCTTGGTAGACGTTAAAATAAACTTGAACACTACATAAAATGCTATTTCTTTTTCATACGTGTGCATGCAATGGTTTAATGGTATTGAATGAGATTTTCCTTTGAATTTCCCAAATAAATCTTACAAAATGTTTTGAAATTAAACAAGAGGCCCATGGGCCTTAAAGGTCACCTGAGTATCATGTAACAACTTTCCAACTATTGAATTTGGTTCGTGTTTTAAACCAAAAGCCATGAAATTCACAATTTTGAAAGGAGCCCAATTGTTTATCATAATTATAAAGGAAAATACATTTCCACTTTGTAACCATCAGTTATGCACCCCATCCCACAGGAACCACTGATTCTTGGGCCACATACGTATTTCAAAAAAATTGGATATTTCATCATAAAATTTATGTCATCAAAAAATGGTTGATTAATACCAAAGAGCAGATTTCAAAGCATTAATTTATTTTCAGACTAAGAAGCCCCCCGGTACTCCTGACCCAGGGGCCCTGAAATTAACTATTTTGGAAGAGGTACCTATCTTCATCATTAATATATACTTAGATCATTGGCAAATTACCTAGGAGCAAAAGAAAAGATTTTCAAAGAATTCATGCATTTTCACTTTATAATCATAAGAGCCCCGCCCTAACACCAGAACCCCTGAAATTCACAAATTGGAAAGAAGCGTCCTTCTCATCATAGCTATGTGCAAAGTTCATTAATTTATTACCCAAAAGCAGAGGAGAAGACTTTTTAAAGTATTTATGCAATTCCACTATAATCAATAGAGAGCCCCATCCTAACACCAGAACCCTGAACCAGGGGTCATAAAATTCACAAATTGGGAAGAAACATCCTTCCTCATCATAATTTTGTACTTGGTTAGTTTAATACCCAGGAGCGGAGAAGAAGATTTTCAAAGAATTTATTCAATTTCATTATATAATCAATAGAGTCCCGCCCAAACACCAGAACCCCTGATCCTAGGGTCATGAAATTCACAAATTTTGAAAAGACGTTCTTGCTCATCATAACTTTGTACTTGGTTAGTTTATTTAATACCCAGGAGCAGAGAAGAAGAATTTCAAAGAAATAATTCATTTTCACTGTATTATCTATATAGCCCAACCTAGAATCCCTGACCATTGGACCATGAAATTCTCAAATTTTGAAGAAGCAGCCTTATTCAACATAACTATGCACTTGGTTAGTTTATTTAATACCCAGGAGCTGAGAAGAATATATTAAAAGAATTTATGCTTTTTCAATACATAATCAACAGAGCCCCCCCCCCCCCCCTCCCTATCACCAGAACCCCTGACCCTGGTGCCATGAAATTCACAATTTTTGAAGAGGCAGTCTAATAACTATGTACTTGGTTAGTTTATTTAATGCCCAGGAGCAGATGAGAAGATGAGGGACCATGAAATTCACAATTATTGTCCCCATTCACACATGGATGGTTTCTGCCAAAATTGGTTGAAATTGGTTGAGCGGTTTCAGAGAAGAAGTTAAAAATGTTCAAATGTTAATGCACGACGAACGCCGACGGACGAAAATGGAAAAAATAGCAATAAAAAAATAAAATAAACAAATTCAGAGCTTATTTAATTTCCATATTTTCTGGCTAGGTACATGTCTTAATAACATGTACAAGAGACCTCGACGTTAACTTTTTTCTGAACTATACTCCCTTCAATGAAGGCCTGTCTATTTAATTTCATAAATATTATAATTATACCTCATTAAAATTATTCTATACAACGCCTTATCCGATTGATTCTAGATTATCACGTGATCGACAATAAAACTTCTTATTATATAGCTAATAATTAGTCTCTAATAAGAAAAACAACTAAAAATCTAGAGAACTTTAGCGTTCAATATCTTGGCGATTTATTGAATGCTGAGTTTGTATTACCCCCGAGTACCCTTACTCCGTCACCATAAGCGGAGAACACTCCGCGTTTCTCTTCAAATAATTATATTTCAATTTGTTTCATGATTGCTATTCATAGTAATAAACTTTGTTTTAGTGATATTTTGAAGAAAAAAAAATCAGTTACTAGGACTTTCTATATCACCACTAAATAGAACATGTATCACGCCAGCGTCATTTCGTTCAACGTACCCTAACTCCGTCACCAAGGTCCTCTATAATATGCCAACGTATTCAAGACAATTTTCCCCCTACATTGTAGTTTTACTATAAATTTTCATAGAATTAATGCATTTTCACTATATAATCAATAGATCGCAAGCCCGTACATTTGTACAGCCAACTCGTGCCAATATTCACCGACATAAGTTAAATAATCCTATAATATTTCACGGTCGTCGGCATGCTTTTCATTATATTCCACCTCTTCGGATACTTGGTGCATCCCCCGCATATTTATCATTCGTTGAAAGAAAACTCCCGATAGTAGTAGACGTCACAATAGCCTGGTTTACGTCACAAAATTGCTGATAAGTGATACTTGTGTCAAAAGGTTTCAGTAACACAATGCATTGCAGGAATATTAGGGAAACATGATTTTTTCAGCCATGAAAAAAATCATTTTGCCAGTGGGTGAAGCCCTGGGGTAATATGATTTTCCTTGCCTGAATAAATCTTCATATTTCCCTCACGATCATGCAATAAATATTATTATTAGTTACATAGTCTTTTAGTGACAGGGTATGGGATGATACCTGGTTAGTAAATTTCATCAGGTATGAAATTCACTAACCAGGTATCATCCGAAACCCTGTCACTAAAAGACTATGTAACGAATTTACCCCACCGATGAAACATTTACGTTTTATCTGTGGTTTATAAATGATTTTCTCAGCTAAATGCTTCATCACGCTTATACTGTGCCTATTATGACGTCACGTTTGTGTTTGTGACGTAATACATCGACCGGGTATAGATTTACAACTGACCGGGTATAAGTAATCCACTGCCTTCACGTGACAGACTTCAACCAATCGTAAGCCAGGATTTCACGGAAAAATCGACAGAGGTGGGGTAAATATTAATATTACCCTCTTTATTCATTATTTACATAAATAAAAAAAAAATGCATTTGCCTTTCAAATCACTTTATTTTTTTCATAACTAACAGTTAATGTTACTTTTCATATCTCAATTCCACTTTCTACGGGATTATTAAACCCCATGTGGCTGGATATCAATTTTTTTTCATATAGGAAAAGAAGTTACCAACACAATGCAAAAATTCTGGGAATAAACAATATACTGATAAAATAATACACCTGATGTCAATACATTTTTGAAACTCAACAAAATCTCTTTCAATAAAAATCCAAAAATGTTCCAAAGACTTCTCAGTAGTAACAAAATAAAACACCAGTTATGGATGGAACGTGCTGAGCAGTTTGTCAACATCAGAGTGCAAATGCAGTGCTTGTCCAACCTCTGATAACCATTGTGGACAAAAGTGGACATTTTAACCACAACGTTATAAAGTTCTCCGGAATGATTTTCATTTCTCTCCTCTCTTTCAGAGAATTTTTGATCACATGGACTGTTGTGATTTATTGCCATTCATGTGTCATTCGCTTTTTCATCAGATTTCTCTTCAACTGATTCTGTATTTTCATGTTTTCTTTTGGGTCTGTACCTAAAAAGATAGATATGATATCTAATAAATTCATGATTAGTATGTGTATTTGATGAAATTCTGTTTTTTATCCTTCTAACTTACATTCGTAAATTAAAGAACATCTAGTAATTCTGTTTGTGAGCAATTTTTCTAAACAGCTTTTTTGATAAAAGAATATTCTTTTGACAATGAAGAATTATCAAAGTATTCTACCAATATGCCTTCAAGGTAAACTTACTTCTCTTTCTCAGAAATCAAATATCAAGCATAATTAATAGGTACTTTGTGTACCCACTACTCTTAAAAAGTGCTAAGGCCTAAATATTTCAGTCAAAGGGTAGCATTTAAAATTGTGACACAAAATATCACTCATTCACTGTCTGATCTCTTCAATCTTTTTCATACAATAAAAATTTACAAGGAATATACAGGCTTAAATTTGCTTCATGTATTGTGATGGGTCCCTATCAGAACTTCATTAATATATTCTGGCAATTCCATTTATAATAAATCACTTCTAGTCAGAGGTAACCTCCCTTTACTCAAATTTAGGATAAATTCATCTTCACAAGAACTCAAAACGGCAAGACCTTCAACTCTTTAAAAGGGACATTTAGCAAATATTGAAAAGTTTCATATTGTTTACAACCTTATTTTGTACTCCCTTTATTCAATATAGCTTATCAAAATAATATCCATATGTATGTTTCTCATAATAAATATTTAAGTGTTAAAATTCAGATGTAAATTAGGTAAAACAGAAGAAGAAAATAAAAAGGGAGAAACAAATTCACCCATGGATAACCAAAGTTTCCAAAACAATGTTTTTAAATGAAGTTTATTGATACTCAGGTACTTTTATATTTTTGCCCTTGGTATAACGATAAAATAACATAAATCCTTAAACAACCCCGACTCTACACATATCTTCTTATTAAAAAAAAATATGTTCTTATTAGCCATGAAAACTACACGTACTTAATTGGGTATTGTGTGATGCATAGTTTTTTTTACAGCGTTGGGCTAGTGGCTTTATTTGTAGAGTACATAGCTTGACTGACTTGCCAGAGATCAATGCAAGAATTGGATTCTAGGCATAGTCACAATCCTGACAATATTATACATACCTTTCCCAGTGGCGATGATTTAGAACAGTGAAATCATCCAGAGCTGATATATCTTTAAGGTATTTGGAAAGCTTTAAGAGTTCTCTGTCTTTATCTCTGTTAAAATGAGCTTCTCTGAAAGCTCTTATCTACAAAAAAGTATTTATATACATAAAAAAATATGTTGTCCCATGAGCTAACTATATTGCCTTTAACACATTTACACATATTCAGTGTAGTTATTTTCAAATGGAAATTCTTTGGTATTTTTGGCAACAAAGCATTCTTGGTTTTAACAATATTTGATGAAATTGGAGTATTCCAGAAGTTTAAGCAGATATAATTTACCTTTAGACACACACAATGTTCTTTATATGATTAAAGACCCAATTTTTTTACTGTACAGTTACCTGAGGAGGGGGAGTGGTCCAAGTAACAGTGGTGTTAATTACCTGGAGACCCCCAATACCCAAGATGTCAAAAATCTATATACACGTAGCATTACACAGGAAGTCTGTGTCTGGTGATCAGGGTCAACATTCCGTGTTTCGTGTCTAAATTTGAGTGAAACTACTTGAAATAATTGAAATATTTCAATACAAAATTTATTTATTTATACTTTCAGCGATATCTAATGAAGAAAAAAAGTTATAAAGAAATATCGTTTTTATATTTAAAAAAAAAATGTAAAATTAAAGAAAAGAACACAGAGTAAAACTACAAAGTAAGTATCCCCATACCGAAAAAAGTTATAACTAAGTTATAACTAAAGTATAACTTAGTTATACCTAGCCTGTGAGGTACAAAAAAGTTATAACTAAAATGTAACTTTTTTGGACTTTGTCATTTTCATGTATAACTAAAATGTAACTTTTTGGACTTAGCCATTTTCACGTGTAACTAAAACATAACTTTTCTGGACTTTGTCATTTTCATGTATAACTAAAATGTAACTTTTTGGACTTCGCCATTTTCATGTATAACTAAAACATAACTTTTCTGGACTTTGTCATTTTCATGTATAACTAAAACATAACTTTTCTGAACTTAGCCATTTTCAAGCATTACCAGTATAAATTTACAAGTTTTGGGGGTTATTTAATGGATACTACTTGACACCGACTTTTTTTTTTTTTTTTCAAAAATAACTTTATAACTAAGTGTTAATTTGAATGAATTTTGATCATGTTCAAAATGGTTTTTTTTTTCAAACACTGCAGCAGAAAACTTTGTCAATTCCTGAACAATAATATTGTTTACTACCAGTGATCGACTTCTCATTCATAATAAATATGCTGTCCACAGCCATGTCAAGTTCAACAGAAGGGATGTGAAATAAAATCTTGTGAATTACATCTATAAATGAGAAACTCTCTCTCTCTCTCTCTGTGGTGTTTGAGGGTGTGTACACAGTACATGTCATGTGTGTGTAATAAATATTATTGTCTATTTAAATTGATATATAATTATTTTCTCTCTCTCTTTCTCTCTCCTTCTCTCTCTCTCTCTCTCTTAGAAAATACGTATTTATTGAGACCCTGATGAGACATAATATTTGTCTTGTAAATTATAATAATGCACTTACATCTGAAGTTGGGAATGAATATATTTCATAATTCTGGGGAAATATAAATGTACTGCAAGAGATATAAACAGTATGAAATGTAATCTCATGAAGTCATGTGAATTTTGCACGGATTCTTCGTGTGCAAAACTGTGTAAATTTCCCTATTGTTTTCTGTGAGACAGGTGTTTGTACTAGGTGACCTTTGTGGCCAACACATCGTAAATATTTCAGCTTGGGTATTACACAATCTCTGAATGGTACAATTCTACACAGGTTGTTTGAAATCTGAAGAAAATCAGTCGTAATATGGGTGGCTAAAAAGATAAACAACAGCATAGAGTATGTGCATGTTCATGTTGAACAGATATTACGATGTTGTGAATAAAGACTGCCAGTTATATTAAGATTTAAGCAGATGACTAGTACATGTAGATTTTATTGTTTGCATAATTAAATAACCCAGTTATAATAGTTATTTTCACAAATAAACAAATATTAAATTCAAAATGGCGGCAACAAAAAATATGGCGGCCTCCGATGTCCGTTTTGTTGATACTAAGATAAATTCAAAATTTTAACACCAACTGGTCTTTATATTTTTAATTTAAGTTTAAAATTACACAATTAGGTTTATTTGCATTTAAAATAAATTAATTATGAATTATTTATTTATTTTTTTTTCGATCACGTGACGTTTTTGAGTTCTATGATTGGTCAATAACAGAGCGCGGATTTTTCCATGGACGATTTGAATGTTTGGATGTTGAAAGTGTTGATAGAAAAAAAGGAGATAAAACCAGTTGGTAAGGCGATATTTATGCTAACATTTTATTGATTTTGGTAAAGTATACTTAGTACCTCTGGAATAACATTCCAAAAAGAAGAAATATTGGGAATGAACAAAATTCTAGGCGTGTGAATCTTAGATTTCTTGTTTGTTTTGATTGGTATGTCGAATGACAAAGACTGAAGTAAACAAATTGAAAGTATTTGAAACGCATAATATTTTTCAGCATTTAGTATATTAATCAAATATGTTGTTCTTTGTCATATTTATTCCCACAATTGTTTATAGATTCCCTGAACTGTTAAAATATTGTGAAGCCTTATACGCATCAGCATGATCATAACATGATCTAGCTGCAACGTTAATTAATGCAATGAAATGAGTAATTTAACATTAATTTTCTTTTTTTTTTTATAAAGCAGAATATTGGTACATGATGTTTCCATGAGCTAAATCTGTCCTGACCTGGAGTACATGAAATTCTTCAAAATATTACTTGTTTAAGGTAAAGTAATTTTTTTTTTCATTTCAAAATTCAATAAATCTTTCAATCTAAAACTGATTCCTATAGATCTTAAATTAGTCTTGTATTTTCCATGTTTTGGATGAATTAATGAATTTGAATTAATTGATATGGAAGAGTGTTTTCAATTTGATATGCAAATGAGTGCTGGAAATATACTATCTAAATATCTATAATCTAAATTTTGAACCTTTACAATTTTTTGCAGAATTGAAGAAAAGGTTAAAATTGCAAGCATATTTCAACGAAAACTTAGCCGACTACCAGTCACACTGCCCGCCAGCCAAGACGTCTGACCAGCTAAAATGAGGGACGCAGACCACCAGCCAAGTCCCTCGGCCAGGTCGGCTGACCCAGTGCGGCCTGTCAAGGGATGACCAAGTCCATCAACTAGCTCGGCTGACTACCAGTGCAGCCTGTCAAGTCCCTCAACTAACTTGGCCTATTACCAGTGCGGCCTGTCATTGAACAACCAAGTCCATCAACTAGATTGGCTTACTACCAGAGCGGCTTTTCAAGGGATGGTCAAGTCCGTCAACTAACTTAACCTACTACCAGTGCCGCATGTCAAGAGATGGCCAAGTTCGTCAACTAGCTCGGCTTACTACCAGTACGGCCTGTCAATATAGGGACGGTTAAGACCGTTGACTAACTTGGCCTTCTACCAGTGCGGCTTGTCAAGGGACGGTTAAGTCCGTCAACTAACTTGACCAAGTACAGATGCGAACTGTCAAGGGATGGCCAAGTCCGTCAACTATCTTGACCAACTACCAGTGCGGCCTGTCAAACGATGGCCAAGTCCTTCAACTAACTTGGCCTACTACCAGTGTGGCCTGTCAAATGATGGCTAAGTCTGTCAGCTAACTTGGTCTACTACCAGTGCGGCCTGTCAAACGATGGCCAAGTCCTTCAACTAACTTGGTCTACTACCAGTGCGGCCTGTCAAACAATGGCTAAGTCTGTCAGCTAACTTGGTCTACTACCAGTGCGGCCTGTCAAACAATGGCTAAGTCTGTCAGCTAACTCAGCCAACTTTCAGTGCCTATCTTCAAATAATAAAGATAAACAACTGTACACCTGCAAGGATACCTGTGCAAGGAGGGTGGTATGCAGCTAGAAACTGTAACTGAAATCACTGTTTAGAACCTTTCTTTTTTTTGAAATACAGCTAGATCAAAAATAAATAGGGTGTTAATATTTAAAAATTAGTGATGTCTGTTTATACAATTAGCAAGAGTAGAATGCAGTTTGCTAGGTAATTTTACAAAGACCCTAATTGCTATAAGCTAAAAATGTATTCTTTAAAACAACCAGAGAAATTTCAATCTGTTGTAGATGACATGATGAAAAATAAGGTACACTTGAATTTTGAAAACAATTGCATGTGCATTCATTTAGTTGTATTTGACAATAAACCAAGCTATCTTTATCGTGTTTGTTAGGTAAAATTGTTATTGCATTTAATATGTTTTAAATAATCTTTTTTGTATAAATTTCAAAAATCTTTTTTGTTTTTAAATTTTAATGAGTAGCTTTTTAAAAGCTTATAACTGAGTAAATCCACAACAGGTTAACATACAGTGTATAATTTCACTGGAACTTTTACGAAAGTTTTTATTAATAGGTATAACTTTTTATAGTTATAACTTTTTGCAGTTATAACTTTTTTTAGGTATAACTTTTCTATAACTTTTTCATAACTTTCTTGGGGTATAACTTTTTTGTAACTTTTTCATAACTTTATAATGGGTATAACTTTTTTTAGTTATAAATTTTTAATGGGTATAACTTTTTTGTAACTTTTTCATAACTTTATAATAGGTATAACTTTTTTTAGTTATAACTTTTCCTGGGTATAACTTTTTCCGGGTATAACTTTTTTGTAACTTTTTCATAACTTTTTTTGGGTATAACTTTTTTGTAACTTTTCCACTGTTTATTTGGGTATAACTAAAGTATAACTTTGTAACTATTTTATAACTTTTTGTGTAACTTTTAATAAGTATAACTTTTTGTAGTTATAACTTTTTTATAACTTTTATGTACTTGCTGTATTTATGTTGAATAAAAGGTGAAAAGTTATGCAAAAGTTATAACTTTTTTGTAACTAAGTTATAACTAAATTATACCTCACTTAAAACATGCCATTCCAAACTCCGATAACTTAGTTATAACTTTTTTGTAACTTTTTTTAGTTACAAAAGTTATAACTAAGTTATAACTTTTTTCGGTATGGGTCTTTTTTAATTAAACTTGTGTAAATATCTAAATTAGAAAATAATGAAATATTCCATTCATAGGCCTATCCGTCATGTGAACATATACAATGCATGTACCGCGATATAGGAATTAATATTGCCTACGTTCTGACCATTAATAGTGTCGAAAATATTCACCATTTCCGGGTGTTCGTGTGTTTAAAAATTTTTATTGTTTGCAAGATTTCTTTTATACTTTTAAGAATTGATATTTGGTTTTATATATTCACTTTTTAATTTCAAATACATGTATTGGGTATTGACAGACGTAAGAAAATTCGAACTAAAAGTTACAATCTCGAAACTCATGTTTCTGACATTTCATTTACAACAGAACATGGTGTAGATTGTATTTCTATATACATAGATAAAATATGGGATAAAGGAATTTTTTATCAATGCCGTTTATGCTAAATATCTTTTCTTATTTATCATATTCCAATTTTAATTGGCAAATGGCGTTTCTGTGCACGGACCGGTCTAAATTCTACAGCAGATATCTTGGACGACATATCGCCTAAAATACAATATAGCCGTTGAGATTGAAAGCAAATATTTATGAAGTCATGTTTTAATTATCTACTCTCAATTGCTTTTGAAATAAAATTTTACCAAGATTCTTTTTTTAAACACCGCGTGTATACAAGGCGGCTACATGAAAGTGTTTGACGCGAAACACGCAAACTCAGACTATCAGGTAGCACGGGTAGCTGGCCTGTTAATCAAATCAGAAGCTATTGTTTTTTTAATGATTGACAGGCGGTAGATTATTGATCTTAAATCAGGTAGATTTTGGGGGCGTTAACATAAAATTGGGTGTTTAAATGAATTTTTGCAATATACTTGCTCTAGCAGAATTTTGAAAAAAAGTCTGTTACTGATTAAAGAACCTTGAGAAAACAAAAGTATAACCAAGGTCAAGAGTCTACCGATCTACTGACAAAAGAAATAAGTAACAGAGCAAACATGGACCTTCAAAACCATTAGAGATGGGATCAGGTGACATGGTGGAGTAAGCAGACTTTCATTTCATAACAAGCATTTTAAATTACATACCCTTAGCCCTGTTTGGGGATTCATGATAAAGTTTCTTCGAATATCATCAAACATAATTGTATTTTTGGCACTCCATTGTTCATATTTGCCCCAAATCACTCCAAGTGCCTTCACCTTTAAATCAAAATTTTTTTTTTGAATTTATACAATGATTGCTTCTCAATATGTCCATTTTTACAACAAAAATTGAATTGATACATGTTTGTATACTGTAAAATCAATTGTTTTCATGAGTTAAATTTGTTTTAGGACTTGTACAAAAATTACTGGTTCAGGGGATTTGATTTCATACTTAAAGAACAACTAAGAAAAGTTAAGTATGAAAATTTCAAAGTTTAAAGGAAACATGAATTCATGGGTCTCTTCATACCATGAAAACACCAAAAATGAGAACCCCATGAAAATATGTGATTTCACAGTATGCTGCAAACAAACTGAGATAAATTTAGTTGTAATTATGGTATAATTTAGCCTTTTTACCTCAATGACTCCATATTTTGGTGTATGGACACTGATCATGGCAAGACTATCCAGCATGAAGCATATCTTGTAGTTGGGGTTTGAAGTTACCCCTAGTTCCTTCATTTTTACCTCCACCCATTTCATCCCTGTAGCAGCTTTAAAAAAAAATGTTTGCAACCTGAACATAACTTGAAACACAGACAATTATAAAATACAAGGCTCACCTTAGCAAATATTATTCCAAGAAAAGCAGTTTCTTAGACTAATAAGGTGAATGTTTAAATTGTGTGTATCCCTTATTATTATGCATCGTGTACCATGATATCACTAATTTTTGTGAGGTTTAATTTCCATTGTTTTCGATGCATGGAGAGACCCATGAAATTATGACCAACTGGAAATGTAAAATTTCACATGCATTACTACTAAACACTTCTCCAACCATGGAAACAAATCCAATCAAATTAATATTTCTTTCTCGAAACCTCGAAAATTTGACCCCACGAAAATATGTGAATTTACAGTATATATATATATATATATATATATATCATATTTCAGTCCTTGTGTTAACCAGAAGTCTCTGTCGAGACTGAAGCTCTACCAGTTTTTACTTATAGCAAAGGAAGAGAAAAGTAGCAGTTAAAACAAAGGAAGGAAAAGTAGCAGTTGGGACTTGAGACTTTAAATCAGCAATAAATAGAAAAATGATCCTTGCCACTCTTCAAAATAAAAACCGATGCACAGAATTATGTATCTTAGTATAGTCTACTTGTGTGCCAAGTTATATTGAAATCGAACTAAAACTGTAGGAGGAGTAGCATTTTGAAACAATTTCACAAAAATTTCTATTCTTAGTAACCATGGCAACACCGTTCATTGAATTCAACAACCGATGCATAGAATTATGTATCTTAATGTAGTCTACTTGTGTGCCAAGTTATATTAAAATCGAACTAAAACTGTACGAGGAGTGGCATTTTGAAACAATTTCACAAAAATTTCTATTTTTAGCAACCACAGCAACACCGTTTATTGAAATCAAAAACTGATGCACAGAATTATGTATCTTAGTGTAGTCTACTTGTGTGCCAAGTTATATTGAAATCGAACCAAAACTGTAGGAGGAGTAGCATTTTGAAACAATTTCACAGAAATTTCTATTTTTAGTAACCATGGCAACACCGTTCACCGAAATCAAAAACCGATGCACAGAATTATGTATTTTAGTATAGTCTACTTGTGTGCAAAGTGTGTAAAAGGAGGAGTACATAAAATTTCTATTTTTAGTAACCATGGGAACACCGTTCATCGAAATCAAAAACCGATGCACAGAATTATGTATCTTAGTGTAGTCTACTTGTGTGCCAAGTTATATTGAAATCGGACCAAAACTGTAGGAGGAGTAGCATTTTGAAAAATTGTTTACAGACAGACGGACGGACGACGGACGCATTACTATCGCATAAGCTCTTCTGGTCTCTGACCAGTAGAGCTAAAAATGAATATTACCGGTGCGTCAATTTTTTATGAAGTGATATTTACTGTATACAGGGTTATTTTTGCCCCACTTTATATTTGCTCTTTCACACTTGCAAACAATTTATCTGTTTTAAATATGCCGAGTCACAATTTTGTTTAAGACTATACTGCATTTTTTAAAAATTTGCTTCTTTTTTACTTAGCTGACAGAGATAATGGCGGAAGGAGCGAAAATAAAAAGGGGACAAAATTTCCCTGTATACAGTATACTGCTATAATCTTCATATATGTTTTCTCAATAACATCCCCTTGAACCACCATTATTTTTCTAAACCCATAAAAATTTGACCCTGCAAAAATAAGTGATTTTACAGTGTGTAGTTTCTTGATAAACTACTTACACCATATAACTATGTCATAGTCCTCATAAGCCGACTGCAGAAATTCATGTAAGTATGGCCTCATTAATTCATTAGCTGTTTCAGCCACTGATCTGTGGTCTAGAAAAGAGGAAATAAAAAGAATTACATGACATACTTAACGACCATTATCAATAATATATGCTTTAGTCCTAAATGAAAAAAAAAACAACCAATTATAGTTTTTTTGTTAATGCTATTTTGCTCTTAGAAGATATATTTTATTATCATTTGACTTTTCCATGCTGAAAACCAAGCTGTCTTTGACAAAACTACAAGAAGTAAACTTGAACTGTGGCAAAGTCAATATGAATAGAATTACCTTATAATCTCTATTAACCACCCAGGGCGCTTCGAAAATTGTGGAAAGGGGGGGGGGGTTATTTGTGGTTTTCTCATTATAATATTTAATGCCATATTTAAACTTTAAGAAATCTTTTGAAAAAAATAATAAGTTCAGAGAACCCTGAAAGATTGTCCAACTTTCCTTAAAGTTCAGAAAATCCATCCAAATTATGCTAAATGATTCATTTTTCCACTGAGAAATTAGAGAGTACACAGGGAAAACATATTTTTAGGTAACTACACTGTATCTCTCAGAAATACAGTATTAGGTCATTCTAAAGATTTGGCACTTTCTGGAATACTTTATGTATAAGTTACCTGATAACCTATTTTCATTTTTACTTTCTTAAATATATGGTGGACTTTTGATACGACTCTAGGTGATTTCAATCACTGTACATGGGGCCCTTATTTACAGACAATTGAAAAAGACCTAGAGGGCACCTATAGGGACAGGGACAGTTAATAGGCATTATATGCTAGTCTTTGTGTTTTAATTGTGATTGAATTGGAATTTTAATTATAGAAGGGGTAGACTTCTGAATGAATTTCACAATTTTTTTTCTTCATTATTATAGCCAGAATAGGAAAATTGTTCAACAAAATCAGAAACCAAAACAGAATTATCAATCTCTTGTTATTATTCTATAAAATAACCTTTTTATATTTCTAAATTTATATGTTTTAATATAAAAAAGCAAAAACGTAGGAGGAGAATTAATTATTTTGTAAGAATTTACTGGATTTCTTCATATGGCAAGATTATTTATTTATCATTTTTTACATCACAACCAGTAAACATAATCATGTATCTTAGTGTAGTTTACTTGTGTATCAAGTTTACTGAATTTAAAACCAATACAGTAGCATTTTGTAAAATTATATATAGATATATGAAAAATTGACACCAAAATAGACTTTAGTGTATTATGAGACTTGCCAATCATCACAAAATTGTTGCTGCAAGAAAAAAATAGAACATTTTTGGACAATGTTTTTTCACAAATCCATCTTTAAACAATATTAATGAAGGAAGTTATTCTACCAGATATTTTCCATTACACCAAAAATATTTAAAGCTGGTCTTGAGAATATTTTAAATATTACATGGATATTTTTTCAAGTTTATCTAATAATCAAACTTACCAAACAAAGTGTAATCAATGTCCAATACCAAGAGTTTCTTCCCTTGCCTTGGTTCATTTAGTACAGTGATTTTATAGTCTTTGATGCGCCTGTCTATTTTGGAAAGGTACTCTTCTCTAGAAAAGTAAAAATATCAAAAATAAAATTGAGTTATTCATTTTAAATTAAACAAGATTTTCCAAAATTAATTTAAATTTTGAATAAATCATGTTTTTAAAACAACAATGATCATCACTTGTATATCATATACAGACACAAACACAAATTCAAAGCCAATACATTCAAGAATTAGCACGTTGATAGTTATTTAAATTTTCTGAATTTCTTTATTTAGACTTCTTCTTAATAACATCATTGTGATATACGATATATGATCAACAGTAACTGTATATTTGTAACATCATTACAATTTGTATATATACCATTTATCTACTAGTCTTTTAGCAAGGAAAATGCACTATCACAGCTGTGACTCTCAACTAACTTTCAGCTTTATATTGCCTTATTATGTTGCCCACATGGCACAGTGGTTAGAGTGTCTGCTCTAAATTTGTGAAGTAAGGAGTTGATCCTTACGTCGCAGGTTCGAATCCCACTCTGGGATGTGGAGACCTGGGGCACATTTTACAAAAGGACTTATGACTAAAGACCAAATTTAATTCTTCATCTACGTATTTAATTAACATTTTATCAAAAATTATTTTAAACTTTTTAAAAGGAATGTGGTAAGATTATTTTTACACAAACAATTTCAAAGAGAATTATGAATATTGCAAAATTTTACATTAATGTGAAGTTTTTGGTCTTAGTCGTAAGTTCTTTTGTAAAACGGGCCCCAGTCCTTCAAATGAGACCGTATAAACCAAGGTGCTGTGTTGCAGTAGGTGCTAGCACGATAAATATCCCTACCTGTGCAATGGCCCCGATGCCGAGTTTAAGACAAAATTTGTAGCTCTCCACCAGCAAGTGGTGGCATCTTCAAATGAGTGAAAAATTCTTGAGAGGGATGTTAAACAATATACAATCAGTCAATTGACTGATTACTTTCATTTGCTTACCAGAAATTTCTATTCAGATGAGATTGTGCTGCTAGACACCCCCCCCCTCAAAAAAAAAGTTTATATTAATAAACCTAAATTGGTTCAAATGAGTCTTCTTCAATATTTTTTTGTTCAACAATAATCTAGACTAGTGCAAAGAACACCACTGACATTGACAATATGATACCTGTTTTCTATAGCTATCTCTTCCTCTTCTATGTCAAAATCATTCACCACTTCTGGCAGGTCCTTTGGAGCTTCCTTCACTTTATCCTGTGTGTACATAAAATACAGGAAAGATTTATCATGAATCAAAATACAAAATCTTTAAAGCTAAAACTACACTGTCTCACAATAATTTAGGCTTCAAGATGCTAGGGAATGCATGTGCTTCCAAAACTTATGCCTGTTCATTCATCCAAAGAATTTAATTTAGATCTGCCAACAGAAGAAAATATAGTATTAGCCAACTCTACATACACATAATCTATACAAGATTGGCTTATAGTAACTTGAAAATGGACTTGCTTCAAGGACTCTTTAACCTCAAATCTCTTCATGATCAGGAAAATGTACATGACTGTGTAAGTCTCATTAACCAACTGAAGCAAATCTGCTACATGTAGTGTTCATCCCTTGATGCATCATCTTGATTCATCCATGCAAGTATGATACATATATAGGGCCAGATTATACATGCAGTTACTTGAAAATGGACTTGCTCGAAAGTTTAAGCTGGAATTTCATTTGCAAAATGTGGGTCAGATCTAAATTTTGAGAAAGTCTGTACGTCCCTTCAGATGCATCATCCTTGCAAGTTTGGTCCAAGCAGGCATATAGCTACTTGGGAATGGACTTGCTCCTAAAATTTTACCATGAATTCGCAGGCTTTTACCCTGAGTTATAGCATAAGCTCACCTGAACTTCATTAAGGAGCCTTTGGTCTCAGGGTGTACGGAATAAATCACGAGGCAAATCCCCGTACACCCTGGATTGAATCTGGATAACTTATTTCACAGTCAATCAGCCCATGTGAATGTCTAGCTTACCGTAAACCAACTTTTATTCGCGTGCGAGAAATTTTTGCGAAGTTCGCGAGAGTCTCGTCATCGCTAATATTTCTCGCCACGAACTGGTCCTTAAAGTGTATGCATCTATTAATAACAGATCCAAGATGGCTTAGATCGCGAAAATTAATCGTCACAAACTAGTTTATCCCTGGTAAATCGCGAAATAAAGTTGTCGCGAATAAAAGTTGGTTTACAGGATTTTAACAGTGAGTTGACAATAACATCAACAAAACTTGAAAAGTCGATCTAAGTTGGTTACAGGTTCAGAGCTGTCATGGATTTATTTGATATCGAGAAATAAAAAAAACATGCTAGAGGTGAGATAAAACAAAATATATCCAATTTGTGAGTCATGTTTTTTGGCACCACTCTGAAAACAAATAATCTGTTCGAGTGCCAAAAAAGTTTGTTTAGGTGATAATCCTGTACAATATTTCAGTGTCTCTTTTGGAAAGTGATTCCAAATATTATGTAACAGCACCACTGTAAGATTCTCAGATTTAATCAGTCAATCCATATAAATAAACAAGAGGCCCAAGGGCCACATCACTCACCTGAGCAAATCGTCTAGGAAAAAACACAAATTAGATTAGAATTGAAAAGTTTACTAAATATGACTTCGCTGTTCTTGATAAAAAGATTTTTTAAAAATATTTTCTTCCTATACTATCACCAATCATTGCTTTGAAGTACATGAGAAGACGATTTTTATAAAGATTTTTCCTATATATTCCTATGTAAAACTTTGATCAGCCATTGTGGACCCACCCTACCATCGGGGGTCATGATTTGAACTAATTTGAATCTACACTACCTGAGGATGCTTCCATATGAGTTTCATCTTTCCTAGCCCAGTGGTTCTCGAGAAGAAGATTTTCAAAGATTTTCCCTATATACTCCTATGTAAAACTTTGATCAGCCATTGTGGCCCCACCCTACCCATGGGGGTCATGATTTGAACAAATTTGAATCAGTCACTATCTGAAGATGCCTTCGGCTCAGGTGAGCTAAAAATTGCCTCCTTGTGATTATGTTTAACCTGTTGTGCAGTTTTTGAGTAGAAATTCTTTTCCAACCAGTACATAGTTTCATCTATTCTGGTCAGTGGCTCTTTTTCCTAAAGATTTTAATATGAAAATCTGATCTTCTATTGTTGTCCCAGGAATTAAACAATTTAGAAGAATTTTAAAAAACCTCAGAATACTTTGAATTCACACAGGCTTTATTTCTCCTGGCCCAATGGTTCTTTTTAATAAGATTTTTATAGAGTATGTTTTACCTTTGTATTTCCACATAAAACTTTGATACCCATGTTTGTGTGGAATGTGAAAAATTTACAGGCAGGTAGATGGCCCACAACAGGAGTCTGAATACATGTATATCACTTGAGTTTTCAGCTCAGGTGAGCTAAACACATAAAATGCCTTTAATTCCTTATACATGTAGCTGCTGCATAAATATGTCAATGAAGTGTTATGGTGCATTCCATACCTCTATCAAAGGTTAATCTGATTTGAGATTTTTTTATCGCTAAGTCTGGCATTAGTCACAACAACAATTTTCTTTAATTAATCAAAATTAAACTGCATATTTAAATTAATCTAAATGGTTTTGTTAATTTCCATGCACATTTATTAACAAGATTAAAGTCACATTCCCTTTCATATGACTTGAAATCAGTGTAGGCTTAAGCTAGATTTAGAGTGGATTTATTCGATACCAAACAAAATAAAAAGTGTGATAAAAATCTCTTCTATTCACATGATTTTTGCACCATTTGGACAGTGCACACAAAAAATTTGAGAGGGTGAAAAAAACCCACAAATTTAAGTGAGAATGAATGATATTCTTGTAATTTATAGCTCATACAGGTATAAATCTATCAATATGTCACACTTTTGAAAGGATGTAGATGCATGTAATTTGAAAGCAGCTTTAAAGTTGATTAACATCTGTCTAATATATAAGTCTTGCAATGAAAAGTGCATGGCCAGTATGTTATTTTTTTTATATGCATTACAATTACAACATAGCAAGAGATATTACCAACAGTCCATAGTAATTACATTTATATAGGCAAGGGATAAATTTGTTTAAAAAGACTTTTCTGCTGTGTAAATTAATCAGAAACGGTAATTGCTAGAATTTCAGAAAAACACTGATTTGGAATGGACACTGTATTAACCATACAATTGATTTTTTAACATGTTTAATTACATTGCAGAACATTTCTTAAGAACAGTTTAAGAACATTTTGACATTACATTGACTATTGCTTGTTCAAAATACACATCTGAACATCTGAAAAATATCTTTTTTCACCAATAACTCATGAAAACTTTGCTACTTAATTCATAGCTAGTGTTCTGAAATTTTAAGTTCATCATTTAAGAAGACACATATAGATTTTAAATTGACATGTTGTTCACTTATATCAATTGAAAATATCATATTTTACTGTATTATTTGCTTGACACAAGGTTATTATATAGGGGGAGGAACAAGTAAGTTGTAAGAACTTGTTTCCACTCCTTTTGATTCATTCAATAAAATATGTTAAAAACAAATAACTTTTTGAAGTTCCTTCAATTGATCTTAACACACTACTGTTTTCTACCTCATAACTTTCACAAAGGCTTCGCCTTTTTTCCTCAAAGATTTCATTAGTGATTTCAACTTTGGCTATAAGATGTGCACCAAAAAAGACAAGGCTTTTGTATCATTTCCTGTGAAATGACCTTTCAGAATGTGCTAACCCCATAATTATTTAACATTTATGCAAAACTGAAAATTTCAGATGATTGAATGTATTGTTAGTGAAGCTTCTACAAGTCGTATCAATACGATACCATCACTAGTGAAGGTTCTATAACTCTCGACTGATTTAGTGAAAGTTCTATAACTCTTACCAGGTGACTAGTGTAAGTTTTATAACCCCAACAAATCTAGTAAAGGTTTTATAACTCTTACCAGATCTAGTGAAGATTTCCTCTGCAGTAAAACTTGTTTAGTAACGAACACAGATAACCCCGGTATAGTGAATTCAGGGATATAGCAAAATTATTGGGATCCCTGGCAAACAATTCTTTGTAAATTAAACGTTATGGTTATAACAAACTCTGATTTAACAAATAACAGATATAGTAAGTGAACTGATTTCAAGTCCTGTTGAGGATAAATATATTATTATTATTGTAATGAAATTTACATCTTTTATTACGAATTTTCAAAGATCTCAAAATTTGATACATTGAATTGACTTTATTTTCAATAAGTATTTGTATATAAAATTGAATTTATAATTTTAACCTTCATATTAGTTATTTAATAATTGCTTTTCTAACATATGCATTAACTTAGTAATTCTTGAAGGAAAACATACATATTGAGAATTCAATATCTACAGTTATACCAATTCGTTATAGGTATATAACAAATTATGGATATAGTCAATTAACATGTTTAAATTAACAGGCCCCCAGAACTTCCCTATTACTAGGGCTGTCACGGGTACCCGAAATGACCCGTAACCCCAGAACAATAAATTCGGTTCGGGTTCGGCGCTGTTTTTCCGGAATCCGGTTTGGTTCAATTTGTACAATAGAGTAGGTTTAACCATAAAAATAGCATCTAGAACGAAAGGTCCATTAGTATATTACCATTAAAATAGGTAATAATGTGATTTGAATCATTTGGTTTCTAGTTAGGAAACTTATTTAAACCAGTCATTGTATTTCTTAGATTTTAAAATAATATAAATGTTTGTTGACAGGGCTCGACATTAACGCTTGTCCGGTACCAATGAAAAACAATTACGGACAAGTGAATATTGCTGGGCACTTGTCCGATTGGACAAGTGATTTTTCATGTAAAGAAGTCTTTGAATAATAATAAAAAAACAACTATTGATTTAATTGATAAGTTTATCGAATACAAACGGAAGCAGTACATAAACCCGAATTTCGATCCCGATATCAATCGCTATGTAAGTTGAAGTTTACACTTGTTCGGGATCGATATTCACTAATTGCATCCATAACATTGCATGGCGTGGATCTTGCGATGTTTGCCGATTTGGAATAAATCTGATTGAATTACAGGTTCACTTGCAAACATTTATGTTGTTGTCAGGTCAGGTTGTGTAAATAAAATTTTGTTTTATATGTGTTTGTCTTTTTTATCAATAACAAGACTAATAAATCAAGCACATTTAATTTTTTTTCATTTATGTAATAGTTTTCAAGTTGACAGAATAAGATATTCAATGAAAATTTTTTCGGACAAGTGAAGTTGAAGTTCGGACAAGTAAATATCTTGGTCACTTGTCCGAATGGACAAGTAGGGAAAAAAGTTAATGTAGAGCCCTGGTTGAATATAGTTCAAATCATGAGTTTTTATTCTATTATAAGCCTTAACCGAAAACAAAACGAAATTGAACCTACAAAATTAAGAACTGACCTGATCCGAAAAATTATGGCAGCCCTACCTATTGCCAAGTTTACTGTATAACTCTTACCAGCTCTTCCTCTCTGCTTCCCATCATCATGATTTTGGTGGTAGGTTTTAACTTCAAATCCGTTAAGTGGACATCATCCGCTGGAGGTTTCCCTAAAATAAGAAAAAAAAAATGTCAATTTTTAATGATTATGTTACCAAAGTAAAGCTTAATCCGAGATTTCTCTGACTCTTACCCCTGCCTTTTATATTGTGACATGTGCGTGACATGACATCTCCCCTGCACATGTCACAATATACAAAGCGGGGGAAAGTGTCAGAGGAATCTCGGATTACGTAGATCAACAGGTATATATCAAATATATGTTTTAAAAGTTTCAGTGGGGGGCTAAAATTTTCTTAAATGAAATTTTTAAAAAATTCATCAGATAGTACACATGTACATGAGATAGAGAAGTTGACAACATGCCTTTGAATTTTAACCCGAGTAGTTTCTGTCTTTCTGGGAGTACACCGGTTGCATCTTGTATTGTTTTCTTAAGATCTGCCACCATGCCATCTTTATCAACGCTTAATTTGTACTCTTGACCACTCCATTTTATCACCACAGTGTGGTCAGAGGGTTCACCGGCCATTATATTTTACAAAACAAAGTAAATAATTTTTTTTTCGTTCGCAACGAGAAGTTTTGGTTGGAAAAGTTATTAACTCGTTCATAATTACGTCGGTTTAGTGATAGCAGTCATAGTAACTCGTACGGTTACTTGGGATAAGTTTCTACGCTAAATTTAGAGTGAAAGAAAAATTTTATTACAGGAGAAGCTTGCTGGCCTAAAAAAGAAATGGTTTAGAAACTTACTTCTGTGAATAATGATATTATGTTTAATTTGTATGAACATGTACAAGCAGTGTCTGAGTGATATAGTCGGAGAATATTACATACTAAAATAAATGGATTTAATCCTGGCATTTCATATGTCATATTAGCCCGAGGGCCGGAGGCCCGAGGGCTTATATGGTGCTCGAGGGCTGATGTGACATATGATATTGATTTTAGTATGTAGTATTATATTTATCATATATTTAAAATACTTTTAAAATATGCGAGATCACATATGGTCATTGAAGGATGTTTTGTGCTTTAATCTTATCGTTAACTCCCAATATTGATGTACATATAGCAAAATACCTTTATTACCTGTACATGTATATGAGGTTTATGGATCTCAGCGATTTCGAAACGCAGGACCTACCTTCAAACAATTTTTAGAACGAGGCAAGCTATGGTCAAACAAGTTGATAAAACAAGAATATTAACAGTCTCGTCTAAAGTTATCAAAGTCTCGTCCGAGGTACATGTACAATACTATTTTAATCCGAGTAAATAGTTTGCCAGCAAATGCCGTATGTCGATCATTACATTAAATGCCTTATGGTGACTGAATTTTTTCAGAATACTTATTATTATTCCATTATTTACACACTGATTTGTCTATGGATTTTTCCCTTTCCCCCGAACATTACAAAGATCGCATTGAGGGTAAGACTGGTCCAAAAGGGATGCTCGCTCCTAAATGACACATGATCCAACCTCTGATGTTTTAGAGGTACATATTTGATCCGCTCCTGATTTGTATTCTTTAGACAGTGTTTTTAAGAATGGACTTTTGAGCTTGATTACTGCATGTTTCTTATCTCGATCAATATTTCACTACACCACAGACGTATCAGCTCATTTTCCATGATCTTTCATCACTTAAATACATTTTTGTGTTTTTAAAAAGCCTTCAACTTCCCAAGTACAAAGATATTCACTAACTGCCTTGGCATATATTTTCTTATTTCAGCTAAAAAAAAGTATTGTGCTGACTGCATGCATGCAGTATGTCATCATAAATAGGCTGCATGTTTCGTATACGGACCCCCCCCCCCCCCTTACTGTGGTAAAAATAAGAAGGGGGTACCCCGTACACGAAACAAGCGCCTGTTGCATGTACATTGTACTTCACGAAGTTGAACATTAACTTTCTTTGGTATAAAGGGATCGTAAAGAACACCATGTCCTCTATAAAAAATGAATAATTTTTGCCCGAAGTGTCACGAATTTGAAGGCTAATTCATCCCATGATCAATGATATCGTCTCGCGTCTTTCCGGCAAGCTCGAAAATGTTTCTTTGCTTGTCGGAAAGGCCCGAGAAGTTGCGAATGAGCCCAATCATTATTTATGCATGTAATTAACTAAATTTTTATTTATAACTCTGGAATTCCTCTTTATTCTTTCATAAGATTATATTTCCCAAGTTTATATATAGTTTTTAAATTTAAATGTCTTTTGGGTGACAGACTTTTGTTTAGAAATTAGGTTTTGAATTGTTGTGAAAGAAAAACAAAAGGCATTTAAAAAGTGAAGATTATCTAACGCCCCCGACACTCTTGAAATAAAAACAACCAGGATTAAATTTGAATAAAGCTATAGAATTCAAATGACCAATTGCAATCAAATTTTCATTTAGACACGGATAATTTAGATCTTCGAAACAAATATATGAATTTTCAGTATATATTACAATATATTTTCACTTTTTAATATTTCGATTTAGTAAAAATCTGCAAAAAATTTGATTGGACGTTTTCGGTATAACAGGTGTATATAAATTACCTGGTAATATCCAGCAATTCAAAGCATTAGAAAAAAATCATGTTACAAATGTTGTCCAGAGAACTGGTTTTAGGTATGTAAAATGTTGACTTACGACGCATTTGAAGAAATTATTTTTTTTCTTTCGTCGTATAGTTTAAGAGAAGATGCCTGGGATGTTCTTTTAAAACAAACAAGAAAATTTCTAACGTTTCATTTCACTCTTCTTGAATTTTATCATTATACATGTATATTTTTTTAAAAATATAAAATGCGAAGAAGAATATTTTAAGAATTAATATCTTGCAAATTTTATTTAAACTTGTCGAAGACTCATTTCCGAAAATTTCATCCATATGGCTCATTGTTTGAAATTTTCAGTTACATTGTGTTTATTTTATCAATAAGATTTTTGAAAAGGGTTTAGATAAAGAACAGTGTTCAAACTCGCGAATCCAGTAAACAAAAGGAATTGTTGACAGAGCAAATCACGTACTCCGCATGGAAATCCCAAAAGTGGGATCAGATTCCGAGGCCATAAAACTTAGATGAGATTACTTTTGATCTCAGTCTCAATTTTACTAAAGGAATTAATAGTGGAAAATGAGATTGAGATCAAAAGTGAGGTCGTGCCTTGTTGGAATAGACATTCCCTTGTTAACCGGTAACATCTGTAGCAAGCATTAGTTCAGAAGATCACAGGAGTTCGCGTACCTATCAATTTTGCCGAAATTTTCGGTAAATAAAGAAGATACGTAATACAAGTGTGTTATTATTATACGTATTACGTATTTTTTATTTAATGAAAATTTCGGTATAATTGATAGGTACGCGAACTCCTGTGGGAAGATGGAACATATTAGAAAGCAATGTCCTAGAACAAATTGTATGAAACTTCTCAGACAAAAAACAACCCACCGATATAATTTTTTTTCCATTAAAAATTTTGATATCGACTGAAGAATTAGAAAAACTATTTTTAAACGAATTTCGAAATCCTTGTATAAGATCAACATATTTTCAGTAGCTTGTCTTGGTTTAAAAGTTGATCGCATTCCTAACTTGTTATCTTGCGTATTGAATCAAAGAGAGACATACATGTAATACCGCAGTGATAGATGTGGAAAAGTCATAATCACGTTTTGTTACATTGCACATGTAGTTATTTTTCAGGACTCTAGCCCTACCAAACACTCCACATGTGGTTTTACATACACTCGCTGTTACATTTTGAGCAAATTGCTGGGACACTTATATATTTGTTTTATTGAAATGAATCGATTTCTATGAAATCTTATTTAATTTTTGTATGTGAGCAGCATCTTCGCTAGCCAAGGGTTTCTGATACGCTACTCTCCTCATAAACCCTTGGCCTACGGTGTTCATAGAAATCAGGATTTTTTCCAGAGTTCTGATTGGATTTCATTACACCCAGGTCGACCAATCAGCAATTGTTTTTTGTAAATGACGATATTTGCGTTCGGGGATACATCACGCAAGTAAACAACGATCCGTAAGATAACATTCAATTCTATGAATAGCCATGGTGTCATCCAATATCTTCTAAATATGTGATTAAGAATCTATATTGAAGCCTCAGATTTGTTCTATAAATAATGAATAAACATAACTCAATTATTGCTTCTTAATTATTCTTGAAAAAACTTGGATTTAATTTTCTTAACACGTGTCTTTATTTCTGGCGATGACGCAATCTGTGCATACCTGATAGATTCGAGATCACGTGACGGAAAACAACTTCACCGTATGCCAAGGGTTTATGAGGAGAGGAGCGTATCAGAAACCCTTGGCTAGCGAAGATGTGTGAGCAGCAGTATTTATTTTTTACTGAACAGCAGACCAAACTCATGGTACAAGATTTAACTTTCGTCTTTTTTCTCTTTTTACAGGTGTATTGATGTGTTTGCCTGTCTTTTCCGAGACCGGATGTGCAAATTACCAACATTGCAAGAAAACTCGACTTCCATGGAAACGACATGTTGTGCAGTATTACAGACCATGTAGTGGTGAACAAATCATAAACACTACTGTGTCTCCAATCCTCGAGAGAGAAGACTTTGTACAGTTAAAGAATAACTACTTAGCAAGTCTGCGTGAACTGTCTTGGCAGATTCAGAATTTAACATTATTCGCTGTAAGTATATGTGCTAAGTATTTTCTTATTCATTGTTTGCATGAAGAGAAACCAACAGACGTCACATTTAAACTAAAGAACACGCACACACACGAACATACTGAATCATGAAATAAATTTATACAGTTATGCGAAGAAACCTAACCTGTATATTACGAAACCTTTTTTCAGGTTAATAGAATGCCAGCCTACAGCACTGCCGAAAGATCTAGTGTAGTGGTTAAAGAGGGGAGGAGGTGTAGATCGGTAAATACCCATTATCTATCTTACTTTCAGCTTCATACATCCATATTACATGTATTACTTTTATTTGTGTACATAATATAATTCTTAAGGTATTTGATTGGATAAAAAAAATGATAGCGTAATAGATTGAGTCACCAAAAACGTATCGATCCACCTGATGTTACATTTAAATTTTGTAAAATTAATTTGAAGTCCTTTTTATGGCCAATGATTTTTTTTTCTGACACTAATTGAATCAGAATTAAATTATAAGGAGTAAATCTAAAAGCTACTCACTTTATAAATTGGATAGCGGCATATATTATATATTCATTTCTTAAACCATCTTGAAATCAACATAATTTATTTTAGAGCTCTGTTATTGTTAAATCCTTCGAAGAACTCACGGAAATCGGACTTCAAATGAATATTATACACCAACATTTCTCTGTCATAATGGAATTTCAATGGAATGAGCGCCACCTCTTGGACACACTGTGCATTCTGAGGAAGATTTATCATAGACACGGAGAATCCGAAGACCATTCGAACACTACTTTGAATGCTGTTACCCAATATTCTCTGTGTATTAAACATAAAGCGGACTGTGCCAATTTCTATACATGGTTATCCGAGAAACTCCAAAATGTGAATAATAAAATGGATCGTGTGTTTAAGTTATCTCGTAGATTCGTATTTCAAGGACAATATTACATTTCATAGAGTACAATATGCATGGCATATCTATGAAGATATGGACGACTTTATTTCTGATGCAATACTATACTCTGTTTATTTTATATACAAATCATATTTGAATAATGTTTATTTGTTCAACCATGGCAATAAAATACATAGTCACTTATTTACTCTTTATTCAATTAATTTTATATAATGTAGGTTCAGGTATTCTGGATGTTAGGGGTGGGACGATATACCGATACAGCGATACATATATCGATATTTTCCTCCAAGATACGGTTTACGATACAAGCATTCAAATATCGGTACGAAACGATACACAAACGACCTATCCAAAAATTGAAAATGAAAGTACCTGTCCTTGGTTTAAAAATGGCGGCTGATGTTATTTTTGTACGAAAAAAAATATAAAATTGTTAATATGTGAAAGAGATGATGTTGATCAGGAACTGCCAGAATTTTCCTGAAAAAGACTTGAATTTCTACCTGTACGTAGCTGGTGTAATTTTTTTAATCAATTTTTTAATAGTATAGCCTAGTCTGTGTCCTATGAGGTCAAAGGTCAAATCTCACGTTAATCAATTTACTGGCACTTTTTGGATAATTTGGAACTAATTATGCAAATTGTTGACAAATTTTATGGAAAAATTTGCATTTTGGAGAAGTTAAATGGATTTAAATAATTGAAAAGGGGGAGGGGGCACCTGCTCAGCTTGTCAGAGGGATGACGTAATGTGTGCAATTGATGTGTGTCAAACATTTATGCAATATGAATTTTGATTCTACATATAATGTTGTAGGTGACATAAAACCCATTCCTCACCTATCCTGCTATTTTAAATGCCAAATGGAGTTCACCAAGGTATGTTTAAAACATTTGATTGTTCAGATTACACTGTTGTTAATAGGAAAGTAATGCCTAATTTCTCAAAACTTTGGCTACTTGTTGTCTGTAATTATAGTTGACACAGTTACTTATTAATTTGACACAATTACTTATTAATTATGAATGTGAACTAAAGTTGAAATTCTTAAAAATTTATTTTTTTTTTTTTTCAGTGGCTCATTTCTAGCTGACTGATGTGGGATTGCAAGCAGTTAAAGCCTGGATGGGTGGCTTCATAAAAAATCAGGCCAGTTTCAGAAGTGAACAATTTTGTACCAGTAGCAGAGGCAATGATCATTCAGAAAACAAGATACAGCTGTCAACAATATTACAGTCCACAACAGCCAAGTTAAAGGTATATAGTCAACTGACTCTTAAGTTTGTATTATTTTTTTGTGTTTGATTTCTTTTTTACACTGTTTTCATCTGTCATCATCATCTCTTGCCAATCAATGTGTACTCTCTGAAACTTTCTCTTTTTCCTTCTTCTTTTGGAATTGAATATCTGCTGTCTGATTGCTGGCACTGATCTGTGATTGTCCAAGACAGGGGAGGTCAGTAAGGTGCTCAACATTTCATACGGGATGTTTGGTCCTACTGACTTCTTCTACTCTTGTGGCATCTTGGACATCATTGTCGGTGGTCGCATATCAGACAAAATCATCATTTTTTGACAAGGACATGTGTTTTCAAGATTTTGGATAAACACTGTGCAGAAATAATGATACACAAGACAGACAGAATTTATGTACTCCATTTTAATCCAACCTTCTCTACCCCCCCCCCCCCCCTCCCTGTTTTAGCTTCCAAGCATCTCCAGGAGTGATTATAGGTTTTGGTATATTTTCTATGCTGAACCATTGAAAGTATATAGACATGCTTTTTAATCATTTTGTTTTTTTTTGGTACCTTTACAGTGCAGAGTTGCCTCCCCTTTTTCTACAGCAGCCTGAAGAATGTATGTAGGTAAAATGCACATATAAATTCCTTTTCTTGTAAATTCAGAATTATAAAATCCAAAATTTCACAGAATTTTTGGTATTTATTATCTAATAATGCATATTGTTACAAGAAATACCCATCAAAGAAGTCTTAATATGACCAGGGATAATCCAATTAGAGTAGTAAGTACCACTTCCTGACAGAGGCTGAATTGACCAGGTTGGATAATCTGCTTATAACAAAGGTATTAATCTCTTTCCCTTAACTTTTATACTAATTTTTTATAGCCTATATATTGTAGAATTTTTTAATATTTGTTTTACTAAAATTAAAATGTGCTAAATATTTTTATTTTTAATATTTCCAAGAATTTTATGCTTTTTGAAGGTATTTTTTTGAAAAATTGTTTAAAAATATTTACTTATGCAATAGGTTAAGTTTTGTTCTTGAAATTTGTGTAGGACATATATATCTAGTATACAAAAATATAAGGAAAGAAAATAACTGTCATGCATGTGAGCTGTGAGCATTTCAAATCTGAGAACTGTGTGCCTAATGCTTATTTTACCCTCTGATTTAAGGTGTTCCAGCACATCAATTAAAGGGCCATAACTCTGCTTAGGAATCATCAATTTCAATGAAACTTCACCGGCCACTTTGTAGATACAAAAGACTCCAGCATGTAAAATTTCAGCAAAATCAGACAAGGTTTGTGTCCTTATTAGGTTACAGACTACTTATTTTACCCCTATTTCATTGACCACTCAAGTAGTTCCAGTTTAAAAATAGAGGTTTTTTCTTAAAAATTCTTTGGGGTGTTTATGGGGTGGACTGATGTTATTTTTGGGTATAGATGGAAAGGAGAGGGTTTGAAAAAAAATATAAAATTGTTAATATGTGAAATTTTGCACTTGCGCGCGTAGTAGGGAGGGTGTAAAGAGGCCCATATTTACCCTTTTCCCGAAGAGAAAGTGAAAAAAGCAGGGTAGGGGTTATTTGCGATGCCTTAGCAGGAACTGCATGCGATGAATTTTCCTGAGAGTCTGAAAAATTTTTGGACTTGAATTCTTCTTACTCTGTGCCAAGTTTCAGGTAAAGCTGGTGTAATTTTTTTAATCAATTTTTATAGTATAAAGGAATGTATAGCAAAATAATTGGTAGTCTGTGTCCTATGAATGGCGGCTTGTACGAGCGAAGAGATGATGTTGATATTGAAAACACACTTTAGAACTAATAAGTCGTTGGTTAGGGGTAAAACGTTTTCACTTTTAAGCAACCTCGGAAGATTGGTCGGAAGATTGGACAAGAAAAGTTCAGTATGTAATGCGTGCTATACACAGAAAATATCGTTTCCAGAACATTTGATTTGTTAGTCCATCTTGTACCTTTTTTGTAATCTCAGCTTGGCTACAGACTTTCAGCAATGAATTTATAAAAATGTAAATGTGATGGCTGTTTTTTAAATGAATTTTTAGTCAGTGTTTTCTGATAAACTACCCACCTATTTGTACACAACTTCTGAATATAATTTGGTAATAATAGTATGTACATGTATTATTGTTTTTGTCAAGTTTTAGTCAATGAAATTGATGAACTTCAAGTATAAATTTCAAAGCAAACATGATTTGATATAGAATAATTTGTTGATTTAATGTCAAGACAAAAAAAAAGAAATAAAATATTAATTCTTTTGAATAGTTTTATAATTTCTCATAATATCGAGATACGTATCGTATCGTGCCAATATATCGAGATACGTATCGTATCGCAAGATGTGTGTATCGTCCCACCCCTACTGGATGTGTAAAGCAAGTTGAGGAGTGACAACTCCTGTTGCCCTTTGCAGCAAGAGTTCAATGAAGTAACCGGGCAATATCTTAAAAACAATATCGGCCATAAGAATATAATACTTATTTTATTTGGATGGATTTTATTTAGGCGGGTGGAGGTAAAACCTTACAGAATGATTATTGTTTTAAAAAATGCGGAATTTTATAGTAAAGGTGGGTCACCTCAAAGTTTAAGGGGTCAGATTTCGTGGTACTTTGTCACAAGAAATACACATGTGAAAGCCAAAGCCCCAACCACTCCAAAATTATGGGCAAGGTCAAAGTTTTTGCAGACAGACAAACACCGACAGTCAGACAAGGCAAAGCACATTCTCCCGAATCTTCGATTACGTAGGCATAGCAATCAAACAGGCAACAATGTAGTGGATATACATATATAATCTATGAATAAAAGCTATAAATTGCGACTTTATTGGCTGGATGAAACACGGATTGTAATTTCTTTATGTCGATTTTCTTTTTCCCTTTCACATACTACCCTCAGTTGCATACTGTATCTCGGATGATGAATTGCCATCATCTTATGAGTTGTCTTGACTGTTATACGATCATGTATAGTGTCTTTTTCTTAGTTCTATAATTTCATCAGATTTTCTGTGAGTCAGGGTGACCGTGGACGTGTGTGCGTTGCGTGTCAGGGAGGGTGTGTGTGTAGGAGAGAGAGAGAGAGAGAGAGAGAGAGAGAGAGAGAGAGAGAGAGAGAGATTTTAACCTAATTAAGTTCCGGTTAAAGTTTGTCGTACACTGGAAAGATTACGATTTATCTTAAAAAATAATGTTTTGAATCAATTATAAAAAAGCACATTCTTTTTACCAAGGATAATAAAGTAATAAAAACTAATATCAATAGTCCATCAGCACGCACAGAGCTCCTTCAATTAAGATGAGATCTTCTAAAATAAACATAATGGAAATTCATTGGATCTTTTATCAGATCTATAAGTTTATGTTTTTTCAATTCGACATCATGACAAATTATAATAATTTTCTTTTTTAAAGAGATTAAGAAATGTCAACGACTCGATTGTCACAGAAACCTAAAGGGTTTTTATAAGGTCACTGACATAATTTTGAATTTTAATTAAACCAGTTTAAACCACAGAAAAATCGTTATGATTTGAGAGGAAAAAAAAACAAGGGTATTAAACATTTTTTTTTTTTTAAAAGTGATTGGAGAATTATTCAAATTAAAGTAAACACTGAGATTGGAAAAAAAATCGTTCATGTCACGTAAGTTAATTTTGCATTGTCACCATAATCAGATTTCTGAATAAGTCTGAACAAATCGTAATTTAAAATGTTTATTTTATAATTATATAATTTGATTAGTGACTGCAAGAGAAAGACGGGGTTAAGACAAACATTATATCCAGTGCAAAGTATTCAACCATAATTAAATTATATCATTAAAGAAACACAGGGCAAAGAAACGCTGTAAAAACCATTACAGCAAAATCTTTACAAACTGACAAACTACCCCAATGACGTCAAGCCGGAAACCACTTGCATTTGTCTATTGTCTAAATCAGTTTAAATAGTTTGGTTAAAATGCTTTCATTGCCATTTTTATTTTCATTTTCTTTTCACAGAATTTCAAGATGACTGTATTCAATTTTCCAAATATTTTTTTTCAGACTTATGATTGCAATTGTTCCATCCGAGAAATGGGTTACAAATTCCCTACCTTGGTTTATGTGGGGTTTATAGTTACTTGGGAAAAGATCCAGCATCCGAAGCAGGTCTGGTAATGTTCATCCCTAGATGCATCATCCATGTAAGTTTTGTCCTGGTAGAGCTTACAGTTACACTGAATTGGACCTGCACCTAAAACTTCAAGCTGGTCATTCATCTGCAAAATGTAGGCCAATTCCAGCATTTGAAGCAAGTTTTGCTTGTGCTTATCCCTAGAAGTATCATCCTTGTAAGTTTGGTCCAGGTAGGGCTTATAGTTACTTGAGAATGGACTGCTTCTAAAACTTAAACTGGGGTGCCAACGGTAATAACACAGAAACGTAATACTTACATTTGCAAATACGTTGCCTTATACAGCACTATTCGAGCAAGGCGTATTTACACCTGTGTAAAACAAGTTCGTCATGTGACCATTAAACGATCTACGTAATTTTATAGTGAAGTCAAAAGTGATCAACATGTTCAACGCATTCAATTTATATCGTTGAGGTTAAAAAAAAATACATCATTTTATGGGTTTTTAAATTATAGTACCTTACTATTAGTAAAATCGGTCACAAATGTAAATACAAGAGGCCCATGGGCCACATCGCTTATCTGAGCTCATTGGCTAGGAAGAAGCAGAAATCAGTGCAATATTGAATGGGGTAGGGGACGGGCAACTTTAATTTACACTACCTCAGGATGCTTCCATATCAATATTACTAATCATGACTTTGCTGTTCTTAAATTGACGAATTTTAAAGATTTTCCAACTATGTTTTCCACCGTCACAGTAGCTCATTCTGTAGAGCTCTCGCTCCATGATCAGAAGATCGTGGGTTAAAGGCCCGGCGGCGACTGACCAAAGTTGATAAAAAAAAAATAGGGAGCAACTGTTCCTTCGCCAACCGCTTGACACTATGAAGTGAAGGTTACAGGTCCTTCGGATGAGACCTTAATAACTAAGGCCCCATGTCACAACAGGCTTAGACACGATAAAGATCCCTCACTGCTCAATGGCCCTGAGTGCCGAGTAAAGGTCTTAATTTGAAGCCCTTCACGGGATATGGTGAAGTCTCTCTCTGAATGAAAATTCTCGAAAGGGATGTAAAACGACATAAAACCTATCAATCTTATGTTTTCTCGTGTAAAACTCTGATCTCTCATTGTAGCCCCAGCCAACCCACCCTAAATTTAAACAAAATTGAATTTACACTACCTGAGGAAGTTTCTATAATAATATGACTAATCATGGCTGTGCTCTTCTTGAGCAAACGATTTTTTTTCAAGATGATGCCTATATATATTCTTATGTTAAACTTAACTGACCCTTTGATGTGCCCCCCATGATATGAACAAACTTGATCTACAATGCATAAGGTTATGACTAATAATGGCTAAGTTGTTCTTGAGAAAAAGATTATAAAGATCATTCCTATGTACAAGCAATTCATACTAGAAAAGAATTTACCAAGAGAAAGTTTCAAAAATAGAATTAACTAAGCAGCAATTAATTAACAAAGATTGCATTAAAGTCCATGGGGACAAGCAATATTTTAAAATAAAAAATCAAATAATAGGAATATCAATAAATACTGTAGGGGAAAGATGCATTAAAACATTAGAAATAGAGTGACAACGATTTTTTAACCAGATATTAAGTTTTTAAAATGGATTTTTTTATTAATTAAAAACAAGAGGGAGATAATACTTAACAGAATTCAAGGTCATAAATCAATACACACCCAACCCTTACATGCTAATAATAATAAACGGGAATTATGTTTAAATAAACATCTTTTACGTATTCAATTTTATTGAATCTGGTGCTATTAGGGATGGAATACCTTAACTTCTTTGTTGCTGTTTCAGCATCCGACTTCTTCAGACAGCTTGACTTTCCTGAAGATTTGTCTTATATACCTTTTAGTTTGGCTAATCCATTTCAAGGGTTGTCAAATCATTCCATTATTTGAGGTCTTCTATGCGTTTTACTCAAACCCCTTCACCATTACACCTATATCAAACTTCGTAAACTTTAACCCCCTGTTGTGACCCTGCCCTGCCCCCAGGGGTCATGATTGGAACAATCTTGAATTTATACAACCTGATATTTCGGTTATATTATGACTTTTCATGGCTTTGCTGTTCTAAAGAAGAAGATTTTTAAAGACATTCTTTTTTCCCCCGTGTAAAACTTCGACCCCCTCTTCCGTCCCTGTCCTACCCCCGGGGGTCAAGATATGATCAAAATTGAATCTACACTACCTGAGGATACTTCCTGATGAGTTTCATCTTTCCTGGTCCAGTGGTTCTTGAGAAGATTTTTAAAAGATGCCATTCCTTTTCACTAATTCATAATTATCTCCCCTTGGAAGAGGGCATAGCCTTCATTTCCTCTTCACCCAAGGATACTTTGTAGCTAGTTTGGTTGAAATTGGCCCAGTGGCTCTTGAGAAGATGAAAATGTGAAAAGTTTACAACGACAACGACAACAACGGACAAATTTTGATCAGGAAAGCTCACTTGAGCCTTCAGCTCAGGTGAGCTATATGTAGTAATAAGGTATCATTTGAAAACTTTTATCGGGATGTAATAAGAGTTCGCATTTGATCAAATCTACCAAAAAGCCCTATATAATTAGATCACATGACCAATCCGTATTTACATCCCGATGTTTTGAAATACCTTATTTCTTAATTAACCCTATTGATTACATTTTGCGTTGTTACATGTATTACATTTCGCGTTGTAACATAGCTCATCTCAACTTTGTCGAGGTGAGCTAAAACTTTGAATTCCAATTGTGGCCCCTGTAACGATAAGTGTTAACTAAATCTACCATGTCTTAATTATGATCGGGTTCGATGTTCAATATAGTATGTTGATGTTTACTGAATAAACGTTACATGGTGTCAGAAGTACACGTGCACCATTGATTTTGGTGAATGCTATCCCTCCTATTCGGCATGAGTAACGGAGATGGTGAAAATCAGGCAGATGGTGTTGCAGCGGCACCGCAGAGAGTGTATGTCCCGACAAATATACCGTTTCCAGCGAAATTGGACATTCGAGGCAACTTGGCTACGAATTGGCGCCATTTTAAACGGGTATGGGAGAACTATGAAATTGCAACCGGACTGAAAGATAAGAATAATGAATTGCGTGTAGCAACTTTATTAACATGCTTAGGTGCAGAAGCATTATCTGATTACGATGGCCTCAAGTTCAACAACGATGAAGATCGTAAAGATATCATCAAAGTACTACAAGTACTAGAAGACTTCTGCATAGGTCAGACGAATGTGATATACGAACGATACACGTTCAACAAAAGAGAACAAGAGTTAAATGAAACTATTGACAGTTATGTTGCTTCATTACGCACACTTGTGAAAACCTGTAGATTCGGTGTTTTACAAGAAGAAATGATTCGAGATAGGATCGTACTCGGGATTAGGGACAATCACACAAGAAAGAAACTGTTACATGAGAAAGGCATAGACATACAATGTTGTGTTGACATTTGTAGAGCTAGTGAGAAGTTCACAACTTCAAGAGATAGAGGAAGTGCAGTTTGTGAAGAAAACTAAACCAGTGTCAGACAAACAGAAGAAGGGTCCTAGAGACAAACAAGAAGTAAGCTGTGAGTACTGTGGTTTACGACACCGTAAGGATAAAGCAGATTGTCCGGCTTATGGCAAAGAGTGTTCTTCATGCGGACGCAAGAATCACTTTGCTCGTGTGTGTAAACAAGGGAACACTAAGCAGCAGAAAAAGTTCCGACCTGGCAGAAGGCCACATTCAAAGAAATCGGTACATGATGTGAATGACTATTCATCATCCAGTGAATGTGAATATGTTCTCACTGTCGAAGAAGTACACAATGTCAACAAGAAAAAGAAGATTACAGCTCAGATGCTTATCAATGACCAAACCGTACATTTTCAGTTGGATTGTGGATCTAGTGTGAATATTCTACCTGAGACATTGTACAAGAAGCTGTGTAATGACCACGAGAACCTGACAGAAACTAATATGACATTAGTGATGTACAACAAGAGTGAGACGAAGCCATTGGGGAAAAGAAGGCTGACTGTTCGCAATCCTAGAAACAGAAAAAAGTACAACGTTGAATTTGTGATAGTGTCAGGAACAGAACTTAACCCTATTCTTGGAGTATCGGCGATACAATCGATGAAACTTATCACTGTGAATGAGCAGAACTTTGTTGCACAGATTGGTGGAAAGTGTAGTGACACTACAGAGCCTCTTACCAAAGAACATTTGAAACAACAGTATCCAACATTATTTGATGGACTTGGAAAACTTGAAGGAGAGTTACACCTCAGGATTGACACTACTGTGCAGCCAACAAAGATACCTACCAGGAAAGTGCCACTATCGCTCAAGTCGGATCTAAAGAAAGAACTTGATCGGCTACAGAATCTAGGAGTTATCTCTCCAGTAACAACTCCAACTGACTGGATATCATCCATGGTTGTAGTGAGGAAGTCAAATGGGGCAATTAGACTTTGTATTGATCCGAAACCCCTAAATGTAGCACTTCAGAGGAATCATTACCCCACTCCAACCATAGAAGACATCCTACCAGATTTGACAAAGGCCAGGATTTTCTCAGTGGTGGACGCGAAGGACGGATTTTGGCATGTCCTGCTCGACAAAACCAGTAGTTTCCTAACAACATTTGGAACACCCTGGGGACGTTACCGTTGGTTGAGGATGCCTTTTGGCATAGCACCAGCACCTGAAGAATTTCAGAGGAGGATGGATGAAGCTCTTGAGGGTTTGAATGGAACCAAAGCAATTCACGATGACATACTTGTCTACGGTTGCGGAAACACAGATGAAGAGGCGATTAGAGACCATAATCGAAAGCTTATTGAGTTGATGGACCGATGTAAGCAGAAGAACATTAAACTGAACCTTGACAAACTGAAATTAGGACTTACATCAGTGTCTTACCTTGGGCATGTTATTTCAAAGCAGGGACTGAGTGCTGATCCAAGTAAAGTACAAGCAATAAGAGAGATGCCTACTCCTACAGACAGACAAGCAGTACAGCGTTTGTTAGGAATGGTCAATTTTGTGCAGAGATTTGTACCCAATCTTTCAGAAGTTACTTCTACGCTTTGGGACTTGTTGAAAAGTGACACTTATTTTCATTGGGATGAGCAAGTCCATGGAAATGCCTTCAGCACTATTAAGAAGATTTTGTCAGAAGCACCGGTCTTGAGTTTCTTTGATCCAAATAAAGAGACAATACTACAGTGTGATGCATCGCAGAATGGATTAGGGGCTTGTTTGATGCAGGATGGACATCTGGTTGTGTATGCTTCGAGAGCATTGACCCAGACAGAGTGCAATTATGCGCAAATTGAGAAAGAATTGCTGGCCGTAGTTTTTGGACTCGAGCGTTTTGAGAATTACACGTATGGTCGTCACGTCAAGATAGAGTCAGATCATAAGCCGCTTGAAATCATCCAAAGGAAGAGTCTTGTGATGGCACCTAGGAGACTTCAGAGGATGCTATTGCGACTCCAGAAGTTTGATTACGAGATAGTCTATAAGAAAGGTGCAGAGATGTATGTAGCCGATACGCTAAGCAGAGCTTATCTACCAGCATCAGAAGAGGATATGGAGAAAGCAAGCATATTCGATATTGATCAGAGGAGCTACATATCAATATCCGAAGCAAAGATTATGAAAATAAAAGAAGCGTCTGAGGAGGATGAAACAATGAAGTTGTTGAAACATGTCATCAAGTCGGGATGGCCAGACTGCAAGGATGAACTTCCAGATAAAGTTCAGTGTTACTTCCCATTCAGAGATGAACTTGTCATCCAGGACGGCCTAGTATTCAAAGGGGAGAGAGTTGTGATTCCTGATAGAGTTCGCAGAGACATTATTGAGAGGGTTCACGAAACACATATTGGAATACAAGGATGCCTAAGAAGGGCACGAGAGACAGTGTATTGGCCCAATATGAACAATGACATTGAGAATTATATACAGTGTTGTGAAATTTGTAGTTCATGTCAGCCTGACCAGCCAAAGGAACCAATGATTTCACATGATATCCCAAAGAGAGCCTGGGAAAAAGTTGGTTGTGACTTATTTGAGTTTGACGGAAATGACTACCTTATATGTGCAGACTATTTCTCAGATTTCTTCGAAATAGACAGATTACATGGAAAGACTGGCAAGGAAGTCATTACAAAGATGAAAGCTCAGATAGCGCGTCATGGCATTCCGGATGTTATTATATCTGATAATGGGCCACCATTCAACAGTAGAGAATTTCAGGATTTTGCTGAAAAGTACGAGTTCGAGCACAGGACTTCATCTCCTCGTTACCCTCAGTCAAATGGAAAAGCAGAAAACGCAGTCAAGATTGCTAAGGCCCTAATGCGCAAATGTGTCCTTGACCAGAAAGATCCTTTCTTAGCACTTTTGGACTGGAGAAATACACCAAGTGAGACCATTGGATTTTCAGCTGCAGAAAGACTGTTTGGCAGGAGAACCAGGACTAGACTCACACTTTCCTCAAAGCAGTTGAAAACTCATAATTCCAGTGGGATCTCCAGGAAGCTGTACAAGAGGAAAGGAAAAGAAGCTAGCTACTATAACCGCGGCACAAAGGAAATGCAGTAATTACATGCGGGAGACACTGTACGAATTCGTCCATTCGGGAGAGAGAAGTCGTGGACAAAAGCACAAGTAAGAGATCAAGTGGATATTCGCTCCTATGAAGTTCGTACAGAAGATGGACGCGTATGTAGGAGAAATCGAAAACATCTACGACTTAGCAGGGAACCGTTTTCTAAGGAAGACTTACCCAGAAACACCAGTTTGTTCCCTGATGTAAATAAAGACAATTTGGAGACTAGTGTTTCTACTAACAGAGACATGGACAGAGTGGAAACCCCAGTTCAGAGTACATTACAAGCACAGAACACACCGATAGTTGACAAGAGTACCACACCAGCCAAAACATGTCCTTTACCAAATCCAACATCTGAAGTATCGGGCAAACGTCATACAAGGAGTGGCCGCGAAATCAAACCTCCACAGAAGTATCAGGATTTCGTGTGTAATGTTGAGTGTTTTGTGTAGGAGAGGTAGATAGTGATAAGGTCATAATAATACCTTGTCTACCTCAGGTTTCCAAAGAAATCTAGTCATTTTGTTTTCTATGTTGCTACAAGTAGTTGCATAACAGTTTAGTTTGTTTGTATGTTATTGCAAGCCAGTAATTATTTTTAATACTCTGACATTCAAATTCTGGACAATATAGACTATTATGGGACTTTGATAAATTAAGCTTTATGTATAATTTACATTTGAAAATGCTCTGTTTGTAAATTCATAATTTTAAGAAAAATCTTGAGAAAGGGGATGTAACGATAAGTGTTAACTAAATCTACCATGTCTTAATTATGATCGGGTTCGATGTTCAATATAGTATGTTGATGTTTACTGAATAAACGTTACAGCCCCATCGGACTCCTTTGGTACACGTTAAAACAAACTTGAACACTACCTGAGATGCTTTCCTATTCATACATGTAAAAGTTTAATGATATTGCTCGAGATTTTTTCCTTAACTTTCCCCCGCGAAAATTAAAATTTTTGAGATAAAAAATAAGAATAAACAAAATCAGAGCTAATTTGTTTCCAATATTTTCTGGCCAAGTGTAAGTCTTGAGCTTTTTTAAGAGACCTCGACATTAACTTTTTTTCTTCACTTTACTCCCAAAAATGAAGGCATGTCCATTTAATTGGATAAATATTAATAATACCCCCTTCATTCATTATTTTACAATATGCAATGGCCTGTCAAACTACTGAATTTTTTTTATCATAACTAAAAGTTATAGATTATTTTTGAAATCTCGATTCCCCTTTCTACGTGATTACCAAACCCCATGTGGCTAGATATCAATTTGTTTCACAAAGTAAAGGAAATTAACAACACAATAAACAACAAAACAAAACAAACTTAATAAAATGATAGACCTGATGTAAATATATTTTTGAAACTCAGCAATCTCTCTTGTAAACGAAAATCCAAAAAAAAATTCTGAAGACTTTTTTATTTCGTGTCAAAATGAAAAACCAATTAATGAGTAAAACGTGCTGAACATTCCGTCAATTAACATCAGGGCGCAAAACACAGTGTTTGTCTATCCTCCGATAACTTATTTCCTGTAGTGGACATTAAAATCACAACTTTATACATTTCTTCGGAACGTTTCCATTTCTCTCCTCTCTCGGAAATATTTTAATCACGTGAACTGTTGTGATTTATTGCCTGTCATGTGTCATTCTCTTTCCAATCAGAATTCTCGTCATTTGATTCTGTATTTTCATGTTTTCTTTTTCGTCTGTATCTAAAAAGAGAGATTTGTTTGACAGAATATATATATTTAATTACAACAACTCTTAAACTAATATAACCGCCCCAAGTGAAGAAATATTAATACAGAAAGCACAAAGAAATTCACTTTTTTTTGGCTATGTCTAAATATTACGAGCCTGAGGAATATTTATGAGATGCATCTAAAGAATAAAAGGAATCCGATCTATCATTTTATTCCCGGATTTTTTTCATTCATATACACACATATTATTACAAAGCTAATTGTAGTCCTTGACCTAGGAAAATTTTGATCACAAAAAGGGAAGAGTAATTTGCACAATGTATTCTTCTACGTTGTTTTCATTTCAAAATCTGTCAAGATGCAACACCCGTTAAATCTGACACAAGGTGTATGTATTAACACTGGTAATTTGTGTAAAATACAATGCAAGCATCATGTTTTACAGTTAAAGAGTGTGAAGATGAACTACCCGGTATATTGCTTCAGTAATGTATACCAAATATTGATCATTAAAGAGTTACTGATTAAAGACTTTCTGTCCCTCTTGGCCCCTAATTTGAGAAGCCAGCCTCTTTTTCTTAATATCACCTTACAGATGCCTCTTTTTCTTGATATAACCTCACAGATATATGATTTTGAAGATTTTTTATACAACAACAGTTCAAAAAATCTTTTTTGTTTCCGAGTTAAATGCAAAGGAAACATGAAGGGACCAGCCCGTCAACTCCTTGATAAAGATGTTAAGCAAAAATTGAAAAAGTTTCATTTCTTCACAACCTCTTTTTGAACAGCTTCAATTCAATAATAAAATGCTTTCTTTCGTTCTTAGTATGGAAATTAATGTCGCAGCTATTGCAGAAAAAATACATAACCCCCGTATCTATGGATAACAAAAGTTTCCAAAACAATGTTTTTAAATAAATTTTATTAAATACTTTTATTTTGTTGCCCTTGGTATTTACGATAATTTTACCTTGACAAAATAACATATCCTTGTAACAAGACTCCACTCTACACATAACTTCTTATAAAAAATATCTTATTAGCCATGAAAACTACAGCTTAATTAATGATGTAGTGTGTGATGAATAGGTTTCTACAATGTTGGGCTAGTAGCTTTATTTGTATAGCACTTGTCTCGCTTGTCAGAGGTCTGAGATTCGATTCCCCATATATATATAGTTACCTTATTCCAGGAAGAGTTACAAACCTGATGTTCTACATAATTACCTTTCCCAGTGGCGGTGATTAAGACTTGTGAAATCATCCAAAGCTGATATATCCTTAAGGTATTTCGAAAGTTTTAACAGTTCTCTGTCCTTATCTCTGTTAACATGAGCTTCTCTGAAAGGTTGTATCTACATAAATAAAACATATGAAAAAACAAAAGGCCAAGGGCCTTGAATCTCTCTTCTAATTAATTGTACACTATATCACTTCTATTTGAAGCCTCCAGCTCTAAGTATCATAAGACCCAAATTGCAACAACTGACAAAGTTTGATAAATATTTAGCCGGTTAAGACAGAAGATATTATAATATAACTAAAAAATACCATAAGTAGGTCACGGTGACCTCCTTTTTGATTGAAATCTTCTGAGGCCTCAAGATGCATTAATTGACAAAGACTGATGATTCTAAATCAATACGTACTTGAGATAGCTCGCCGTGACCTACTTTTTGATCGACATTCTCCAAAAACCCAAGATGCACCAATAACAAAGTTTGATGAATCTATAAATACTCGAGATAAATAAATATAGCCATAAAATGTCAAAAGTAGGTCACAGTGACCTACTTTTTGGTTGACGTTTATCGAAAACCCAAGTAGCCTAAAGTGACAAAGTTTGACGATTCTAAGCCAATAAGTACATGAGTTATTCAAAAGTAGGTCACCGTGACTTACTTTTCTGTCGACAATCTCCGAAAACCCAAGATGCTTCAACTGACAAATTTTGATGATTCTAAGTCAATAAGTATCTGAGATACTTAAATATAGCCATAAAATGTCAAAAGTAGGTCACCGTGACCTACTTTTCTGTCGACAATCTCTGAAAACCCAAGATGCCTCAACTGACAAAGGTTGATGATTCTAAGTCAATAAGAACCTTAGATACTTAAATATAGCCATAAAATGTCAAAAGTAAGTCACCGTGACCTACATTTTGGTCGAAGTTTTCCAAAGACCAAAGATGCATCAACTGACAAAGTTTGATGATCATAGGTCTGAAAGTATTCAACACATTCAAAATTAAAAAGTAGGTCACCGTGACCAACTTTTGAGTTAACATGATGTTAAGTCCTATGATGCATCAACTTGCAAGATTTGCTGATCCTAGTCATTATAGTAAGCAAAATATTTTTATTAAGTGAAAATTTTGGTCAACTTTGAAGTGATTTTGAGACCACGCCCTTTGCCCCAGGGCAATTCCCCGTGCAAATTTAAATCTTCAACATATCCTGACTCTTGTATGTAAGTTTGGTGAAAATCTGCCTGGTGGTTCTGGAGAAGAAGATTTCTTAGCAACCAGTACGTCTTGTTTCATTTTCCTGATTATCTCCCCTTGTTTAAGGGTCCCAACCCTAAATTTAGTATAAATGGTAGCCCTTGGACCTTGTTACAAATTTGACAATGATTGGTAAAGTTTATGCACACCACACAAATGGCCATAGCATTAGCTCTGAGCATTTGGCTCAAAAGACCTATTAAATAAATATTGTTAATGCTGAGAAAACGAGATTGAGTTGTCCAAAGAGCTAACTAATATTGCCTTTTGATATCTGTGTATAGTTACTTTCCATTTCCAATTCCTTGGAATTTTCAGCTTCAAAGCATACTGTAAATGAATTTAATTTAAAACTTTCTGATTGTTAGCTCACCTGAGCCGAAGGCTCAAGTGAGCTTTTCTGATCACATTGTGTCC